>NC_092688.1:37111407-37711407 GCF_964275005.1 Diadema setosum | reverse complement strand
TAAAGGCAAGGTATCAAAACCAGCCGATTATAGGTTTTATGTTTACGGCACGTATTTTTCCCAAGTTGTCAGAAATGACATAGCGACATCAGTAGTTACAAGGCCGCATTTCCGTCTAGCAATGCAATACATGTTCACGCGGCCACGTTGGTTGAGTGGGCATTGACTTTTTCTCCCTATATCTATACATTTCTTTTTTGCCTTACCATTTCTGTGGATGTCCCGTGGCCGAGAGGTTAGAGAAACGGTTTTGCATGCACGCTCAATATAACTTCAATGTGCCTATATCACATTCTTTTCTTTGTCGATCACAGATGACCGACATCTGATGACCCCAAGCGTATCACCTAACTCGTCAGTCTGACGAGTTTCATATCTCGTTTTTTATTCTTCTTTCTTTCTGGACAATTTTGTGTCGTCAATATCTCAACAATGACATTACGGAATGACATGAAATTTTCAGTCAACATGTCTCATAACAATATCTAGCCACAATAAGGTTTTCATGACAGTAACATATCTATGACGTCATTTAGGCGCCATTTTGTGATTTTCGGACCTTGTCACATGATCGATCATAACTTCATAACTAGATGTAATTTCTGCGTCATTTTCGGTGGACATAAAGTTCAGGTCACGCTCTATCTTACTTTTTAACGCTAGTTACCCAGGTCTTCATTACGCGCGCGTAAGAGCGCGTCAAAATTTTAAAAGGCTCAAAACGACTTCCCAATGGGAAATCTCGAAGTTTCAGACAATTTTAAGCGTTTCTAACATTTTCTCGCGTGCGCGTCCGTCCGCGCAATTTCGCGCGCAGAGGGCGTAACCAACATGAAAATGCAATTTTTTTGACTGATTTGGATTCCTGATACTTTGAGTAACAATATCCACTGATTTCCGATCGATGTTGACCTATAACAAAGGAATGCGCTGCCGTCAAAGTTGAAATTTCGTGTGCGCGTCTATGTGGAAATATAGCGAAAAACATGTCTTTGTTTATTTCGCAATAGCTCTTTAAAAAGTCCGTTGACCCTATGTTTTTATTGCATATTACAAAAGCATATGAAAATGGAAATAACGTTTCAAGTATCAATATTTCCCGAAATACATTATGACGTCATCATATCATCATCTGAAATCAAAAAAGTGGAATTAATTTTTTTGAGGTACTGTTTCTAACATTCATTTGCTCGTATCTCTGTTGTTTAAGCTCAATATTATCCCAAATTCACATATGTTGTACTTTTAACATTTGCCTTTCAAGTCCATGTCATGGTTTTCAAATTTGATGACGTTATCATACTTTAAATTGTGATTAAAAGTAAAGATGCAAAATCGGACAAGTTTACGTGTTATGTCTATGGGAAGCGATTTTTTTTAAAACCATCCATTGACTTGACAACGTTTAAGCACCTTTATCTCAGCTGATTTTGCTTCATTTCCTCTGAAATTTAAGTATGTTGTAGCTGAGACAATAAGCTGCAGTAATCATGCATTTTGTTCTTTGAAATCTTCTCATGAGGTTGACAATTTTGCAGTTTAAAACTGAAAATGAGAATGGAATGTGGACGAATCGATTCCTGATTCATCTTTCACATACATAAGTTTACGTTCCTCATATTTTCTCGTCGAGACGTATGGCCGAGTGGTTAAAGGCGCCGTCTCAGAGACGTGAGGTTGCACTCGTGCGGGTTCGAACCCCACAAGATCACGAAACAAAATACCTAGCTATTTTACTTTTTTTTTCTTCAATGGTGTATTACACATTCGTCCATGTAGAAATTACGTTCGTATATAAACGCACCTATACACACACACACACACACAATATCCCTCTGTTTTGTGTTGGAGACCACATTGCTTCGACTGCTGCAGAATGTTGCATCCTGACTCTGTCAAATAGTATGTAATGACGACAAAGGAGGTGTTGTACTTTGAGCAATTGTCTTTCAAGTCCATGTCATTGTTTTGTACTTTGATGACGTCATCACACTTAAAATTGTGATTAAAGGCAAGGTATCAAAATCAGCCGATTATAGGTTTTATGTCTGCGGGACGTATTTTTCCGAAATTGCCAGAAATGGCACAGCGACCTCAGTCGTTACAAGGCCGCATTTCCTTCTAGCAATGCAATACATGTTCACGCGGCCACAATTGTTGAGTGGGCATTGACTTTTTCCCCCTGTAATATCTATACATTTTTTTTCGGCCTAAGCGTTTCCGTGGATGTCCCGTGGCCGAGTGGTTAGAGAAACCGTTTTGCATGCACGCTCAATATAACTTCAAGGTGCCTATATCACATTCTTTTCTTTGTCGATCACAGATGACCGACATCTGATGACCCCAGGCGTATCACCTAACTCGTCAGTGTGACGAGTTTCATGTCTCGTTTTTTTAGGTGATACGCTTTTAGCGTATCACCTATTGTGATTGTCAAAATCTGTCTTTTTAGGTGATACGCTATCAGCGTATCACCTATTGTGATTGTCAAAATTTCTCTTTTTTTTTATTCTTCTTTCTTTCTGCCACATTTTGTGTCGTCAATATCTCAAGAATGACATTACGAAATAACATGACATTTTCAGTCAACATGTCTCATGACAAAGTCTAGCCACAATAAGGTTTTCATGACAGTAACATATCTATGACGTCATCTAGGCGCCATTTTGTGATTTTCGGACCTTGTCACATGATCGATCATAACTTCATAACTAGATGTCATTTCTGTATCATTTTCGGTGGACATGAAGTTCAGGTCACGCTCTAACTTACTTTTTAACGCTAGTTACACAGGTCATCATTACGCGCGCGTGAGCGCGCGTCAAAATTTTAAAAGGCTCAAAACGACTTCCCAATGGGAAATCTCGAAGTTTCAGACAATTTTAAGCGTTTCAAACATTTTCTCGCGTGCGCGTCCGTCCGCGCAATTTCGCGCGCAGATCCCGTACGCAACATTAAAATGCAATTTTTTTGACTGATTTGGATTCCTGATACTTTGAGTAACAATATCCACTGATTTCCGATCGATTTCGACCTATAACAAAGGAATGCACTGGCGTCAAAGTTGAAATTCCGCATGCGCATCTTTCTGCAAATATAGTGAAAAAACATGTCTTTGTTTATTTCGCCATAGCTCTTTAAATCGTCCGTTGACCCTATATTTCTATTGCATATTACAAAAGTATATGAATTGTAAATAACATTCCAAGTATCAATATTGCCAGGAAATGGCGATGACGTCATCATATCGTCATTTTAAATAAAAAAAGTGGAATTGATTTTTTTGAGGTACTGTTTCAGACATTCATTTGCTCGTATCTCTGTTGTTTAAGCTCAATATTATCCCAAATTCAGATATGTTGTACTTTGAACATTTGCCTCTCAAGTCCATGTGATGGTTTTGAAATATGATGACGTCATCATACTAGAAATTGTGATTAAAGGTAAAGACTCACAATCAGACAAGTTTACGTGTTATGTCTATGGGAGGTGATTTTTTTAAACCTTGCATTGACTTGACAACGTTTAAGCACCTTTACCTCATCTGATTTTGCTCCATTTCCTCTGAAACATACGTATGTTGTAGCTGAGACAATAAGCTTTAGTAATCATGCATTTTATGTTTTCAAATCTCCTCATCAGGTTGATAATTTTGTAGTTTAAAACTGAAAATGAGAATGCAATCTGTACAGAACGATTCCCAATTTTTCTTTGCAACTGTATATTGATCGAATCCACGCTGCCACTTGTGAGAAGTTGAATAGCGCCATCACAAGTCAAGACATTCACAATAGTATTTAGATTTAAGTTTCGCACTCAATCTTCAGGACAGCCGTGTGGCGTAATCGCTTAGCGCGCTGGGTGTTCATAACGCCTTACCGGAAGGTGAGAAGTTCGACTCCCGCAGGACTTTTTTCCGTTCTTTCTTTTTCTCTCCTTTTTTTTCGGCAGTTCAGCTTTACTCCGATGTCATTTATCATATTATTTTATCAAGTGTACCTAACCAGTGAACACGGTTGCTCTATTTCCCTTGTTTTGTATTGGAGTTTGGAGATTGGGTTTGCTTCATTAATTTTTGTCACACTTAATGTTGTAAATTGCCCCTTGTTACAGTGTCCCGCTTGCAACCTTTCGTTTGCTCTTTCCTTTTCTCTTCATTGGTTATTGTTATACTGTAACAGGATAGGTAGGAACATGTACGTTTAAATAGCTTGCAGGAATGGGAGCTGAATTGATTAACTCTAGTCCAGGTGTATGGCGTCTCGCTCATCTCTTTGAAATTCCAGGTTGTTATTGTTTGACCCAATAACGGAGTTGTAGACAGGTTTTATGTTGCTATAGAGGTATCTTGTACCACATGAATGGAAGGCATCACTGTTTAGTAAGTAGTAATGAACTTTTTTATGTTGTAAATGATATAAAGATATGAATTTTACATCCAATCTTCGGGACAGCCGTGTGGCTTTATAATCGCTTAGCGCGCTGCATGGTCATTATGCACTACCTTATTATAGGACGAGATGTTCTAGACCCGCAGGACGCTATTATTTTTTTCTCTCTCTTTCTTTGTTTTTCTTTTGGCAGTTCAGCTTCATTCCGATGTAATTACCCCACGACACACAGTCACTCAAGTTCCTTTTTTTTTTTTTTTTTTGTCGGAGGCTGGAGGTTGGATTTGCTTCGTTTATCATACGTAATGTTGTAAATTGCCCTTGGTATACAGTGCCCCGCTTGCCACCTTTCGTTTTCTCTTTCCTTTTCTCTACGTTTGTTCCTGTTACACTGCACAAGACAGGTCGGAAAATAATTTACATAACTCAACTGGAGCAGGAATGACAACTGAATAAATTAACTCTAGGCCAGGTGTATGACGTCTAGCTCATCTCTTTGAAATTCCAGATTGTTATTGTTTGACCCAATAGCGGAAATGTAGATAGGTTTTATGTTGCTATAGAGGTATCTTCTGCCACGTGAGTAGAAGGCATCACTGTTTAGTAGTAGTAATGAACTTTTTCATGTCCCTCCATGTCAGTTATAGTGTGTTTAAAGGGGTTTTGTGTCTATCTGCCGAAGAAAAGGAAAACCTTATTTTCGTCATGGCTGTTTCTCTATACGTAGCCGTAGGTGATGAGTGTTGTTGGTATCTGAGCAGTGAATAACACAACATCAGGCTAAAATCCCCCTTAGTTATACGCGCTAAGCGTTCAATTGATATTTATTATCTTTATTTATGTAGTCAATCACTGCTAATGGAGTTACAGAATTATCTTATGACACCTTTCACTGAAAGTTTGTAAAGCAAAGTTTGTGGACAAGGCAAGCAATTGTACATGAATAATACCATTGATTTCAGATGGAAATTATGGTATACCTAAATGTAAGGGTATCATTGCTTTGGAATTGCTGAGACAATATTATCTTGGCACGAGGGCTTCCACTTCTAATAACTGATCCCTTTGAAGATGTGTCGTCACGGGTGATCGTCATGATTCATCTTTCACGTAGAAGCTTACGTTCCACACTCTTAGTTCGAGAAGACTTACCATCATACTTCAAATTGTGATTAAAGGTAAAGACTCAAAATCAGACAAGTTGACGTGTTATGTCCATGGAAGGTGATTTTTTTTTTAAACCATGCATTGACTTGACAACGTTTAAGCACCTTTATCTCAGCTGATTTTGCTCCATTTCCTCTGAAACTTAAGTATGTGGTAGCTCAGACAATAAGCTGCAGTAATCATGCATTTTATTTTTTCAAATCTCCTCATCAGGTTGATAATTTTGCAGCTCAAAACTGAAAATGAGAATGGAATGTGGACCAAACTATTCCTGAATCATCTTTCACATATAAGCTTACGTTCCTCATATTTTCTCGTCAAGACGTACATGGCCGACTCGGAGAGGATAAAGGCGACGTCACAAGAGACGTGAGGTTGCACACGTACGGGTTCGAACGCCATAAGAACACGAAACAAAATACTTACATCTTTTGCATTTTTTTCTTTTATGGAGTATTCACCTTCGTCCATGTAGAAATCACGTTTTCATGTAAACGTACACACACACAGGCACACACACACACACACACACACACACAATATCCCTACTGAATATCAATGTAAATTTGTGTTGTGTATAGCATACATAGATAGATTTAAGTTTCGCAAAGGATCTTCGGATCTTCCATGTGCCAGAATCGCTTAGCACGCTGCGTGTTTATAATGCCCGACCGGAAGGAGAGAAGTTAATCGAGTCCCGAAGGACTTTTTCCTTTTATTTCTTTTTTCTTTTTTCAGCAGTTCAGCTTCACTCTGATGTCATGAACAAAGCTACTCTATTTCCCTTGTTTTGTATTGGAGTTTGGAGGTTGGGTTTGCTTCATTAATTTTGTCACACGTAATGTTGTAAATTGCCCCTTGAAACAGTATCCCGCTTGCCACCATTCGTTTTCTCTTTCCTTTTCTCTTCATTTGTTCTTGTTGTACTGTAGCAGGATATTTAGGAACGTGTACGTTTACATAACTAACAGGAATGGGAACTGAATTAATTAACTCTAGTCCAGGTGCATGGCGTCTCGCTTATCTCTTTGGAATTTCAGGTTGTTATTGTTTGACCAAATAACGGAGTTATAGACAGGCAGGGAAGGAAGTGACTTGATATTGCTTCATAATGAGGAATTTTGGGCAACACCTTTCCAAGCGTAGTGATTATGACGGGTTTCTCTGTCGTTTATTTTCGTCATGGCTGTTTCACTAGTTTAGCCATAGGTGATATATGTTGCTGGCATCTGGGAGAATAGAACAGATCAGTACCAAACTGGAATAGACCTATAAGTAATGTGGTAAGCGTTCAATTTTTTGCATTATCTTTCTTCTTTAAAGTCAATCACTACTGATCGAAATACACAATATAATATGACAAGTTCCACTGGTAGTTTAGGAAAAGGGAGTTAATGCACGATGCAATGATAAATGTGCTACCATTGATTTTAGAGACGTCGTTGTGGTGTGGTACTGGTGATGGTAAGGGAACCATAGATTGCTTTTAAAGTAATGAGACAATCATTGGACCTTTGCATCAGGACCGTATTCCAATCTAGAATATAATGCATGTTCGTGCGGAGGTTTTTTTTTAAATCCTGACGTGGACATTTTCTTTTTCTTGTTTTTAATTTAAGAATGTTATATCTAAATTTGTTTCTTTCCCCTGACATTTTTTTTTTGTTGGATATAAAGTTGGACGTTCCGTGACCGAGTAAAAGAGCAGCGATTTAGTTACAGTTTCAATGCATCTTGTTTTACATTAAATTGATTGTTTTTAAATTTGACATTGTCTGTCTATTTGCCTGTTTATGCTCATAAAACACTGCTATAACAACTAATACATTTGCTTCACTTGTCACACGCAATAATGTGGATTGCAGTTGTGCATGCATTTTTTCTTTTGCCACCTCTCGTTTTTCTCTCCCCTTTTCCCTCACTTTGGTTTTGTTATACTGCAGATGGGAATTATTACAATGACATAATCCAACTTGAAGTAGGAATGAGAACTGAATAAATTAACTCTAGGCGAGGTGTATATAGCGTCTCGCTCATCTCTTTGAAATTTCAGGTTGTCATTGTTCGATCAACGGAGTTGAAGACAGGCTTTATGTTGCTATAGAGGTATCTCGTGCCACATGAATGGAATGCATACGCTGTTTAGTATTAGTAATGAACTTTTTCATGTCCATCCCTGCCAATAAAAGTGTGTTTGATGGGGTTCTGTGTCATTGTGCCTATGAGAAAGCAAAGTTTTATTTTCGCCATGGCTGTTTCTCTATGCGTAGCCGTGGGTGATGGGTGTTGTTGGCATCTGGGCAGTAAAGAACCGAGTATCATGCTTTTATACCCCCTCCCCCGGTTAGGTTCTAAGCGTTCAATACGGTGATATATTTTTCTTCTTTATTATGTCAATCACTGCTGATGGAATCACAGAATTATGTTATGACACGTTTCACTCAAAGCTTAAAAAACAAAGTATATGCACGATACAAGTAATGGTGCATGAGTCCTGTAGGCCATTGATTTTAGATGAGAAATGATGATATGCCTATAGTAGGGGTGTCATTGATTAGGAATTAATGAAACGATTAAGCACTCCTTCCACTTCTAACTGTCCCCTTTGAATGTGTGTCGATCACGTGAGATCGTCATAAATTATCATTCACGTATAAGCTTACGTTCGAAGTGTACTCTTAGTTGGAGGAGACCTATAGTTACATGGTTAAAGGCGATGTCTCTTTCGCTGGAGCCGTACGTTTGGCCCGTTTTTCTTTTGCCCTTTTCTCTTTAATTGAGGTATCACTTTCGTCCAGGTATAAATCACATTCTCATGTAAACAGACTCCCCCTGATATCCCTTGTTTTGTATCGGAGGCTTCATTGGTTTTACTGCTTGTAAATCTCACAGGCTTGTATATAGCTGTAAGAGCTCTCTGAACTGATCACTATGATAGCAAGATTAGAGGGAGTCATATTGGTTATGTAAATAATGGTCAAAGGTCATGTTTTAAAAGGCCACTGTTAAAGCCAGGATGGTTATAAACACTTAATTGTCATGCTTTATTTGTACGTGCCGAGGATCACTTGGACCCCGTTTACAGTGCGAGGTTCGGCCGCGGCTCGGCCGCGCCGAGCCCGCCTTCATTTCGGTGTAAACGCGCAAAAGGCCAAATGCGGGGCCAAAATGGCCTCGCATTAGGCCACGCTCTGGACGTGGTCTCGGCCGCGGCCGAGCCGCGGTCGCGCCCGGCCTTTTTCTCAGTGTAAACGCAAACTGGGCTAAATGCGCGGCCAATTTTAGTGTGGCTTCCATACCCTCGCCTGTACTATTTCGCTATTCAGGATATTAACCACTTCAACGTCGAAAACTAGTATAGTTTAAGGTGGTTTTGTCCTGCAAAGGATTTTCTCCTTCGGCAAAGGCCTTTGCCCGAACGGCGACTTCGTCGCCACGGAATAAGCCAGTTCGGTGTTCCAGTTTGAGCATGAGCAGAAAAAGGTCATTTGTACCGAGAGACAGGTTGGTTTTTAATTTCACTTAAATAAGCATCTGTAATGCTATGATTATTCATGGTCCTTATAAATGGTGCCTGCCAGTACATCCACCTGGCAGCAAGCCTGGTATTTGGCAATGTTAACAGAAAAAGTTTGTTAATGTATTCAAAACAGCACAATGAAATAGATGCTTCCCAAAGTGTTGATTTACGAACCATTCTGGTCACTTCATCTACACAGGTTCATTCTTTGTTAGAATACGAGTTCCATAAATTGCTATGTTGGGCAAGCTGCTACATTATGTCGCTTTGAATTGAGTGAAGTGCCTAACCAACTGAGAAAAATGAAAGGTCATTTGTACCCATGTGCACATGAGCTATCTCCGAACTGGCTTATTCAGTTGCCAAAGGATCTGAAAACCAGACAATACCAAATTGCGTTTGTTTACAAGTAGAGCGCCACTACGACAAAATATTGAAAGGTTTGAATCAAAAGCGCGCCCCAGCCCCGCACCGTAAACAGGGTCTAAGTTTATGCACTGTACGTACTCAAAAAGTCCGTAAATCGACTTAGTCATACACGCACAGAATTTCCACATAGTTTGTGTGACAGAAAAACAAATGTGATCTGAATAATGTAGGCCCCCAAAAAAGTTCAACTTTAAGTATCTCATTGTAACTTCAAGGTGCTATATTACATTCTTTTCTTTGTCGATCACGGATGACGGACATCTGATGACCCCAAGCGTATCACCTAACTCGTCTTCAGTGTGACGAGTTTCATATCTCGTTTCTTATTCTTCTTTCTTTCTGGCCTATTTTGTGTCGTCAATATCTCAAGAATGACATTACGGAGTAGCTTGACATTTTCAGTCAACATGTCTCATGACAATATCTAGCCACAATAAGGTTTTCATGACAGTAACGTATCTGTGACGTCATCTAGGCGCCATTTTGTGATTTTCGGACCATGTTACATGATCGATCATAACTTCATAACTAAAGGTCCTTTCTGTATCAGTTTTTGTGGACATAAAGTTCAGGTCACGCTCTATCTTTCTTTCTCTGATGCTAATTACCTAAGACGTCATCTAGGACGCGTAAGCGCGCGTCAAACATTTAAAAGGCTCAAAACAACTTTCCAATGGGAAATCTCGAAGTTTCAGACAATTTTAAGCGTTTCAAACAATTTTGCGCGTGCGCGTCCGTCCGCGCATTTTCGCGCGCACAGCACGTCAGTAACATGAAAATGCACATTTTTTGACTGATCTGGATTCCTGATACTTTGAGTAACAATATCCATTGATTTCTGATCGATTTTGACAAATAACAAAGCAATGCACTGGCGTCAAAGTTCAAATTTCGCGTGCGCATCTATGTGCAAATATAGTGAAAAAACATGTCTTTGTTTATTTCGCCATAGCTCTTTAAAACGTCAGGTGACCCTATGTTTTTATTGCATATTACAAAAGCATATGAATTGAAAATAACGTTTCAAGTATCATTATTTCCATAATTACAATATGACGTCATCATATCGTCATCTGAAATCAAAAAAGTGGAATTAATTTTTTTAAGGTACTGTTTCTGACATTCATTTGCTCGTATCTCTGTTGTTTAAGCTCAATATTATCCCAAATTCAGGTATGTTGTACTTTGAACATTTGCCTTTTAAGTCCATGCCATGCTTTTGCTATTTGATGACGTCATCATACCTTAAATTGTGATTAAAGGTAAAGACGCAAAATCGGACAAGTTTACGTGTATTGTCTATGGGAGGTGATTTTTTTTAAAAGCATCAATTGACTTAACAACGTTTAAGCACCTTTATCTCAGCTGATTTTGCTTCATTTCCTCTGAAACTTTAATATGTTGTAGCTGAGACAATAAGCTGCAGTAATCATGCATTCTATTCTTTGAAATCTCCTCATCAGATTGACAATTTTGCAGTTTAAAACTGAAAATGAAAATGGAATGTGGACAAAACGATTCCCCATGTATCTTTCACATACATAAGTTTACGTTCCCCATGTTTTCTCGTCGAGACGTATGGCCGAGTGGTTAAAGGCGCCGTCTCAGAGACGTGAGATTGCGGGTTCGAACCCCACAAGATCACGAAACATTTTTTTTTTTTTATTTTACTTTTTTTTCTTCAATTTTGTATTACATATTCGTCCATGTAGAAATCACGTTCGTATATAAACGCACCTATACACACACACAGACACACACACACGCCATATCCCTCTTTTTTGTGTGTTCGAGACCACATTGCTTCGACTGCAGCAACATTTTGCAGGTTGACTTTGTCAAACCGATCATAGTATGTAATGACGACGACTGAGGTGTTGTACTTTGAACAATTGTCTTTCAAGACGATGTCATTGTTTTGTAATTTGATGACGTCATTACACTGAAAATTGTGATTAAAGGCAAGGTATCAAAACCAGCCGATTATAGGTTTTATGTCTGCGGGACGTATTTTTCCCAAGTTGCCAGAAATGGCATAGTGACCTCAGTCGTTACAGGGCCGCTTCTCCGTCTAGCAATGCAATAGATGTTCACCAGGCCACGTTAGTTGAGTGGGCATTGACTTTCCCCCTGTTATATCTATACATTGGTTTTTTTTTTGTCTTACCATTTCCGTGGATGACCCGTGGCCGAGTGGTTACAGAAACGGTTTCGCATGCACGCTCAATATAACTTGAAGGTGCCTATATCACATTCTTTTCTTTGTCGATCACAGATGACCGTCATCTAATGACCACAAGCGTATCACCTAACTCGTCCTCAATGTGACGAGTTTTCATGTCTCGTTAGGTGATACGCTTTTAGCGTATCACCTATTGTGATTGTCAAAATCTGTCTTTTTAGGTGATACGCTTTTAGCGTATCACCTATTGTGATTGTCAAAATCTGTCTTTTTTCTTATTAGGTGATACGCTATCAGCGTATCACCTATTGTGATTGTCAAAATCTCTCTTTATTTCTTTTTATTCTTCTTTCTTTCTGGACAATTTTGTGTCATCAATATCTCAAGAGTGACATTACAGAATGACATGACATTTTCAGGGAACATGTCTCATGACAATATCTAGCCACAATAAGGTTTTCATGACAGTAACATGTCTATGACGTCATCTAGGCGCCATTTTGTGATTTTCGGACCATGTTACATGATCGATCGTAACTTCATAAATAAAGGTAATTTCTGTATCATTTTCGGTGGACATTAAGTTCAGGTCACGCTCTATCTTACATTTTAATGCTAATTACCTAGGACATTATTACGCGCGCGTACGCGCGCGTCAAACTTTTAAAAGGCTCAAAACAACTTACCAATGGGAAATCTCGAAGTTTCAGACAATTTTAAGCGTTTCGCGCGTTCGCGTCCGTCCGCACATTTTCGCGCGTAGTGCGCGTAAGCAACATGAAAATGCACATTTTTTGACAGATTTGGATTCCTGATACATTAAGCAACAATATCCATTGATTTCCGATCAATTTTGACCTATAACAAAGGAATGCGTTGGCGGCAAAGTTGAAATTTCGTGTGCGCGTCTATGTGCAAATATAGCGAAAAACATGTCTTTGTTTATTTCGCCATAGCTCTTTAAAACGTCTGGTTACCCTATGTTTTTATTGCATATTACAAAAACATATGAATTGGAAATAACGTTTCAAGCATCAATATCTCCATGAATACATTATGACGTCATCATATCATCATCTGAAATAAAAAAAGTGGAATTAAATTTTTTAAGGTACTGTTTCTGACATTCATTTGCTCGTATCTCTGTTGTTTAAGCTCAATATTATCCCAAATTCAGATATGTTGTACTTTGAACATTTGCCTTTCAAGTCCATGTCATAGTTTTGAAATTTGATGACGTCATCATGCTTTAAATTGTGTTTAAAGGTAAAGACGCAAAATCGGACAAGTTTACGTGTTATGTCTATGGGAGGTGATTTTTTTAGAAACCATGCATTGACTTGACAACGTTTAAGCACCTTTATCTCAGCTGATTTTGCTTCATTTCCTCTGAAACTTAAGTATGTTGTAGCTGTGACAATAATCTGCAGTAATCATGCATTTTATTCTTTGAAATATCCTCATGAGGTTGACAATTTTGCAATTTAAAACTGAAAATGAGAATGGAATGCGGACGAAACGATTCCTGATTCATCTTTCACGTACATAAGTTTACGTTCCTCTAATTTTCTCGTCGAGACGAATGGCCGAGCGGTTAGAGGCGTCGTCTCAGAAACCATGAGGTTGCACACGTACGAGTTCGATCCTCACAAGAGCACGAAAGAAAATAATTATTTTTTTTAACTTTTTTTTTTCTTCAATGGAGTACTACACCTTCGTCCATGTAGAAAACACGTTTGCATGTAAACACACCTATACGCACACACTCACATAGTATACCTTTGTTTTGCGTTGGAGACTGCATTACTTCGACTGCTGCAAAATTTTGCAGGCTGGGCTTTTTAAACTGATATAGTATATTGTAACAAAATGAAATTTGTTCATATCAATTCAGTAACACAATGTAGTCGTGGTTACTTTGTGCTGATTTACACATGTAACAAGCTATACATTGTAAAAAAGGTATTTGCATTGTTCCTTTAAGTCAGTCTTCTGTATTGATGATTATTTGTCAATTAGTGGTTTTTGTGGAGTTTCAGATGGTGATAAAAAGTATGAATGATAAGTGCAGCGATAATTCCTACAGTAAGTTCAAAGTTGTGTTACAGATGTTTGATACATACATTTAGCATTGTGTGTGTGTGTGTATACGTGTGTATACAGGTTGGCCATATGACACATTCTAGACAATTAATCCTAATTAATTAGCAAACGTGATCAGCTATGGAACTGAATATGGTACTAATGTATGATGTTAATGATTCTAATAAAACTGTGACGAGTTTAAAGGGATAGCATAACTGTGTGTAAAAATAAGGCAATTATAAGGAAATTTTAGGGGAATTTGATAACCATGCCTATAATAATTTTATACAGGTTATAATTCCTGCCTCATATTCGTGTGATAGATCGTCATGTCAATAGCAAACTGACAACGTACGATGAATGTGTTATATATTGAAGAACTGTCTTTCAAGTCCATAATGTTCCCCATATTTTCTTGTCGAGACGTATGGCCGAGTGGTTAAAGGCGACGTCTCAGAGACGTGAGGTTGCGGGTTCGAACCCCACAAGATCACGAAACAAAATACTTAGCTGTTTACTGTTTTTTTCCTCAACTTTGTATTACATATTCGTCCATGTAGAAATCACGTTCGTATATAAACGCACCTATACACACACACAGACACACACACACGCCATATCCCTCTTCTTTGTGTGTTGGAGACCACATTGCTTCGACTGCAGCAAACTTTTGCAGGTTGACTTTGTCAAACCGATCATAGTATGTAATGACGACGACTGAGGTGTTGTACTTTGAACAATTGTCTTTCAAGACGATGTCATTGTTTATTAATTTGATGACGTCATTACACTGAAAATTATGATTAAAGGCAAGGTATCAAAACCAGCCGATTATAGGTTTTATGTCTGCGGGACGTATTTTTTCCAAGTTGCCAGAAATGGCATAGCGACCTCAGTCGTTACAAGGCCGCTTTTCCGTCTAGCAATGCAATAGATGTTCACACGGCCACGTTAGTTGAGTGGGCATTGACTTTCCCCCTGTTATATCTATACATTGGTTTTGTTGTTTTTTTTTGTCTTACCATTTCCGTGGATGACCCGTGGCCGAGTGGTTACAAAAACGGTTTCGCAAGCACGCTCAATATAACTTTAAGGTGCCTATATCACATTCTTTTCTTTGTCGATCACAGATGACTGTCATCTGATGACCACAAGCGTATCACCTAACTCGTCCTCAATGTGACGAGTTTTCATGTCTCGTTAGGTGATACGCTTTTAGCGTATCACCTATTGTGATTGTCAAAATCTGTCTTTTTTCTTATTCTTCTTTCTTTCTGGCCTATTTTGTGTCGTCAATATCTCAAGAATGACATTACGGAGTAACATGACATTTTCAGTCAACATGTCTCATGACAATATCTAGCCACAATAAGGTTTTCATGACAGTAAAGTATCTATGACGTCATCTAGGCGCCATTTTGTGATTTTCGGACCATGTTACATGATCGATCATAACTTCATAACTAAAGGTCCTTTCTGTATCAGTTTTTGAGGACATAAAGTTCAGGTCACAATCTATCTTTCTTTCTCTGATGCTAATTACCTAGGACGTCATCTAGGACGCGTAAGCGCGCGTCAAACATTTAAAAGGCTCAAAACAACTTTCCAATGGGAAATCTCGAAGTTTCAGACAATTTTAAGCGTTTCAAACAATTTTGCGCGTGCGCGTCCGTCCGCGCATTTTCGCGCGCACAGCGCGTCAGTAACAGGAAAATGCACATTTTTTGACTGATCTGGATTCCTGATACTTTGAGTAACAATATCCATTGATTTCTGATCGATTTTGACAAATAACAAAGCAATGCACTGGCGTCAAAGTTGAAATTTCGCGTGCGCATCTATGTGCAAATATAGTGAAAAAACATGTCTTTGTTTATTTCGCCATAGCTCTTTAAAACGTCAGGTGACCCTATGTTTTTATTGCATATTACAAAAGCATATGAATTGAAAATAACGTTTCAAGTATCATTATTTCCATAATTACAATATGACGTCATCATATCGTCATCTGAAATCAAAAAAGTGGAATTAATTTTTTAAGGTACTGTTTCTGACATTCATTTGCTCGTATCTCTGTTGTTTAAGCTCAATATTATCCAAAATTCAGATATGTTGTACTTTGAACATTTGCCTTTTAAGTCCATGTCATGCTTTTGATATTTGATGACGTCATCATACCTTAAATTGTGATTAAAGGTAAAGACGCAAAATCGGACAAGTTTACGTGTATTGTCTATGGGAGGTGATTTTTTTAAAAAGCATCAATTGACTTAACAACGTTTAAGCACCTTTATCTCAGCTGATTTTGCTTCATTTCCTCTGAAACTTTAATATGTTGTAGCTGAGACAATAAGCTGCAGTAATCATGCATTTTATTCTTTGAAATATCCTCATCAGATTGACAATTTTGCAGTTTAAAACTGAAAATGAAAATGGAATGTGGACAAAACGATTCCCCATGTATCTTTCACATACATAACCTTACGTTCCCCATATTTTCTCGTCGAGACGTATGGCCGAGTGGTTAAAGGCGTCGTCTCAGAGACGTGAGATTGCGGGTTCGAACCCCACAAGATCACGAAACATTTTTTTTTTATTTTACTTTTTTTCTTCAATTTTGTATTACATATTCGTCCATGTAGAAATCACGTTCGTATATAAACGCACCTATACACACACACAGACACACACACACGCCATATCCCTCTTTTTTGTGTGTTGGAGACCACATTGCTTCGACTGCAGCAACATTTTGCAGGTTGACTTTGTCAAACCGATCATAGTATGTAATGACGACGACTGAGGTGTTGTACTTTGAACAATTGTCTTTCAAGACGATGTCATTGTTTTGTAATTTGATGACGTCATTACACTGAAAATTGTGATTAAAGGCAAGGTATCAAAACCAGTCGATTATAGGTTTTATGTCTGCCGGACGTATTTTTCCCAAGTTGCCAGAAATGGCATAGTGACCTCAGTCGTTACAGGGCCGCTTCTCCGTCTAGCAATGCAATAGATGTTCACCAGGCCACGTTAGTTGAGTGGGCATTGACTTTCCCCCTGTTATATCTATACATTGTTTTTTTTTTTTGTTTTTTTTTGTCTTACCATTTCCGTGGATGACCCGTGGCCGAGTGGTTACAGAAACGGTTTCGCATGCACGCTCAATATAACTTCAAGGTGCCTATATCACATTCTTTTCTTTGTCGATCACAGATGACCGTCATCTGATGACCACAAGCCTATCACCTAACTCGTCCTCATTGTGACGAGTTTTCATGTCTCGTTTTATTTATTTTTTCTTTTCTTTTATTTTATTTTTATTTATTTATTTATTTTTTTTATTTTTTTTATTTTTTTTTTTTTTTTTTGGGGGGGGGGGGGGTTCTGTATAAACTGCGAATTTATTACAATCAGAGGGTATAGCTTACTAGGGCAATATAGGTACCCCGGACCCTTCCCCTGACCCTAACCCTAATCCTAATCCTGAACCTAATCCTAACCCTAACCCAAACCCGGAATCCTAAACCTCATCCTAACCCTAATCTTTTATCTCTAGGCCTATATAGACCGGGGGCCCAGAAGATTTATTCAGCTGAAAAGGGTCACACTTTTTGATGGTCTCATCATGTAAGGATGTGGCCAAGGGTCAATAAAATGAATTGCTGGCAAGTCACATCCTGTACCGTAAGCCTATAGGGGCAGCAAAAAGGGACCCCGAAAAATTGATTTATTCAGCCGAAGGGGGTCACGGACAAAAGTTGGTGGATATTGTTCCTTTGGGTGTACTTATCATGAAAACAGCAATGCCAGCTATTTTATCCTGTACGGGGCCCCAGACAGTAGCCCCAAAGGGCCCCACAAATATGGTGTTATTGAGCTGAAAAGGGTCACGGCTAATTTCTTTTGCAATGGAAGTAGTTCCCATCAGAGATATCCAAAACACCAAAGCCAGCTATTTTATCCTGTACGGGGCCCCAGACAGTAGCCCCAAAGGGCCCCACCCCCCATAGGCCCTACGTACAACCCATAGGCCCTACGTACAAACACACACAAACATTTATTTTATTCAGTTGAAAAGGGTCACGGCTAATTTCTTTTGCAATGGAAGTAGTTCCCATCAGAGATATCCAAAACACCAAAGCCAGCTATTTTATCCTGTACGGGGCCCCAGACAGTAGCCCCAAAGGGCCCCACCCCCCATAGGCCCTACGTACAACCCATAGGCCCTACGTACAAACACACACAAACATTTATTTTATTCAGTTGAAAAGAGTCACGGCTAATTTCTTTTGCAATGGAAGTAGTTCCCATCAGAGATATACAAAACACCAAAGCCAGCTATTTTATCCTGTACGGGGCCCCAGACAGTAGCCCCAAAGGGCCCCACCCCCCATAGGCCCTACATACAAACACACACAAACATTGATTTTATTTAGTTGAAAAGAGCCACGGCTAATTTCTTTTGCAATGGAAGTAGTTCCCATCAGAGATATCCAAAACACCAAAACCAGCTATTTTTTGTCCTGCACGGGGCCCCAGACAGTAGCCCCAAAGGGCCCCACCCCCATAGGCCCTACGTACAAACACATGCACACACACATATAATTGACTTTATTCAGCTGATAAGAGTAACGGCTAATTTCATTTGCAATGGAAGTAGTACCCATCAGAGACATACAAAACACCAAAGCCAGTTATTTTGTCCTGTACGGGGCCCCAGACAGTAGCCCCAAAGTGCCCCCCCCCCCCCCAACACACATACTCACACAATAGTTTCATTCAGCTGAAAAGGGTCACGGCTAATTTCTTTTGCAATGGAATTAGTACCCATCAGAGAAATCCAAAATACCAAAGCCAGTTATTTTATCCTGCATGGCGCCCCAGACAGTAGCCCCAGACAGTAGCCCCATATTGCCCCCTTTCCCCCTCCCCCTCCCCCCCCCCCCCCCACACACATGGATTTTGTTCAGCTGAAAAGGGTCACGGCTACTTTCTTTTGCAATCGTAAGTAGTACTCATCAGAGATATCCAAAGCACTAAAGCCAGTTATTTTATCCTGTACGGGGCCCCAGACAGTAGCCCCAAAGTGCCCCCTACACACACACCCACACACACACACACACACACACATATATATATATATATATTATATATATATATATATATATATATATATATATATATATATATATATATATTATATATATTATATTATATTGGTTTCATTCAGCCGAAAAGGGTCACGGCTAATTTCTTTTGCAATGGAAGTAGTATCCATCGGATATCAAAATACCAAAGTCAGATATTTTATCCTGCACGGGGCCCCAGACAGTAGCTCCAAAGTGTTTTGCTTTATTCTCTTTATTATTTGCATCTCTTCTTCTTCGATCTTAAATATGCGCTCCTTCGTCTTCATTTTCGCGACAACGACAACGCGTCCTCCTCATCATCATCAGTTTTGCTGTTCTGGCAAACATTTTCCAGCGTATCGGCTACGTTCGACTTTTAAGCGGCGAGAGCGGAAGACATGCATAATTGAGTCTGGGAAAGCGTAGGAACAGCGTAGCTATAGCGGCCAACAGCGTTATCGAAGCAGGAATGAAGCGTCGTAGGAAACAGGCCTTGATTTTATACGAGAGTAGAGAACTTAGTGAGAGCGTCGTTAAAACGGGAAGGTCGTGCTTTGATCAAGAAAGCGGCGCAGCAGCGGGACCATGTCGTCGGTGTCTAGTTTAGACTATATTTCCCGTTGTTGTGCCGCTGTTACTACGGTCAGAAAAACCTGGAATTGTTACGCTCATCCCGCGGTATTTACACTGTCACTGCTCTCTCCCCGTTTGAGCTACGATTCAAAATAGGTCAATCTTGATGGGGAGATGAGGAAGAAATTTTGAACCATTTCAAAATTTCTTCCCGATCTGTAAAATTGCCAGATCCAACCCCATCACCCAAACGCTGCTGCTGCGATGCTCCCGGTCCCCGTACATTTTGCCGCTCTCTCCCGATCTGACAGATTGAATAGATCGGGATGCAGATCTTTATATAGTGGAATTACATGTGGGGACACTTTAGGAACACTCCGTGGGGCCCCGTACAGCTATATAACTGGTTTCGGTGTTTTTGATATCTCGTTGAGTACTACTTCCATTGCAAAAGAAATTATAGCAGTGATTCTTTTCACTTAGAATTAAACAATACGGGAGCACTTTCCAGCTACTGGCTGGGGGCCCCTTAACTGGACATGGGTTTGTGTTTTACGTATCTCAGCTGTTAATTCCACTGCCAAGGAAAATAGGCATACATGACTCTTTTCACCTAAAAACACTTAATTCATATGGGGTGGGAATACCTTGGGGCTATACCTGTCAAGGGCCCTGCATCCAGGCCAATATCGCACCTCTTTTAATAGAATTCTTTAATGTTGAATAAAATTTAGCAAAAATTTCGCCTAGATGACATGGTAGTTCAATGTCATATTAATCTCTTCATTAGGTGATACGCTATCAGCGTATCACCTATTGTGATTGTCAAAATCTCTCTTTATTAGGTGATACGCTATCAGCGTATCACCTATTGTGATTGTCAAAATCTCTCTTTATTTTTTAGGTGATACGCTTTTAGCGTATCACCTATTGTGTTTGTCAAAATCTTCCTTTCTTTCTTTTTATTAGGTGATACGCTTTTAGCGTATCACCTATTGTGATTGTCAAAATCTGTCTTTTTAGGTGATACGCTTTCAGCGTATCACCTATTGTGTTTGTCAAAATCTTCCTTTCTTTCTTTTTATTAGGTGATACGCTATCAGCGTATCACCTATTGTGATTGTCAAAATTTCTCTTTTTTTTTATTCTTCTTTCTTTCTGCCACATTTTGTGTCGTCAATATCTCAATAATGACATTACGGAATGACATGACATTTTCAGTCAACATGTCTCATGACAAAATCTAGCCACAATAAGGTTTTCATGACAGTAACATATCTATGACGTCATCTAGGCGCCATTTTGTGATTTTCGGACCTTGTCACGTGATCGATCATAACTTCATAACTAGATGTTATTTCTGTATCATTTTCGGTGGACATGAAGTTCAGGTCACGCTCTATCTTACTTTTTAACGCTAGTTACACAGGTCATCATTACGCGCGCGTAAGCGCGCGTCAAAATTTTAAAAGACTCAAAACGACTTCCCAATGGGAAATCTCGAAGTTTCAGACAATTTTAAGCGTTTCAAACATTTTCTCGCGTGCGCGTCCGTCCGCGCAATTTCGCGCGCAGAGCCCGTAAGCAACATGAAAATGCAATTTTTTTGACTGATTTCGATTCCTTATACTTGGAGTAACAATATCCATTGATTTCCGATCGATTTCGACCTATAACAAAGGAATGCACTGGCGTCAAAGTTGTAATTCCGCGTGCGCGTCTTTCTGCAAATATAGTGAAAAAACATGTCTTTGTTTATTTCGCCATAGCTCTTTAAATCGTCCGTTGACCCTATATTTCTATTGCATATTACAAAAGTATATGAATTGTAAATAACATTCCAAGTATCAATATTGCCAGGAATACGCGATGACGTCATCATATCGTCATTTTAAATAAAAAAAGTGGAATTGATTTTTTTCAGGTACTCTTTCATACATTCATTTGCTCGTATCTCTGTTGTTTAAGCTCAATATTATCCCAAATTCAGATATGTTGTACTTTGAACATTTGCCTCTCAAGTCCATGTGATGGTTTTGAAATATAATGACGTCATCATACTAGAAATTGTGATTAAAGGTAAAGACTCAAAATCAGACAAGTTTACGTGTTATGTCTATGGGAGGTGATTTTTTTTTTTAAACCATGCATTGACTTGACAACGTTTAAGCACCTTTACCTCATCTGATTTTGCTCCATTTCCTCTGAAACATACGTATGTTGTAGCTGAGACAATAAGCTTTAGTAATCGTGCATTTTATGTTTTCAAATCTCCTCATTAGGTTGATAATTTTGTAGTTTAAAACTGAAAATGAGAATGCAATCTGTACAGAACGATTCCCAATTTATCTTTGCAACTATATATTGATCGAATCCACGCTGCCACTTGTGAGAAGTTGAATAGCGCCATCACAAGTCAACCAGTCACGACAGTATTATTATACATTTAAGTTTCGCACTCGGTCTTCAGGACAGCCGTGTGGCGTAATCGCTTAGCGCGCTGAGTGTTCATAATGCCATACCGGAAGGAGAGAAGTTCGACTCCCGCAGGATTTTTCCCGTTTTTTCTTTTTCTTTTTTTTTTCGGCAATTCAGCTTTACTCCGATGTCATTTATCATATTATTTTATTAAGTGTACGTAACCCGTGAACACGGCTGCTCTATTTCCCTTGTTTTGTATTGGAGTTTGGACATTGGGTTTGCTTCATTAATTTTGTCACACTTAATGTTGTAAATTGCCCCTTGTTACAGTGTCCCGCTTGCCACCTTTCGTTTGCTCTTTCCTTTTCTCTTCATTGGCTCTTGTTATATTGTAACAGGATAGGTAGGAACATGTACGTCTAGATAACTGGCAGGAATGGGAGCTGAATTGATTAACTCTAGTCCAGGTGTATGGCGTCTCGCTCATCTCTTTGAAATTTCAGGTTGTCATAAATGGAAGGCATCACTGTTTAGTAGTAGTAATGAACCTTTTCATGTTGTAAATGATATAAAGATATGAATTTCACATCCAATCTTCGGGACAGCCGTGTGGCTTTATAGTCGCTTAGCGCGCTCCATGGTCATTGTGCACTACCTTCGAGACCCGCAGGACGCTATTATTTTTTTTCTCTCTCTAACTCAACTGGAGCACGAATGGCAAATGAATAGATTAACTCTAGGCCAGGTGTATGGCGTCTCGCTCATCTCTTTGAAATTCCAGGTTGTTATTGTTTGACCCAAGAACGGAATTGTAGACAGGTTTTATGTTGCTATAGAGGTATCTTGTGCCACATGAGTAGAAGGCATCACTGTTTAGTAGTAGTAATGAACCTTTTCTTGTCCCTCCATGTCAATTATAGTGTGTTTAAAGGGGTTGTGTGTCTATCTGCTAAAGAAAAGGAAAAACTTATTTTCGTCATGGCTGTTTCTCTATACGTAGCCGTAGGTGAGGAGTGTTGTTGGTATCTGAGCAGTGAACAACAGAGCATCAGGCTAAAATCCCCCTTAGTTATACGCGCTAAGCGTTCAATTTGATATTATCTTTATTTATGTAGTCAATCACTGCTAATGAAGTTACAGAATTATGTTATGACACATTGCACTGAAAGTTTGTAAAGCAAAGTTTATGGACAAGGCAAGCAATTGTACATGAATAGTACCATTGATTTCAGAGGGAAATTATGGTATACCTAAATGTAAGGGTATCATTGCTTTGGAATTGCTGAGACAATATCTTGGCACGAGGGCTTCCACTTCTAATAACTGATCCCTTTGAAGATGTGTCGGTCACGGGTGATCGTCATGATTCATCTTTCACGTGGAAGCTTCCGTTCCACACTCTTCGTTCGAGAAGACTTACCATCATACTTCAAATTGTGATTAAAGGTAAAGACTCAAAATCAGACAAGTTGACGTGTTATGTCTATGGGAGGTGATTTTTTTTTTAACCATGCATTGACTTGACAACGTTTAAGCACCTTTATCTCAGCTGATTTTGCTCCATTTCCTCTGAAACTTATGTATGTGGTAGCTGAGACAATAAGCTGCAGTGATCATGCATTTTATTTTTTTCAAATCTCCTCGTCAGGTTGATAATTTTGCAGCTAAAAACTGAAAATGAGAATGGAATGTGGACCAAACGATTCCTGAATCATCTTTCACATATAAGCTTACGTTCCTCATATTTTCTCGTCAAGACGTACATGGCCGAGAGGATAAAGGCGACGTCACAAGAGACGTGAGGTTGCACACGTACGGGTTCGAACCCCATAAGAGCACGAAACAAAATACGTATATCTTTTTTTTTATGGAGTATTCACCTTCGTCCATGTAGAAAGCACGTTTTCATGTAAACGTACACACACACAGGCACACACACACACACACACACACACAATATCCCTTTGTTTTGTGTTGGAGACCACATTGCTTTGACTGGCAACTTGGACTTGAAATAAAATTACAAAGTGAAGATGACTCTTAAAAGACAGCATGGCCATGCTTGATTTTTTTTTTTACAATATGAAGACCTATTGGTAAATATTCATTCACATATCATTTCCAATCAACTTACTTGGACACGGTGACACCACACGAAATTTTCAATTGGTTGCATGACAGAAACAATTTCATCTGAATTATGTAGGACTGTATAAAGAATTGGACTTCACGAATATTTCTCAATATTACTTCAAGTCGCAACTTAACATTATTTTCGCTGTCGATCACTGAAAATGAGAATGGAATCTGGTCGAAACGATTCCCGATTTATCTTTGCAACTGTATATTGATCGAATCCTCGCGGCCACTCGTGGGAAGTTGAATAGCGCTATCAGTCACTTTACGTATATCGCCAAAAAACTGAATATCAATGTAAATTTGTGTTGTGTATAGCATACATAGATAGATTTAAGTTTCGCACAGGATCTTCGGATCTTCCGTGTGGCAGAATCGCTTAGCACGCTGCGTGTTTATAATGCCCGACCGGAAGGAGAGAAGTTAATCGAGTCCCGCAAGACTTTTTCCTTTTATTTCTTTTTTCTTTTTTTCAGCAGTTCAGCTTCACACTGATGTCATGAACACAGCTACTCTATTTCCCTTGTTTTGTATTGGAGTTTGGAGGTTGGGTTTGCTTCATTAATTTTGTCACACGTAATGTTGTAAATTGCCCCTTGAAACAGTGCCCCGCTTGCCACCATTCGTTTTCTCTTTCCTTTTCTCTTCATTTGTTCTTGTTATACTGTAGCAGGATATTTAGGAACGTGTACATTTACATAACTAACAGGAATGGGAACTGAATTAATTAACTCTAGTCCAGGTGCATGGCGTCTCGCTGATCTCTTTGGAATTCCAGGTTGTTATTGTTTGACCAAATAACGGAGTTAAAGACAGGCAGGGAAGGAAGTGACTTGATATTGCTTCATAATGAGGAATTTTGGGCAACACCTTTCCAAGCGTAGTGATTATGACGGGGTTCTCTGTCGTTTATTTTCGTCATGGCTGTTTCACTAGTTTAGCCATAGGTGACATATGTTGTTGGCATTTGGGAGAATAGAACAGATCAGTACCAAACTGGAATAGCCCTATAAGTAATGTGGTAAGCGTTCAATTTTTTGCATTATCTTTCTTCTTCAAAGTCAGTCACTACTGATCGAAATACACAATAATATGACACGTTCCATTGGTAGTTTAGGAAAAGGGAGTTAATGCACGATGCAATGATAAATGTGCTACCATTGATTTTAGAGACGTCGTTGTGGTGTGGTACTGGTGATGGTAAGGGAACCATAGATTGCTTTTAAAGTAATGAGACAATCATTGGACCTTTGCATCAAGACCGTATTCCCATCTAGAATATAATGCATGTTCGTGCGGAGTTTTTTTTTTTTTAATCCTGACGTGGACATTTTCTTTTCCTTGTTTTTAATTTAAGAATGTTATATCTAAATTTGTTTCTTTCCCCTAACATTTTTTTTTTTTGTTGGATATAAAGTTGGACGTTCCGTGACCGAGTAAAAGAGCAGCGATTTAGTTACAGTTTCAATGCATCTTGTTTACCATCTTCTCTGACATTAAATTGATTGTTTTTAAATTTGACATTGTCTGTCTATAAAGCAATTTGCCTGTTTATGCTCATAAAACACTGCTATAACAACTAATACATTTGCTTCACTTGTCACACGCAATGATGTGGATTGCAGTTGTGCATGCATTTTTTCTTTTGCCACCTCTCGTTTTTCTCTCCCCTTTTCCCTCATTTTGGATTTGTTATACTGCAGATGGGAATGATTACAATGACATAACCCAACTTGAAGTAGGAATGAGAACTGAATAAATTAACTCTAGGCCAGGTGTATATAGCGTCTCGCTCATCTCTTTGAAATTTCAGGTTGTCATTGTTCGATCAACGGAGTTGAAGACAGGCTTTATGTTGCTATAGAGGTATCTCGCTCCACATGAATGGAATGCATACGCTGTTTAGTATTAGTAATGAACTTTTTCATGTCCATCCCTGCCAATAAAAGTGTGTTTGATGGGGTTTTGTGTCATTGTGCCTATGAGAAAGCAAAGTTTTATTTTCGCCATGGCTGTTTCTCTATGCGTAGCCGTGGGTGATGGGTGTTGTTGGCATCTGGCCAGTAAAGAACCGAGTATTATGCTATAATACCCCCCTCCCCCGGTTAGGTTCTAAGCGTTCAATACGGTGATATATCTTTCTTCTTTATTATGTCAATCACTGCTGATGGAATTACAGAATTATGTTATGACACGTTTCACTCAAAGCTTAAAAAACAAAGTATATGCACGATACAAGTAATGGTGCATGAGTCCTATAGGCCATTGATTTTAGATGAGAAATTATGACATGCCTATAGTAGGATTGTCATTGATTAGGAATTAATGAAACGATTAAGCACACCTTCCACTTCTAACTGTCCCCTATGAATGTGTGTCGATCATGTGAGATCGTCATAAATTATCATTCACGTATAAGCTTACGTTCGAAGTGTACTCTTAGTTGGAGGAGACCTATAGTTACATGGTTAAAGGCGATGTCTCTTTCGCTGGAGCCGTACGTTTGGCCCGTTTTTCTTTTGCCCTTTTCTCTTTAATTGAGATATCACTTTCGTCCAGGTATAAATCACATTCTCATGTAAACAGACTCACTTGCTCTATATCCCTTGTTTTGTATCGGAGGCTTCATTGGATTTACTGCTTGTAAATCTCACAGGCTTGTATATAGCTGTAAGAGCTCTTTGAACTGATCACTATGATAGCAAGATGAGAGGGAGTCATATTGGTTATGTAAATAATGGTCAAAGGTCATATTTTAAAAGGCCACTGTTAAAGCCAGGATGGTTATGAACACTTAATTGTCATGTTTTATTTGTACGTGCCGAGGATCACTTGGATCCCGTTTACAGTGCGAGGTTCGGCCGCGGCTCGGCCACGCCGAGACCGCCTTCATTTCGGTGTAAACGCGCAAAAGGCCAAATGCGGGGCCAAAATGGCCTCGCATTAGGCCACGCTAATGTGGTCTCGGCCGCGGCTGAGCCGCGGTCGCGCCCGGCCTTTTTCTCAGTGTAAATGCAAACTGGGCTAAATGCGCGGCCAATTTTATTGTGGCTTCCAAACACTCGCCTGTACTATTTCGCTATTCAGGATATTAACCACTTAAACGTCGAAAACTAGTATAGTTTAAGGTGGTTTTGTCCTGCAAAGGATTTTCTCCTTCGGCAAAGGCCTTTGCCCGAACGGCGACTTCGTCGCCACGGAATTCAGTTGCCAAAGGATCTGAAAACCAGACAATACCAAATTGCGTTTGTTTACAAGTAGAGCGCCACTACGACAAAATATTGAAAGGTTTGAATCAAAAGCGCGGCCGAGCCCGGCAGTGTAAATGGACTAAATTGCGGGGCTCGGCCGCGCAATTGAGGCTCAAAAAGTCCGTAAATCGACTTAGTCGTACACGCACAGAATTTCCACATAGTTTGTGTGACAGAAAAACAAATGTGATCTGAATAATAAATGTAGGCCCCCAAAAAAGTTCAACTAAGTATCTCATTATAACTTCAAGGTGCTATATTGCATTCTTTTCTTTGTCGATCACGGATGACCGATATCTGATGACCCCAAGCGTATCACCTAACTCGTCTTCAGTGTGACGAGTTTCATATCTCGTTTTTTTTATTCTTCTTTCTTTCTTTCTGGACAATTTTGTGTCGTCAATATCTCAACAATGACATTACGGAATGACATGAAATTTTCAGTCAACATGTCTCATAACAATATCTAGCCACAATAAGGTTTTCATGACAGTAACATATCTATGACGTCATTTAGGCGCCATTTTGTGATTTTCGGACCTTGTCACATGATCGATCATAACTTCATAACTAGATGTAATTTCTGCGTCATTTTCGGTGGACATAAAGTTCAGGTCACGCTCTTACTTTTTAACGCTAGTTACCCAGGTCTTCATTACGCGCGCGTAAGAGCGCGTCAAAATTTTAAAAGGCTCAAAACGACTTCCCAATGGGAAATCTCGAAGTTTCAGACAATTTTAAGCGTTTCAAACATTTTCTCGCGTGCGCGTCCGTCCGCGCAATTTCGCGCGCAGAGGGCGTAACCAACATGAAAATGCAATTTTTTTGACTGATTTGGATTCCTGATACTTTGAGTAACAATATCCACTGATTTCCGATCGATGTTGACCTATAACAAAGGAATGCGCTGGCGTCAAAGTTGAAATTTCGTGTGCGCGTCTATGTGGAAATATAGCGAAAAACATGTCTTTGTTTATTTCGCAATAGCTCTTTAAAAAGTCCGTTGACCCTATGTTTTTATTGCATATTACAAAAGCATATGAATTGAAAATAACGTTTCAAGTATCAATATTTCCCGAAATACATTATGACGTCATCATATCATCATCTGAAATCAAAAAAGTGGAATTAATTTTTTTGAGGTACTGTTTCTAACATTCATTTGCTCGTATCTCTGTTGTTTAAGCTCAATATTATCCCAAATTCAGATATGTTGTACTTTGAACATTTGCCTTTCAAGTCCATGTCATGGTTTTGAAATTTGATGACGTTATCATACTTTAAATTGTGATTAAAAGTAAAGATGTAAAATCGGACAAGTTTACGTGTTATGTCTATGGGAAGTGATTTTTTTTTAAACCATCCATTGACTTGACAACGTTTAAGCAACTTTATCTCAGCTGATTTTGCTTCATTTCCTCTGAAATTTAAGTATGTTGTAGCTGAGACAATAAGCTGCAGTTATCATGCATTTTGTTCTTTGAAATCTTCTCATGAGGTTGACAATTTTGCAGTTTAAAACTGAAAATGAGAATGGAATGTGGACGAATCGATTCCTGATTCATCTTTCACATACATAAGTTTACGTTCCTCATATTTTCTCGTCGAGACGTATGGCCGAGTGGTTAAAGGCGCCGTCTCAGAGACGTGAGGTTGCACTCGTGCAGGTTCGAACCCCACAAGATCACGAAACAAAATACCTAGCTATTTCACTTTTTTTTTTCTTCAATGGTGTATTACACATTCGTCCATGTAGAAATTACGTTCGTATATAAACGCACCTATACACACACACACACACACACACACACAATATCCCTCTGTTTTGTGTTGGAGACCACATTGCTTCGACTGCTGCAGAATGTTGCATCCTGACTCTGTCAAATAGTATGTAATGACGACAACGGAGGTGTTGTACTTTGAGCAATTGTCTTTCAAGTCCATGTCATTGTTTTGTACTTTGATGACGTCATCACACTGAAAATTGTGATTAAAGGCAAGGTATCAAAACCAGCCGATTATAGGTTTTATGTCTGCGGGACGTATTTTTCCGAAATTGCCAGAAATGGCACAGCGACCTCAGTCGTTACAAGGCCGCATTTCCTTCTAGCAATGCAATACATGTTCACGCGGCCACAATTGTTGAGTGGGCATTGACTTTTTCCCCCTGTAATATCTATACATTTTTTTTCGGCCTTACCGTTTCCGTGGATGTCCCGTGGCCGAGTGGTTAGAGAAACCGTTTTCCGTGCACGCTCAATATAACTTCAAGGTGCCTATATCACATTCTTTTCTTTGTCGATCACAGATGACCGACATCTGATGACCCCAGGCGTATCACCTAACTCGTCAGTGTGACGAGTTTCATGTCTCGTTTCTTATTCTTCTTTCTTTCTGGCCTATTTTGTGTCGTCAATATCTCAAGAATGACATTACGGAGTAACATCACATTTTCAGTCAACATGTCTCATGACAATATCTAGCCACAATAAGGTTTTAATGACAGTAACGTATCTATGACGTCATCTAGGCGCCATTTTGTGATTTTCGGACCATGTTACATGATCGATCATAACTTCATAACTAAAGGTCCTTTCTGTATCAGTTTTTGTGGACATAAAGTTCAGGTCACGCTCTATCTTTCTTTCTCTGATGCTAATTACCTAGGACGTCATCTAGGACGCGTAAGCGCGCGTCAAACATTTAAAAGGCTCAAAACAACTTTCCAATGGGAAATCTCGAAGTTTCAGACAATTTTAAGCGTTTCAAACAATTTTGCGCGTGCGCGTCCGTCCGCGCATTTTCGCGCGCACAGCGCGTCAGTAACAGGAAAATGCACATTTTTTGACTGATCTGGATTCCTGATACTTTGAGTAACAATATCCATTGATTTCTGATCGATTTTGACAAATAACAAAGCAATGCACTGGCGTCAAAGTTGAAATTTCGCGTGCGCATCTATGTGCAAATATAGTGAAAAAACATGTCTTTGTTTATTTCGCCATAGCTCTTTAAAACGTCAGGTGACCCTATGTTTTTATTGCATATTACAAAAGCATATGAATTGAAAATAACGTTTCAAGTATCATTATTTCCATAATTACAATATGACGTCATCATATCGTCATCTGAAATCAAAAAAGTGGAATTAATTTTTTTAAGGTACTGTTTCTGACATTCATTTGCTCGTATCTCTCTTGTTTAAGCTCAATATTATCCCAAATTCAGATATGTTGTACTTTGAACATTTGCCTTTTAAGTCCATGTCATGCTTTTGATATTTGATGACGTCATCATACCTTAAATTGTGATTAAAGGTAAAGACGCAAAATCGGACAAGTTTACGTGTATTGTCTATGGGAGGTGATTTTTTTTAAAAGCATCAATTGACTTAACAACGTTTAAGCACCTTTATCTCAGCTGATTTTGCTTCATTTCCTCTGAAACTTTAATATGTTGTAGCTGAGACAATAAGCTGCAGTAATCATGCATTTTATTCTTTGAAATTTCCTCATCAGATTGACAATTTTGCAGTTTAAAACTGAAAATGAAAATGGAATGTGGACAAAACGATTCCCCATGTATCTTTCACATACATAAGTTTACGTTCCCCATATTTTCTCGTCGAGACGTATGGCCGAGTGGTTAAAGGCGCCGTCTCAGTGACGTGAGATTGCGGGTTCGAACCCCACAAGATCACGAAACATTTTTTTTTTATTTTATTTTTTTTCTTCAATTTTGTATTACATATTCGTCCATGTAGAAATCACGTTCGTATATAAACGCACCTATACACACACAGAGACACACACACACGCCATATCCCTCTTTTTTGTGTGTTGGAGACCACATTGCTTCGACTGCAGCAACATTTTGCAGGTTGACTTTGTCAAACCGATCATAGTATGTAATGACGACGACTGAGGTGTTGTACTTTGAACAATTGTCTTTCAAGACCATGTCATTGTTTTGTAATTTGATGACGTCATTACACTGAAAATTGTGATTAAAGGCAAGGTATCAAAACCAGCCGATTATAGATTTATGTCTGCGGGACGTATTTTTCCCAAGTTGCCAGAAATGGCATAGTGACCTCAGTCGTTACAGGGCCGCTTCTCCGTCTAGCAATGCAATAGATGTTCACCAGGCCACGTTAGTTGAGTGGGCATTGACTTTCCCCCTGTTATATCTATACATTGGTTTTTTTTTTTTGTCTTACCATTTCCGTGGATGACCCGTGGCCGAGTGGTTACAGAAACGGTTTCGCATGCACGCTCAATATAACTTCAAGGTGCCTATATCACATTCTTTTCTTTGTCGATCACAGATGACCGTCATCTGATGACCACAAGCGTATCACCTAACTCGTCCTCAATGTGACGAGTTTTCATGTCTCGTTTCTTTTTAGGTGATACGCTTTTAGCGTATCACCTATTGTGATTGTCAAAATCTGTCTTTTTTCTTATTCTTCTTTCTTTCTGGCCTATTTTGTGTCGTCAATATCTCAAGAATGACATTACGGAGTAACATGACATTTTCAGTCAACATGTCTCATGACAATATCTAGCCACAATAAGGTTTTCATGACAGTAACGTATCTATGACGTCATCTAGGCGCCATTTTGTGATTTTCGGACCATGTTACATGATCGATCATAACTTCATAACTAAAGGTCCTTTCTGTATCAGTTTTTGTGGACATAAAGTTCAGGTCACGCTCTATCTTTCTTTCTCTGATGCTTATTACCTAGGACGTCATCTAGGACGCGTAAGCGCGCGTCAAACATTTAAAAGGCTCAAAACAACTTTCCAATGGGAAATCTCGAAGTTTCAGACAATTTTAAGCGTTTCAAACAATTTTGCGCGTGCGCGTCCGTCCGCGCATTTTCGCGCGCACAGCGCGTCAGTAACATGAAAATGCACATTTTTGACTGATCTGGATTCCTGATACTTTGAGTAACAATATCCATTGATTTCTGATCGATTTTGACAAATAACAAAGCAATGCACTGGCGTCAAAGTTGAAATTTCGCGTGCGCATCTATGTGCAAATATAGTGAAAAAACATGTCTTTGTTTATTTCGCCATAGCTCTTTAAAACGTCAGGTGACCCTATGTTTTTATTGCATATTACAAAAGCATATGAATTGAAAATAACGTTTCAAGTATCATTATTTAAATAATTACAATATGACGTCATCATATCGTAATCTGAAATCAAAAAAGTGGAATTAATTTTTTTAAGGTACTGTTTCTGACATTCATTTGCTCGTATCTCTGTTGTTTAAGCTCAATATTATCCCAAATTCAGATATGTTGTACTTTGAACATTTGCCTTTTAAGTCCATGTCATGCTTTTGATATTTGATGACGTCATCATACCTTAAATTGTGATTAAAGGTAAAGACGCAAAATCGGACAAGTTTACGTGTATTGTCTATGGGAGGTGATTTTTTTTAAAAGCATCAATTGACTTAACAACGTTTAAGCACCTTTATCTCAGCTGATTTTGCTTCATTTCCTCTGAAACTTTAATATGTTGTAGCTGAGACAATAAGCTGCAGTAATCATGCATTTTATTCTTTGAAATCTCCTCATCAGATTGACAATTTTGCAGTTTAAAACTGAAAATGAAAATGGAATGTGGACTAAACGATTCCCCATGTATCTTTCACATACATAAGTTTACGTTCCCCATATTTTCTCGTCGAGACGTATGGCCGAGTGGTTAAAGGCGCCGTCTCAGAGACGTGAGATTGCGGGTTCGAACCCCACAAGATCACGAAACATTTTTTTTTATTTTACTTTTTTTTCTTCAATTTTGTATTACATATTCGTCCATGTAGAAATCACGTTCGTATATAAACGCACCTATACACACACACAGACACACACACACGCCATATCCCTCTTTTTTGTGTGTTGGAGACCACATTGCTTCGACTGCAGCAACATTTTGCAGGTTGACTTTGTCAAACCGATCATAGTATGTAATGACGACGACTGAGGTGTTGTACTTTGAACAATTGTCTTTCAAGACCATGTCATTGTTTTGTAATTTGATGACGTCATTACACTGAAAATTGTGATTAAAGGCAAGGTATCAAAACCAGCCGATTATAGGTTTTATGTCTGCGGGACGTATTTTTCCCAAGTTGCCAGAAATGGCATAGTGACCTCAGTCGTTACAGGGCCGCTTCTCCGTCTAGCAATGCAATAGATGTTCACCAGGCCACGTTCCCCCTGTTATATCTATACATTGTTAGGTGATACGCTATCAGCGTATCACCTATTATGATTGTCAAAATTTCTCTTTTTAGGTGATACGCTATCAGCGTATCACCTATTGTGATTGTCAAAATCTCTCTTTATTTTTTTTTATTCTTCTTTCTTTCTGGACAATTTTGTGTCGTCAATATCTCAAGAATGACATTACGAAATAACATGACATTTTCAGTCAACATGTCTCACGACAAAATCTAGCCACAATAAGGTTTTCATGACAGTAACATATCTATGACGTCATCTAGGCGCCATTTTGTGATTTTCGGACCTTGTCACATGATCGATCATAACTTCATAACTAGATGTCATTTCTGTATCATTTTCGGTGGACATGAAGTTCAGGTCACGCTCTATCTTACTTTTTAACGCTAGTTACACAGGTCATCACTACGCGCGCGTAAGCGCGCGTCAAAATTTTAAAAGGCTCAAAACGACTTCCCAATGGGAAATCTCGAAGTTTCAGACAATTTTAAGCGTTTCAAACATTTTCTCGCGTGCGCGTCCGTCCGCGCAATTTCGCGCGCAGAGCCCGTAAGCAACATGAAAATGCATTTTTTTGGACTGATTTGGATTCCTGATACTTTGAGTAACAATATCCATTGATTTCCGATCGATTTCGACCTATAACAAAGGAATGCACTGGCGTCAAAGTTGTAATTCCGCGTGCGCGTCTTTCTGCAAATATAGTGAAAAAACATGTCTTTGTTTATTTCGCCATAGCTCTTTAAATCGTCCGTTGACCCTATATTTCTATTGCATATTACAAAAGTATATGAATTGTAAATAACATTCCAAGTATCAATATTGCCAGGAATACGCGATGACGTCATCATATCGTCATTTTAAATAAAAAAAGTGGAATTGATTTTTTTCAGGTACTCTTTCATACATTCATTTGCTCGTATCTCTGTTGTTTAAGCTCAATATTATCCCAAATTCAGATATGTTGTACTTTGAACATTTGCCTCTCAAGTCCATGTGATGGTTTTGAAATATAATGACGTCATCATACTAGAAATTGTGATTAAAGGTAAAGACTCAAAATCAGACAAGTTTACGTGTTATGTCTATGGGAGGTGATTTTTTTTTTTTAACCATGCATTGACTTGACAACGTTTAAGCACCTTTACCTCATCTGATTTTGCTCCATTTCCTCTGAAACATACGTATGTTGTAGCTGAGACAATAAGCTTTAGTAATCGTGCATTTTATGTTTTCAAATCTCCTCATTAGGTTGATAATTTTGTAGTTTAAAACTGAAAATGAGAATGCAATCTGTACAGAACGATTCCCAATTTATCTTTGCAACTATATATTGATCGAATCCACGCTGCCACTTGTGAGAAGTTGAATAGCGCCATCACAAGTCAACCAGTCACGACAGTATTATTATACATTTAAGTTTCGCACTCGGTCTTCAGGACAGCCGTGTGGCGTAATCGCTTAGCGCGCTGAGTGTTCATAATGCCATACCGGAAGGAGAGAAGTTCGACTCCCGCAGGATTTTTCCCGTTTTTTCTTTTTCTTTTTTTTTTTCGGCAATTCAGCTTTACTCCGATGTCATTTATCATATTATTTTATTAAGTGTACGTAACCCGTGAACACGGCTGCTCTATTTCCCTTGTTTTGTATTGGAGTTTGGACATTGGGTTTGCTTCATTAATTTTGTCACACTTAATGTTGTAAATTGCCCCTTGTTACAGTGTCCCGCTTGCCACCTTTCGTTTGCTCTTTCCTTTTCTCTTCATTGGCTCTTGTTATATTGTAACAGGATAGGTAGGAACATGTACGTCTAGATAACTGGCAGGAATGGGAGCTGAATTGATTAACTCTAGTCCAGGTGTATGGCGTCTCGCTCATCTCTTTGAAATTTCAGGTTGTCATAAATGGAAGGCATCACTGTTTAGTAGTAGTAATGAACCTTTTCATGTTGTAAATGATATAAAGATATGAATTTCACATCCAATCTTCGGGACAGCCGTGTGGCTTTATAGTCGCTTAGCGCGCTCCATGGTCATTGTGCACTACCTTCGAGACCCGCAGGACGCTATTATTTTTTTTCTCTCTCTAACTCAACTGGAGCACGAATGGCAAATGAATAGATTAACTCTAGGCCAGGTGTATGGCGTCTCGCTCATCTCTTTGAAATTCCAGGTTGTTATTGTTTGACCCAAGAACGGAATTGTAGACAGGTTTTATGTTGCTATAGAGGTATCTTGTGCCACATGAGTAGAAGGCATCACTGTTTAGTAGTAGTAATGAACCTTTTCTTGTCCCTCCATGTCAATTATAGTGTGTTTAAAGGGGTTGTGTGTCTATCTGCTAAAGAAAAGGAAAAACTTATTTTCGTCATGGCTGTTTCTCTATACGTAGCCGTAGGTGAGGAGTGTTGTTGGTATCTGAGCAGTGAACAACAGAGCATCAGGCTAAAATCCCCCTTAGTTATACGCGCTAAGCGTTCAATTTGATATTATCTTTATTTATGTAGTCAATCACTGCTAATGAAGTTACAGAATTATGTTATGACACATTGCACTGAAAGTTTGTAAAGCAAAGTTTATGGACAAGGCAAGCAATTGTACATGAATAGTACCATTGATTTCAGAGGGAAATTATGGTATACCTAAATGTAAGGGTATCATTGCTTTGGAATTGCTGAGACAATATCTTGGCACGAGGGCTTCCACTTCTAATAACTGATCCCTTTGAAGATGTGTCGGTCACGGGTGATCGTCATGATTCATCTTTCACGTGGAAGCTTCCGTTCCACACTCTTCGTTCGAGAAGACTTACCATCATACTTCAAATTGTGATTAAAGGTAAAGACTCAAAATCAGACAAGTTGACGTGTTATGTCTATGGGAGGTGATTTTTTTTTAACCATGCATTGACTTGACAACGTTTAAGCACCTTTATCTCAGCTGATTTTGCTCCATTTCCTCTGAAACTTATGTATGTGGTAGCTGAGACAATAAGCTGCAGTGATCATGCATTTTATTTTTTTCAAATCTCCTCGTCAGGTTGATAATTTTGCAGCTAAAAACTGAAAATGAGAATGGAATGTGGACCAAACGATTCCTGAATCATCTTTCACATATAAGCTTACGTTCCTCATATTTTCTCGTCAAGACGTACATGGCCGAGAGGATAAAGGCGACGTCACAAGAGACGTGAGGTTGCACACGTACGGGTTCGAACCCCATAAGAGCACGAAACAAAATACGTATATCTTTTTTTTTATGGAGTATTCACCTTCGTCCATGTAGAAAGCACGTTTTCATGTAAACGTACACACACACAGGCACACACACACACACACACACACACAATATCCCTTTGTTTTGTGTTGGAGACCACATTGCTTTGACTGGCAACTTGGACTTGAAATAAAATTACAAAGTGAAGATGACTCTTAAAAGACAGCATGGCCATGCTTGATTTTTTTTTTTACAATATGAAGACCTATTGGTAAATATTCATTCACATATCATTTCCAATCAACTTACTTGGACACGGTGACACCACACGAAATTTTCAATTGGTTGCATGACAGAAACAATTTCATCTGAATTATGTAGGACTGTATAAAGAATTGGACTTCACGAATATTTCTCAATATTACTTCAAGTCGCAACTTAACATTATTTTCGCTGTCGATCACTGAAAATGAGAATGGAATCTGGTCGAAACGATTCCCGATTTATCTTTGCAACTGTATATTGATCGAATCCTCGCGGCCACTCGTGGGAAGTTGAATAGCGCTATCAGTCACTTTACGTATATCGCCAAAAAACTGAATATCAATGTAAATTTGTGTTGTGTATAGCATACATAGATAGATTTAAGTTTCGCACAGGATCTTCGGATCTTCCGTGTGGCAGAATCGCTTAGCACGCTGCGTGTTTATAATGCCCGACCGGAAGGAGAGAAGTTAATCGAGTCCCGCAAGACTTTTTCCTTTTATTTCTTTTTTCTTTTTTTCAGCAGTTCAGCTTCACACTGATGTCATGAACACAGCTACTCTATTTCCCTTGTTTTGTATTGGAGTTTGGAGGTTGGGTTTGCTTCATTAATTTTGTCACACGTAATGTTGTAAATTGCCCCTTGAAACAGTGCCCCGCTTGCCACCATTCGTTTTCTCTTTCCTTTTCTCTTCATTTGTTCTTGTTATACTGTAGCAGGATATTTAGGAACGTGTACATTTACATAACTAACAGGAATGGGAACTGAATTAATTAACTCTAGTCCAGGTGCATGGCGTCTCGCTGATCTCTTTGGAATTCCAGGTTGTTATTGTTTGACCAAATAACGGAGTTAAAGACAGGCAGGGAAGGAAGTGACTTGATATTGCTTCATAATGAGGAATTTTGGGCAACACCTTTCCAAGCGTAGTGATTATGACGGGGTTCTCTGTCGTTTATTTTCGTCATGGCTGTTTCACTAGTTTAGCCATAGGTGACATATGTTGTTGGCATTTGGGAGAATAGAACAGATCAGTACCAAACTGGAATAGCCCTATAAGTAATGTGGTAAGCGTTCAATTTTTTGCATTATCTTTCTTCTTCAAAGTCAGTCACTACTGATCGAAATACACAATAATATGACACGTTCCATTGGTAGTTTAGGAAAAGGGAGTTAATGCACGATGCAATGATAAATGTGCTACCATTGATTTTAGAGACGTCGTTGTGGTGTGGTACTGGTGATGGTAAGGGAACCATAGATTGCTTTTAAAGTAATGAGACAATCATTGGACCTTTGCATCAAGACCGTATTCCCATCTAGAATATAATGCATGTTCGTGCGGAGTTTTTTTTTTTTTTAATCCTGACGTGGACATTTTCTTTTCCTTGTTTTTAATTTAAGAATGTTATATCTAAATTTGTTTCTTTCCCCTAACATTTTTTTTTTTTGTTGGATATAAAGTTGGACGTTCCGTGACCGAGTAAAAGAGCAGCGATTTAGTTACAGTTTCAATGCATCTTGTTTACCATCTTCTCTGACATTAAATTGATTGTTTTTAAATTTGACATTGTCTGTCTATAAAGCAATTTGCCTGTTTATGCTCATAAAACACTGCTATAACAACTAATACATTTGCTTCACTTGTCACACGCAATGATGTGGATTGCAGTTGTGCATGCATTTTTTCTTTTGCCACCTCTCGTTTTTCTCTCCCCTTTTCCCTCATTTTGGATTTGTTATACTGCAGATGGGAATGATTACAATGACATAACCCAACTTGAAGTAGGAATGAGAACTGAATAAATTAACTCTAGGCCAGGTGTATATAGCGTCTCGCTCATCTCTTTGAAATTTCAGGTTGTCATTGTTCGATCAACGGAGTTGAAGACAGGCTTTATGTTGCTATAGAGGTATCTCGCTCCACATGAATGGAATGCATACGCTGTTTAGTATTAGTAATGAACTTTTTCATGTCCATCCCTGCCAATAAAAGTGTGTTTGATGGGGTTTTGTGTCATTGTGCCTATGAGAAAGCAAAGTTTTATTTTCGCCATGGCTGTTTCTCTATGCGTAGCCGTGGGTGATGGGTGTTGTTGGCATCTGGCCAGTAAAGAACCGAGTATTATGCTATAATACCCCCCTCCCCCGGTTAGGTTCTAAGCGTTCAATACGGTGATATATCTTTCTTCTTTATTATGTCAATCACTGCTGATGGAATTACAGAATTATGTTATGACACGTTTCACTCAAAGCTTAAAAAACAAAGTATATGCACGATACAAGTAATGGTGCATGTGTCCTATAGGCCATTGATTTTAGATGAGAAATTATGACATGCCTATAGTAGGATTGTCATTGATTAGGAATTAATGAAACGATTAAGCACACCTTCCACTTCTAACTGTCCCCTATGAATGTGTGTCGATCATGTGAGATCGTCATAAATTATCATTCACGTATAAGCTTACGTTCGAAGTGTACTCTTAGTTGGAGGAGACCTATAGTTACATGGTTAAAGGCGATGTCTCTTTCGCTGGAGCCGTACGTTTGGCCCGTTTTTCTTTTGCCCTTTTCTCTTTAATTGAGATATCACTTTCGTCCAGGTATAAATCACATTCTCATGTAAACAGACTCACTTGCTCTATATCCCTTGTTTTGTATCGGAGGCTTCATTGGATTTACTGCTTGTAAATCTCACAGGCTTGTATATAGCTGTAAGAGCTCTTTGAACTGATCACTATGATAGCAAGATGAGAGGGAGTCATATTGGTTATGTAAATAATGGTCAAAGGTCATATTTTAAAAGGCCACTGTTAAAGCCAGGATGGTTATGAACACTTAATTGTCATGTTTTATTTGTACGTGCCGAGGATCACTTGGATCCCGTTTACAGTGCGAGGTTCGGCCGCGGCTCGGCCACGCCGAGACCGCCTTCATTTCGGTGTAAACGCGCAAAAGGCCAAATGCGGGGCCAAAATGGCCTCGCATTAGGCCACGCTAATGTGGTCTCGGCCGCGGCTGAGCCGCGGTCGCGCCCGGCCTTTTTCTCAGTGTAAATGCAAACTGGGCTAAATGCGCGGCCAATTTTATTGTGGCTTCCAAACACTCGCCTGTACTATTTCGCTATTCAGGATATTAACCACTTAAACGTCGAAAACTAGTATAGTTTAAGGTGGTTTTGTCCTGCAAAGGATTTTCTCCTTCGGCAAAGGCCTTTGCCCGAACGGCGACTTCGTCGCCACGGAATTCAGTTGCCAAAGGATCTGAAAACCAGACAATACCAAATTGCGTTTGTTTACAAGTAGAGCGCCACTACGACAAAATATTGAAAGGTTTGAATCAAAAGCGCGGCCGAGCCCGGCAGTGTAAATGGACTAAATTGCGGGGCTCGGCCGCGCAATTGAGGCTCAAAAAGTCCGTAAATCGACTTAGTCGTACACGCACAGAATTTCCACATAGTTTGTGTGACAGAAAAACAAATGTGATCTGAATAATAAATGTAGGCCCCCAAAAAAGTTCAACTAAGTATCTCATTATAACTTCAAGGTGCTATATTGCATTCTTTTCTTTGTCGATCACGGATGACCGATATCTGATGACCCCAAGCGTATCACCTAACTCGTCTTCAGTGTGACGAGTTTCATATCTCGTTTTTTTTATTCTTCTTTCTTTCTTTCTGGACAATTTTGTGTCGTCAATATCTCAACAATGACATTACGGAATGACATGAAATTTTCAGTCAACATGTCTCATAACAATATCTAGCCACAATAAGGTTTTCATGACAGTAACATATCTATGACGTCATTTAGGCGCCATTTTGTGATTTTCGGACCTTGTCACATGATCGATCATAACTTCATAACTAGATGTAATTTCTGCGTCATTTTCGGTGGACATAAAGTTCAGGTCACGCTCTATCTTACTTTTTAACGCTAGTTACCCAGGTCTTCATTACGCGCGCGTAAGAGCGCGTCAAAATTTTAAAAGGCTCAAAACGACTTCCCAATGGGAAATCTCGAAGTTTCAGACAATTTTAAGCGTTTCAAACATTTTCTCGCGTGCGCGTCCGTCCGCGCAATTTCGCGCGCAGAGGGCGTAACCAACATGAAAATGCAATTTTTTTGACTGATTTGGATTCCTGATACTTTGAGTAACAATATCCACTGATTTCCGATCGATGTTGACCTATAACAAAGGAATGCGCTGGCGTCAAAGTTGAAATTTCGTGTGCGCGTCTATGTGGAAATATAGCGAAAAACATGTCTTTGTTTATTTCGCAATAGCTCTTTAAAAAGTCCGTTGACCCTATGTTTTTATTGCATATTACAAAAGCATATGAATTGAAAATAACGTTTCAAGTATCAATATTTCCCGAAATACATTATGACGTCATCATATCATCATCTGAAATCAAAAAAGTGGAATTAATTTTTTTGAGGTACTGTTTCTAACATTCATTTGCTCGTATCTCTGTTGTTTAAGCTCAATATTATCCCAAATTCAGATATGTTGTACTTTGAACATTTGCCTTTCAAGTCCATGTCATGGTTTTGAAATTTGATGACGTTATCATACTTTAAATTGTGATTAAAAGTAAAGATGTAAAATCGGACAAGTTTACGTGTTATGTCTATGGGAAGTGATTTTTTTTTAAACCATCCATTGACTTGACAACGTTTAAGCAACTTTATCTCAGCTGATTTTGCTTCATTTCCTCTGAAATTTAAGTATGTTGTAGCTGAGACAATAAGCTGCAGTTATCATGCATTTTGTTCTTTGAAATCTTCTCATGAGGTTGACAATTTTGCAGTTTAAAACTGAAAATGAGAATGGAATGTGGACGAATCGATTCCTGATTCATCTTTCACATACATAAGTTTACGTTCCTCATATTTTCTCGTCGAGACGTATGGCCGAGTGGTTAAAGGCGCCGTCTCAGAGACGTGAGGTTGCACTCGTGCAGGTTCGAACCCCACAAGATCACGAAACAAAATACCTAGCTATTTCACTTTTTTTTTTCTTCAATGGTGTATTACACATTCGTCCATGTAGAAATTACGTTCGTATATAAACGCACCTATACACACACACACACACACACACACACAATATCCCTCTGTTTTGTGTTGGAGACCACATTGCTTCGACTGCTGCAGAATGTTGCATCCTGACTCTGTCAAATAGTATGTAATGACGACAACGGAGGTGTTGTACTTTGAGCAATTGTCTTTCAAGTCCATGTCATTGTTTTGTACTTTGATGACGTCATCACACTGAAAATTGTGATTAAAGGCAAGGTATCAAAACCAGCCGATTATAGGTTTTATGTCTGCGGGACGTATTTTTCCGAAATTGCCAGAAATGGCACAGCGACCTCAGTCGTTACAAGGCCGCATTTCCTTCTAGCAATGCAATACATGTTCACGCGGCCACAATTGTTGAGTGGGCATTGACTTTTTCCCCCTGTAATATCTATACATTTTTTTTTCGGCCTTACCGTTTCCGTGGATGTCCCGTGGCCGAGTGGTTAGAGAAACCGTTTTCCGTGCACGCTCAATATAACTTCAAGGTGCCTATATCACATTCTTTTCTTTGTCGATCACAGATGACCGACATCTGATGACCCCAGGCGTATCACCTAACTCGTCAGTGTGACGAGTTTCATGTCTCGTTTCTTATTCTTCTTTCTTTCTGGCCTATTTTGTGTCGTCAATATCTCAAGAATGACATTACGGAGTAACATCACATTTTCAGTCAACATGTCTCATGACAATATCTAGCCACAATAAGGTTTTAATGACAGTAACGTATCTATGACGTCATCTAGGCGCCATTTTGTGATTTTCGGACCATGTTACATGATCGATCATAACTTCATAACTAAAGGTCCTTTCTGTATCAGTTTTTGTGGACATAAAGTTCAGGTCACGCTCTATCTTTCTTTCTCTGATGCTAATTACCTAGGACGTCATCTAGGACGCGTAAGCGCGCGTCAAACATTTAAAAGGCTCAAAACAACTTTCCAATGGGAAATCTCGAAGTTTCAGACAATTTTAAGCGTTTCAAACAATTTTGCGCGTGCGCGTCCGTCCGCGCATTTTCGCGCGCACAGCGCGTCAGTAACAGGAAAATGCACATTTTTTGACTGATCTGGATTCCTGATACTTTGAGTAACAATATCCATTGATTTCTGATCGATTTTGACAAATAACAAAGCAATGCACTGGCGTCAAAGTTGAAATTTCGCGTGCGCATCTATGTGCAAATATAGTGAAAAAACATGTCTTTGTTTATTTCGCCATAGCTCTTTAAAACGTCAGGTGACCCTATGTTTTTATTGCATATTACAAAAGCATATGAATTGAAAATAACGTTTCAAGTATCATTATTTCCATAATTACAATATGACGTCATCATATCGTCATCTGAAATCAAAAAAGTGGAATTAATTTTTTTAAGGTACTGTTTCTGACATTCATTTGCTCGTATCTCTCTTGTTTAAGCTCAATATTATCCCAAATTCAGATATGTTGTACTTTGAACATTTGCCTTTTAAGTCCATGTCATGCTTTTGATATTTGATGACGTCATCATACCTTAAATTGTGATTAAAGGTAAAGACGCAAAATCGGACAAGTTTACGTGTATTGTCTATGGGAGGTGATTTTTTTTAAAAGCATCAATTGACTTAACAACGTTTAAGCACCTTTATCTCAGCTGATTTTGCTTCATTTCCTCTGAAACTTTAATATGTTGTAGCTGAGACAATAAGCTGCAGTAATCATGCATTTTATTCTTTGAAATTTCCTCATCAGATTGACAATTTTGCAGTTTAAAACTGAAAATGAAAATGGAATGTGGACAAAACGATTCCCCATGTATCTTTCACATACATAAGTTTACGTTCCCCATATTTTCTCGTCGAGACGTATGGCCGAGTGGTTAAAGGCGCCGTCTCAGTGACGTGAGATTGCGGGTTCGAACCCCACAAGATCACGAAACATTTTTTTTTTATTTTATTTTTTTTCTTCAATTTTGTATTACATATTCGTCCATGTAGAAATCACGTTCGTATATAAACGCACCTATACACACACAGAGACACACACACACGCCATATCCCTCTTTTTTGTGTGTTGGAGACCACATTGCTTCGACTGCAGCAACATTTTGCAGGTTGACTTTGTCAAACCGATCATAGTATGTAATGACGACGACTGAGGTGTTGTACTTTGAACAATTGTCTTTCAAGACCATGTCATTGTTTTGTAATTTGATGACGTCATTACACTGAAAATTGTGATTAAAGGCAAGGTATCAAAACCAGCCGATTATAGATTTATGTCTGCGGGACGTATTTTTCCCAAGTTGCCAGAAATGGCATAGTGACCTCAGTCGTTACAGGGCCGCTTCTCCGTCTAGCAATGCAATAGATGTTCACCAGGCCACGTTAGTTGAGTGGGCATTGACTTTCCCCCTGTTATATCTATACATTGGTTTTTTTTTTTTGTCTTACCATTTCCGTGGATGACCCGTGGCCGAGTGGTTACAGAAACGGTTTCGCATGCACGCTCAATATAACTTCAAGGTGCCTATATCACATTCTTTTCTTTGTCGATCACAGATGACCGTCATCTGATGACCACAAGCGTATCACCTAACTCGTCCTCAATGTGACGAGTTTTCATGTCTCGTTTCTTTTTAGGTGATACGCTTTTAGCGTATCACCTATTGTGATTGTCAAAATCTGTCTTTTTTCTTATTCTTCTTTCTTTCTGGCCTATTTTGTGTCGTCAATATCTCAAGAATGACATTACGGAGTAACATGACATTTTCAGTCAACATGTCTCATGACAATATCTAGCCACAATAAGGTTTTCATGACAGTAACGTATCTATGACGTCATCTAGGCGCCATTTTGTGATTTTCGGACCATGTTACATGATCGATCATAACTTCATAACTAAAGGTCCTTTCTGTATCAGTTTTTGTGGACATAAAGTTCAGGTCACGCTCTATCTTTCTTTCTCTGATGCTTATTACCTAGGACGTCATCTAGGACGCGTAAGCGCGCGTCAAACATTTAAAAGGCTCAAAACAACTTTCCAATGGGAAATCTCGAAGTTTCAGACAATTTTAAGCGTTTCAAACAATTTTGCGCGTGCGCGTCCGTCCGCGCATTTTCGCGCGCACAGCGCGTCAGTAACATGAAAATGCACATTTTTGACTGATCTGGATTCCTGATACTTTGAGTAACAATATCCATTGATTTCTGATCGATTTTGACAAATAACAAAGCAATGCACTGGCGTCAAAGTTGAAATTTCGCGTGCGCATCTATGTGCAAATATAGTGAAAAAACATGTCTTTGTTTATTTCGCCATAGCTCTTTAAAACGTCAGGTGACCCTATGTTTTTATTGCATATTACAAAAGCATATGAATTGAAAATAACGTTTCAAGTATCATTATTTAAATAATTACAATATGACGTCATCATATCGTAATCTGAAATCAAAAAAGTGGAATTAATTTTTTTAAGGTACTGTTTCTGACATTCATTTGCTCGTATCTCTGTTGTTTAAGCTCAATATTATCCCAAATTCAGATATGTTGTACTTTGAACATTTGCCTTTTAAGTCCATGTCATGCTTTTGATATTTGATGACGTCATCATACCTTAAATTGTGATTAAAGGTAAAGACGCAAAATCGGACAAGTTTACGTGTATTGTCTATGGGAGGTGATTTTTTTTAAAAGCATCAATTGACTTAACAACGTTTAAGCACCTTTATCTCAGCTGATTTTGCTTCATTTCCTCTGAAACTTTAATATGTTGTAGCTGAGACAATAAGCTGCAGTAATCATGCATTTTATTCTTTGAAATCTCCTCATCAGATTGACAATTTTGCAGTTTAAAACTGAAAATGAAAATGGAATGTGGACTAAACGATTCCCCATGTATCTTTCACATACATAAGTTTACGTTCCCCATATTTTCTCGTCGAGACGTATGGCCGAGTGGTTAAAGGCGCCGTCTCAGAGACGTGAGATTGCGGGTTCGAACCCCACAAGATCACGAAACATTTTTTTTTATTTTACTTTTTTTTCTTCAATTTTGTATTACATATTCGTCCATGTAGAAATCACGTTCGTATATAAACGCACCTATACACACACACAGACACACACACACGCCATATCCCTCTTTTTTGTGTGTTGGAGACCACATTGCTTCGACTGCAGCAACATTTTGCAGGTTGACTTTGTCAAACCGATCATAGTATGTAATGACGACGACTGAGGTGTTGTACTTTGAACAATTGTCTTTCAAGACGATGTCATTGTTTTGTAATTTGATGACGTCATTACACTGAAAATTGTGATTAAAGGCAAGGTATCAAAACCAGCCGATTATAGGTTTTATGTCTGCGGGACGTATTTTTCCCAAGTTGCCAGAAATGGCATAGTGACCTCAGTCGTTACAGGGCCGCTTCTCCGTCTAGCAATGCAATAGATGTTCACCAGGCCACGTTCCCCCTGTTATATCTATACATTGTTAGGTGACACGCTATCAGCGTATCACCTATTATGATTGTCAAAATTTCTCTTTTTAGGTGATACGCTATCAGCGTATCACCTATTGTGATTGTCAAAATCTCTCTTTATTTTTTTTTATTCTTCTTTCTTTCTGGACAATTTTGTGTCGTCAATATCTCAAGAATGACATTACGAAATAACATGACATTTTCAGTCAACATGTCTCACGACAAAATCTAGCCACAATAAGGTTTTCATGACAGTAACATATCTATGACGTCATCTAGGCGCCATTTTGTGATTTTCGGACCTTGTCACATGATCGATCATAACTTCATAACTAGATGTCATTTCTGTATCATTTTCGGTGGACATGAAGTTCAGGTCACGCTCTATCTTACTTTTTAACGCTAGTTACACAGGTCATCACTACGCGCGCGTAAGCGCGCGTCAAAATTTTAAAAGGCTCAAAACGACTTCCCAATGGGAAATCTCGAAGTTTCAGACAATTTTAAGCGTTTCAAACATTTTCTCGCGTGCGCGTCCGTCCGCGCAATTTCGCGCGCAGAGCCCGTAAGCAACATGAAAATGCATTTTTTTGGACTGATTTGGATTCCTGATACTTTGAGTAACAATATCCATTGATTTCCGATCGATTTCGACCTATAACAAAGGAATGCACTGGCGTTAAAGTTGAAATTCCGCGTGCGCGTCTTTCTGCAAATATAGTGAAAAAACATGTCTTTGTTTATTTCGCCATAGCTCTTTAAATCGTCCGTTGACCCTATAGTTCTATTGCATATTACAAAAGTATATGAATTGTAAATAACATTCCAAGTATCAATATTGCCAGGAAAACGCGATGACGTCATCATATCGTCATTTTAAATGAAAAAAGTGGAATTGATTTTTTTGAGGTACTGTTTCTGACATTAATTTGCTCGTATCTCTGTTGTTTAAGCTCAATATTATCCCAAATTCAGATATGTTGTACTTTGAACATTTGCCTCTCAAGTCCATGTGATGGTTTTGAAATATGATGACGTCATCATACTAGAAATTGTGATTAAAGGTAAAGATTCAAAATTGGACAGGTTTACGTGTTATGTCTACGGGAGGTGATTTTTTATAGAACCATGCATTCACTTGACAACGTTTAAGCACCTTTACCTCGGCTGATTTTGCTTCATTTCCTCTGAAACTTAAGTATGTTGTAGCTCAGACAATAAGCTGCAGTCATCATGCATTTTATATTTTCAAATCTCCTCATCAGGTCGACAATTTTGTAGTTAAAGACTGAAAATGAGAACGCAATCTGTACGGAACGATTCCCGATTGTTCTTTGCAACTGTATATTGGTCGAATCCACGCGGCCACTTGTGGGAAGTTGAATAGCGCCATCTCAATCAGCAGTGTCACGATAGTATTATCATATATTTAGGTTTCTCATGGGATCTTCAGGATAGCCGTGTGGCGTAATCGCTTAGCGCGCTGGGTGTTAATTACTCCATACCCGGACGGCGAGAAGTTCGACTCCCGCAGGAGTTTTCTCTTTCTTTCTTTTTCTTTTTTTTTCGGCAGTTCAGCTTTACTCCGATGTCATTTATCGTATTATTTTATCAAGTATACGTAACCCGTGAACACGGCTGCTCTATTTCCCTTGTTTTGTATTGGAGATTTGGAGATTGGGTTTGCTTCATTAATTTTGTCACACTTAATGTTGTAAATTGCCCCTTGTTACAGTGTCCCGCTTGCCACCTTTCGTTTGCTCGTTCCCTTTCTCTTCATTGGTTCTTGTTATATTGTAACAGGATAGGTAGGAACATGTACGTTTAGATAACTGGCAGGAATGGGAGCTGATATGATTAGCTCTAGTCCAGGTGTATGGCGTCTCGCTCATCTCTTTGAAATTCCAGGTTGTTATTGTTTGACCCAATATCGGAGTTGTATACAGGTTTTATGTTGCTATAGAGGTATCTTGTGCCACATGAATGGAAGGCATCACTGTTTAGTAGTAGTAATGAACTTTTTCATGTTGTAAATGATATAAAGATATGAATTTCACATCCAATCTTCGGGACAGCCGTGTGGCTTTATAGTCGCTTAGCGCGCTGCATGGTCATTATGCACTACCTTAGGACGAGATGTTCGGGACCCGCAGGACGCTATTATTTTTTTCTCTCTCTCTCTTTCTTTGTTTTTCTTTTGGCAGTTCAGCTTCATTCCGATGTCATTACCCCACGACACACAGTCACTCAAGTTCCTTTTTTTTTTTTTTTTTTTTTTTTGTCGGAGGCTGGAGGTTGGATTTGCTTCATTTATCATACGTGATGTTGTAAATTGCCCTTGGTATACAGTGCCCCGCTTGCCACCTTTCGTTTTCTCTTTCCTTTTCTCTACGTTTGTTCCTGTTATACACTGCACAAGACAGGTCGGAAAATAATTTACATAACTCAACTGGAGCAGGAATGGCAACTGAATAAATTAACTCTAGGCAAGGTGTATGGCGTCTCGCTCATCTCTTTGAAATTCCAGGTTGTTATTGTTTGACCCAATAACGGAATTGTAGACAGGTTTTATGTTGCTATAGAGGTATCTTGTGCCACATGAGTAGAAGGCATCACTGTTTAGTAGTAGTAATGAACTTTTTCATGTCCCTCCATGTCAATTATAGTGTGTTCAAAGGGGTTGTGTGTCTATCTGCCAAAGAAAAGGAAAACCTTATTTTCGTCATGGCTATTTCTCTATACGTAACCGTAGGTGATGAGTGTTGTTGGTATCTGAGCAGTGAATAACACAGCATCAGGCTAAAATCCCCCTTAGTTATACGCGCTAAGCGTTCAATTTGATATATCTTTATTTATGTAGTCAATCACTGCTAATGGAGTTACAGAATTATGTTATGACACCTTTCACTGAAAGTTTGTAAAGCAAAGTTTATGGACAAGGCAAGCAATTGTACATGAATAATACCAATGATTTCAGAGGGAAATTATGGTATACCTAAATGTAAGGGTATCATTGCTTTGGAATTGCTGAGACAATATCTTGGCACGAGGGCTTCCACTTCTGATAACTGATCCCTTTGAAGATGTGTCGGTCACGGGTGATCATCGTGATTCATCTTTCACGTAGAAGCTTCCGTTCCACACTCTTAGTTCGAGAAGACTTACCATCATACTTCAAATTATGATTAAAGGTAAAGACTCAAAATCAGACAAGTTGACGTGTTATGTCTATGGGAGGTGATTTTTTTAAAAACCATGCATTGACTTGACAACGTTTAAGCACCTTTATTTCAGCTGATTTTGCTCCATTTCCTCTGAAACTTAAGTACGTGGTAGCTCAGATAATAAGCTGCAGTAATCATGCATTTTATTTTTTTCAAATCTCCTCATCAGGTTGATAATTTTGCAGCTAAAAACTGAAAATGAGAATGGAATGTGGACCAAACGATTCCTGAATCATCTTTCACATATAAGCTTACGTTCCTCATATTTTCTCGTCAAGACGTACATGGCCGAGAGGATAAAGGCGACGTCACAAGAGACGTGAGGTTGCATACGTACGGGTTCGAACCCCATAAGAGCACGAAACAAAATGCTTACATCTTTTGCTTTTTTTCTTTTATGGAGTATTCACCTTCGTCCATGTAGAAATCACGTTTTCATGTAAACGTACACACACACACAGGTACACACACACACACATACAATATCCCTTTGTTTTGTGTTGGAGACCACATTGCTTTGACTGTCAACTTGGACTTGAAATTACAAATGTTAAAGTGAAGATGACTTTTAAAAGACCGCATGGCCATGTTTGATTTTCTTTTACAATATAAAGACCTATTGGTAAATACTCATTCACATAATAAATTATCCTTTCCAATCAACTTACTTGGACACGCCGACACCACACGAAATTTTCAATTGGTTGCATGACATTAATTGGTTGCATGACAGAAACAATTTCATCTGAATTATGTAGGACTGTATAAAGAATTGGACTTCACGAATATTTCTCAATATTACTTCAAGTCGCTACTTAACATTATTTTCGTTGTCGATCACTGAAAATGAGAATGGAATCTGGTCGAAACGATTCCCGATTTATCTTTGCAACTATATATTGATCGAATCTACGCGGCCACTCGTGGGAAGTTGAATAGCGCTATCAGTCACTTGACGTATATCGTCAAAAAAACTGAATATCAATGTAAATTTGTGTTGTGTATAGCATACATAGATATAGATTTAAGTTTCGCAGAAGATCTTCGGATCTTTCGTGAGGCAGAATCGCTTAGCACGCTGCGTGTTTATAATGCCCGACCGGAAGGAGAGAAGTTAATCGAGTCCCGCAGGACTTTTTCCTTTTATTTCTTTTTTCTTTCTTTTTTCTGCAGTTCAGCTTCACTCTGATGTCATGAACACAGCTACTCTATTTCCCTTGTTTTGTATTGGAGTTTGGAGGTTGGGTTTGCTTCTTTAATTTTGTCACACGTTATGTTGTAAATTGCCCCTTGAAACAGTACCCCGCTTGCCACCATTCGTTTTCTCTTTCCTTTTCTCTTCATTTGTTCTTGTTATACTGTAGCAGGATATTTAGGAACGTGTACGTTTACATAACTAACAGGAATGGGAACTGAATTAATTAACTCTAGTCCAGGTGCATGGCGTCTCGCTTATCTCTTTGGAATTCCAGGTTGTTATTGTTTGACCAAATAACGGAGTTAAAGACAGGCAGGGAAGGAAGTGACTTGATATTGCTTCATAATGAGGAATTTCGGGCAACACCTTTCCAAGTGTAGTGATTATGACGGGGTTCTCTGTCGTTTATTTTCGTCATGGCTGTTTCACTAGTTTAGCCATAGGTGATATTATGTTGTTGGCATCTGGGAGAATAGAACAGATCAGTGCCAAACTGGAATATCCCTATAAGCAATGTGGTAAGCGTTCAATTTTTTGCATTATCTTTCTTCTTTAAAGTCAATCACTACTGATCGAAATACACAATATAATATGAAACGTTCCATTGGTAGTTTAGGAAAAGGGAGTTAATGCACGATGCAATGATAAATGTGCTACCATTGATGTTAGAGACGTCACTGTGGTGTGGTACTGGTGATGGTAAGGGAACCATAGATTGCTTTTAAAGTAATGAGATAATCATTGGACCTTTGCATCAAGACCGTATTCCCATCTAGAATATAATGCATGTTCGTGCGGCGTTTCTTTTTTTAATCCTGACGTTGACATTTTCTTTTTCTTGTTTTTAATTTAAGAATGTTATATCTAAATTTGTTTCTTTCCCCTAACATGTTTGTTGGTTGAATATAAAGTTGGACGTTCCGTGACCGAGCAGCGATTTAGTTACAGTTTCAATGCATCTTGTTTACCATCTTCTCTGACATTAAATTGATGGTTTTTATATTTGACACTGTCTGTCTATTTGCCTGTTTATGCTCATAAAACACTGCTATAACAACTAATACATTTGCTTCACTTGTCACACGCAATGATATGGATTGCAGTTGTGCATGCAGTTTTACTTCCGCCACCTTTCGTTTTTCTCTCCCCTTTTCCCTCACTTTGGTTTTGTTATACTGCAGATGGGAATTATTACAATAACATAACCCAACTTGAAGTAGGAATGAGAACTGAATAGATTAACTCAAGGCCAGGTGTATATAGCGTCTCGCTCATCTCTTTGAAATTTCAGGTTGTCATTGTTCGATCAACGGAGTTGAAGACAGGCTTTATGTTGCTATAGAGGTATCTCGCGCCACATGAATGGAATGCATACGCTGTTTAGTATTAGTAATGAATTTTTTCATGTCCATCCCTGCCAATAAAAGTGAAGTGTGTTTGACGGGGTTCTGTGTCATTCTGCCTATGAGAAAGCAAAGTTTTATTTTCGCCATGGCTGTTTCTCTATGCGTGGCCGTGGGTGATGGGTGTTGTTGGCATCTGGGCAGAAAAGAACCGAGTATCATGCTATAATACCCCCCCCCCCCTTAGGTTCTAAGCGTTCAATACGGTGATATATCTCTCTTCTTTATTATGTCAATCACTGCTGATGGAATTACAGAATTATGTTATGACACGTTTCACTCAAAGCTTAAAAAAAACAAAGTTTATGCACGATACAAGTAATGGTGCATGAGTCCTATAGGCCATTGATTTTAGATGAGAAATTATGATATGCCTATAGTAGGGGTGTCATTGATTAGGAATTAATGACACGATTAAGCACTCCTTCCACTTCTAACTGTCCCCTTTGAATGTGTGTCGATCACGTGAGATCGTCATAAATTATCATTCACGTATAAGCTTACGTTCAAAGTGTACTCTTAGTTGGAGGAGACCTATAGTTACATAATTAAAGGCGATGTCTCTTTCGCTGGAGCCGTACGTTTGGCCCGTTTTTCTTTTGCCCTTTTCTCTTTAATTGAGGCATCACTTTCGTCCAGGATAAATCACATTCTCATGTAAACAGACTAACTTGCTCGATATCCCTTGTTTTGTATCAGAGGCTTCATTGGTTTTACTGCTGGTAAATCTCACAGGCTTGTATATAGCTGTAAGAGCTCTCTGAACTGATCATTATGATAGCAAGATTAGAGGGAGTCATATTGGTTATGTAAATAATGGTCAAAGGTCATGTTTTAAAAGGCCACTGTTAAAGCCATGATGGTTATAAACACTTAATTGTCATGTTTTATTTGTACGTGTCGAGGATCACTTGGACCCCGTTTACAGTGCGAGGCTCGGCCGCGGCTCGGCCGCGGCTCGGCCGCGGCTCGGCCGCGCTGAGCCCACCTTCATTTCGGTGTAAACGCGCAAAAGGCCCAATGCGGGGCCAAAATTGGCCTCGCATTAGGCCACGCTCTGGAGGTGGTCTCGGCCGCGGCCGAGCCGCGGTCGCGCCCGGCCTTTTTCTCAGTGTAAACGCAAACTGGGCTAAATGCGCGGCCAATTTTAGTCTGGTTTCCAAACCCTAGCCTGTACTATTTCGCTATTCAGGATATTAACCACTTCAACGTCGAAAACTAGTATAGTTTAAGGTGGTTTTGTCCTGCAAAGGATTTTCTCCTTCGGCAAAGGCCTTTGCCCGAACGGCGACTTTGTCGCCACGGAATTCAGTTGGCAAAGGATCTGAAAACCAGACAATACCAAATTGCGTTTGTTTACAAGTAGAGCGCCACTACGACAAAATATTGAAAGGTTTGAATCAAAAGCGCGGCCGAGCCCGGCAGTGTAAACGGACTAAATTGCGGGGCTCGGCCTCGCAATTGAGGTTGGCCTTGGCCGCGGCTCGGCCGCGGCTCGGCCCAGCCCCGCACCGTAAACGGGGTCTAAGTTTATGCACTGTACGTACTCAAAAAGTCCGTAAATCGACTTAGTCGCACACGCACAGAATTTCCACTTAGTTTTTGTGACAGAAAAACAAATGTGATCTGAATAATGTAGGCCCAAAAAAGTTCAACTAAGTATCTCATTATAACTTCAATGTGCTATATTACATTCTTTTCTTTGTCGATCACGGATGACCGACATCTGATGAACCCAAGCGTATCACCTAACTCGTCCTCAGTGTGACGAGTTTCATATCTCGTTTTTTTTTTTTTTTTTTTTTTTTTTTTTTTTTGTCTTACCATTTCTGTGGATGACCCGTGGCCGAGTGGTTACAGAAACGGTTTCGCATGCACGCTCAATATAACTTCAAGGTGCCTATATCACATTCTTTTCTTTGTCGATCACAGATGACCGTCATCTGATGACCACAAGCGTATCACCTAACTCGTCCTCAATGTGACGAGTTTTCATGTCTCGTTCTTCTTTCTTTCTGGACAATTTTGTGTCGTCAATATCTCAAGAATGACATTACGAAATAACATGACATTTTCAGTCAACATGTCTCATGACAAAATCTAGCCACAATAAGGTTTTCATGACAGTTACATATCTATGACGTCATCTAGGCGCCATTTTGTGATTTTCGGACCTTGTCACATGATCGGTCATAACTTCATAACTAGATGTCATTTCTGTATCATTTTCGGTGGACATGAAGTTCAGGTCACGCTCTATCTTACTTTTTAACGCTAGTTACACAGGTCATCATTACGCGCGCGTAAGCGCGCGTCAAAATTTTAAAAGGCTCAAAACGACTTCCCAATGGGAAATCTCGAAGTTTCAGACAATTTTAAGCGTTTCAAACATTTTCTCGCGTGCGCGTCCGTCCGCGCAATTTCGCGCGCAGAGCCCGTAAGCAACATGAAAATGCAATTTTTTTGACTGATTTGGATTCCTGATACTTTGAGTAATAATATCCATTGATTTCCGATCGATTACGACCTATAACAAAGGAATGCACTGGCGTCAAAGTTGAAATTCCGCGTGCGCGTCTTTCTGCAAATATAGTGAAAAAACATGTCTTTGTTTATTTCGCCATAGCTCTTTAAATCGTCCGTTGACCCTATATTTCTATTACATATTACAAAAGTATATGAATTGTAAGTAACATTCCAAGTATCAGTATTGCCAGGAATACGCGATGACGTGATCATATCGTCATTTTGAATAAAAAAAGTGGAATTTATTTTTTTGAGGTACTGTTTCTGACATTCATTTGCTCGTATCTCTGTTGTTTAAGCTCAATATTATCCCAAATTCACATATGTTGTACTTTAAACATTTGCCTTTCAAGTCCATGTCATGGTTTTGAAATATGATGACGTCATCATACTAGAAATTTTGATTAAAGGTAAAGACTCAAAATCAGACAAGTTTACGTGTTATGTCTATGGGAGGTGATTTTTTTTTAAACCATCCATTGACTTGACAACGTTTAAGCACCTTTATCTCAGCTGATTTTGCTTCATTTCCTCTGAAATTTAAGTATGTTGTAGCTGAGACAATAAGCTGCAGTAATCATGCATTTTGTTCTTTGAAATCTTCTCATGAGGTTGACAATTTTGCAGTTTAAAACTGAAAATGAGAATGGAATGTGGACGAATCGATTCCTGATTCATCTTTCACATACATAAGTTTACGTTCCTCATATTTTCTCGTCGAGACGTATGGCCGAGTGGTTAAAGGCGCCGTCTCAGAGACGTGAGGTTGCACTCGTGCGGGTTCGAACCCCACAAGATCACGAAACAAAATACCTAGCTTTTTTACTTTTTTTTTCTTCAATGGTGTATTACACATTCGTCCATGTAGAAATTACGTTCGTATATAAACGCACCTATACACACACACACACACACACACAATATCCCTCTGTTTTGTGTTGGAGACCACATTGCTTCGACTGCTGCAGAATGTTGCATCCTGACTCTGTCAAATAGTATGTAATGACGACAACGGAGGTGTTGTACTTTGAGCAATTGTCTTTCAAGTCCATGTCATTGTTTTGTACTTTGATGACGTCATCACACTGAAAATTGTGATTAAAGGCAAGGTATCAAAATCAGCCGATTATAGGTTTTATGTCTGCACAGAGACCCCTCAGTCGTTACAAGGCCGCATTTCCTTCTAGCAATGCAATACATGTTCACGCGGCCACGATTGTTGAGTGGGCATTGACTTTTTCCCCCTGTAATATCTATACATTTTTTTCGGCCTTACCGTTTCCGTGGATGTCCCGTGGCCGAGTGGTTAGAGAAACCGTTTTGCATGCACGCTCAATATAACTTCAAGGTGCCTATATCACATTCTTTTCTTTGTCGATCACAGATGACCGACATCTGATGACCCCAGGCGTATCACCTAACTCGTCAGTGTGACGAGTTTCATGTCTCGTTATTCTTCTTTCTTTCTGGACAATTTTGTGTCATCAATATCTCAAGAATGACATTACGGAATAACATGACATTTTCAGGGAACATGTCTCATGACAATATCTAGCCACAATAAGGTTTTCATGACAGTAACATATCTATGACGTCATCTAGGCGCCATTTTGTGATTTTCGGACCATGTTACATGATCGATCATAACTTCATAACTAAAGGTTATTTCTGTATCATTTTCGGTGGACATTAAGTTCAGGTCACGCTCTATCTTACATTTTAATGCTAATTACCTAGGACATTATTACGCGCGCGTACGCGCGCGTCAAACTTTTAAAAGGCTCAAAACAACTTACCAATGGGAAATCTCGAAGTTTCAGACAATTTTAAGCGTTTCGCGCGTTCGCGTCCGTCCGCACATTTTCGCGCGTAGTGCGCGTAAGCAACATGAAAATGCACATTTTTTGACAGATTTGGATTCCTGATACATTAAGCAACAATATCCATTGATTTTCGATCAATTTTGACCTATAACAAAGGAATGCCTTGGCGTCAAAGTTGAAATTTCGTGTGCGCGTCTATGTGCAAATATAGCGAAAAACATGTCTTTGTTTATTTCGCCATAGCTCTTTAAAACGTCTGGTTACCCTATGTTTTTATTGCATAGTACAAAAACATATGAATCGGAAATAACGTTTCAAGTATCAATATCTCCATGAATACATTATGACGTCATCATATCATCATCTGAAATCAAAAAAGTGGAATTAAATTTTTTAAGGTACTGTTTCTGACATTCATTTGCTCGTATCTCTGTTGTTTAAGCTCAATATTATCCCAAATTCAGATATGTTGTACTTTGAACATTTGCCTTTTAAGTCCATGTCATAGTTTTGAAATTTGATGACGCCATCATGATTTAAATTGTGTTTAAAGGTAAAGATGCAAAATCGGACAAGTTTACGTGTTATGTCTATGGGAGGTGATTTTTTTAGAAACCATGCATTGACTTGACAACGTTTAAGCACCTTTATCTCAGCTGATTTTGCTTCATTTCCTCTGAAACTTAAGTATGTTGTAGCTGTGACAATAAGCTGCAGTAATCATGCATTTTATTCTTTGAAATCTCCTCATGAGGTTGACAATTTTGCAATTTAAAACTGAAAATGAGAATGGAATGCGGACGAAACGATTCCTGATTCATCTTTCACGTGCATAAGTTTACGTTCCTCCAATTTTCTCGTCGAGACGTATGGCCGAGTGGTTAGAGGCGTCGTCTCAGAAACGTGAGGTTGCACACGTACGGGTTCGATCCTCACAAGAGCACGAAAGAAACAATTATTTTTTTTTCTTTTTTTTCTTCAATGGAGTACTAAACCTTCGTCAATGTAGAAATTACGTTTCCATGTAAACACACCTATACGCACACACTCCCACAGCATACCTTTGTTTTGCGTTGGAGACTGCATTACTTCGACTGCTGCAAAATTTTGCAGGCTGGGCTTTTCAAACTGATATAGTATATTGCTACAAAATGAAATTTGTTCATATCAATTCAGTAACACAATGTAGTCGTGGTTACTTTGTGCTGATTTATACATGTAACAAGCTATACATTGTAAAAAAGGTATTTTCATTGTTCCTTTAAGTCAGTCTTCTGTATTGATGATTATTTGTCAATTAGTGGTTTTTGTGGAGTTTCAGATAGTGATAAAAAGTATGGATGATAAGTGCAGCGATAATTCCTACAGTTAGTTCAAAGTTGTGTTACAGATGTTTGATACATACATTTAGCATTGTGTGTGTGTATATACGTATGTATACAGGTTGGCCATATGACACATTCTAGACAATTAATCTTAATTAATTAGCAAACATGATCAGCTATGGAACTGAATATGGTACTAATGTATGATGTTAATGATTCTAATTAAACTGTGACGAGTTTAAAGGGATAGCATAACTGTGTGTAAAAATAAGGCAATTATAAGGAAATTTTAGGGGAATTTGATAACCATGCCTATAATAATTTCATACAGGTACTAATACCTGCCTCATATTCATGTGATATATCGTCATGTCAATAGCAAACTGACAACGTACGATGAATGTGTTATATATGGAACAAATGTCTTTCAAGTCCATAACGTCTCCCATATTTTCTCGTCGAGACGTATGGCCGAGTGGTTAAAGGCGACGTCTCAGAGACGTGAGGTTGCGGGTTCGAACCCCACAAGATCACGAAACAAAATACTTAGCTATTTTACTTTTTTTCTTCAATTTTGTATTACATACTCGTCCATGTAGAAATCGCGTTCGTATATAAACGCACCTATACACACACAGACACACAGACACACACCATATCCCTCTTTTTTGTGTTGGAGACCACATTGCTTCGACTGCTGCAAAATTTTGCAGGCTGACTTTGTCAAACTGATCATAGTATGTAATGACGACGACGGAGGTGTTGTACTTTGAACAATTGTCTTTCAAGACCATGTCATTGTTTTGTACTTTGATGAGAGACGTCATCACACTGAAAATTGTGATTAAAGGCAAGGTATCAAAACCAGCCGATTATAGGCTTTATGTCTACGGCGCGTATTTTTCCCAAGTTGCCAGAAATGGCATAGCGACATCAGTCGTTACAAGCCCGCATTTCCGTCTAGCAATGCAATACATGTTCACGCGGCCACGATTGTTGAGTGCATGGGCATTGACTTTTTCCCCCTGTAATATCCATACATTTCTTTTTGGCCTTACCATTTCCGGGGATGTCCCGTGGCCGAGTGGTTAGAGAAACGGTTTTGCATGCACGCTCAATATAACTTCAAGGTGCCTATATCACATTCTTTTCTTTGTCGATCACAGATGACCGACACCTGATGACCCCAAGCGTATCACCTAACTCGTCAGCGTGACGAGTTTCATATCTCGTTCTTCTTTCTTTCTGGCCTATTTTGTGTCGTCAATATCTCAAGAATGACATTACGGAGTAACATGACATTTTCAGTCAACATGTCTCATGACAATATCTAGCCACAATAAGGTTTTCATGACAGTAACGTATCTATGACGTCATCTAGGCGCCATTTTGTGATTTTCGGACCATGTTACATGATCGATCATAACTTCATAACTAAAGGTCCTTTCTGTATCAGTTTTTGAGGACATAAAGTTCAGGTCACGCTCTATCTTTCTTTCTCTGATGCTAATTACCTAGGACGTCATCTAGGACGCGTAAGCGCGCGTCAAACATTTAAAAGGCTCAAAACAACTTTCCAATGGGAAATCTCGAAGTTTCAGACAATTTTAAGCGTTTCAAACAATTTTGCGCGTGCGCGTCCGTCCGCGCATTTTCGCGCGCACAGCGCGTCAGTAACATGAAAATGCACATTTTTTGACTGATCTGGATTCCTGATACTTTGAGTAACAATATCCATTGATTTCTGATCGATTTTGACAAATAACAAAGCAATGCACTGGCGTCAAAGTTGAAATTTCGCGTGCGCATCTATGTGCAAATATAGTGAAAAAACATGTCTTTGTTTATTTCGCCATAGCTCTTTAAAACGTCAGGTGACCCTATGTTTTTATTGCATATTACAAAAGCATATGAATTGAAAATAACGTTTCAAGTATCATTATTTCCATAATTACAATATGACGTCATCATATCGTCATCTGAAATCAAAAAAGTGGAATTAATTTTTTAAGGTACTGTTTCTGACATTCATTTGCTCGTATCTCTGTTGTTTAAGCTCAATATTATCCAAAATTCAGATATGTTGTACTTTGAACATTTGCCTTTTAAGTCCATGTCATGCTTTTGATATTTGATGACGTCATCATACCTTAAATTGTGATTAAAGGTAAAGACGCAAAATCGGACAAGTTTACGTGTATTGTCTATGGGAGGTGATTTTTTAAAAAAGCATCAATTGACTTAACAACGTTTAAGCACCTTTATCTCAGCTGATTTTGCTTCATTTCCTCTGAAACTTTAATATGTTGTAGCTGAGACAATAAGCTGCAGTAATCATGCATTTTATTCTTTGAAATCTCCTCATCAGATTGACAATTTTGCAGTTTAAAACTGAAAATGAAAATGGAATGTGGACAAAACGATTCCCCATGTATCTTTCACATACATAAGCTTACGTTCCCCATATTTTCTCGTCGAGACGTATGGCCGAGTGGTTAAAGGCGCCGTCTCAGAGACGTGAGATTGCGGGTTCGAACCCCACAAGATCACGAAACATTTTTTTTTTTTTTTACTTTTTTTCTTCAATTTTGTATTACATATTCGTCCATGTAGAAATCACGTTCGTATATAAACGCACCTATACACACACAGAGACACACACACACGCCATATCCCTCTTTTTTGTGTGTTGGAGACCACATTGCTTCGACTGCAGCAACATTTTGCAGGTTGACTTTGTCAAACCGATCATAGTATGTAATGACGACGACTGAGGTGTTGTACTTTGAACAATTGTCTTTCAAGACGATGTCATTGTTTTGTAATTTGATGACGTCATTACACTGAAAATTGTGATTAAAGGCAAGGTATCAAAACCAGTCGATTATAGGTTTTATGTCTGCCGGACGTATTTTTCCCAAGTTGCCAGAAATGGCATAGTGACCTCAGTCGTTACAGGGCCGCTTCTCCGTCTAGCAATGCAATAGATGTTCACCAGGCCACGTTAGTTGAGTGGGCATTGACTTTCCCCCTGTTATATCTGTACATTGTTTTTTTTTTTTTGTCTTACCATTTCCGTAGATGACCCGTGGCCGAGTGGTTACAGAAATGGTTTCGCATGCACGCTCAATATAACTTCAAGGTGCCTATATCACATTCTTTTCTTTGTCGATCACAGATGACCGTCATCTGATGACCACAAGCGTATCACCTAACTCGTCCTCATTGTGACGAGTTTTCATGTCTCGTTTTTATTCTTCTTTCTTTCTGGACAATTTTGTGTCGTCAATATTTCAACAATGACATTACGGAATGACATGAAATTTTCAGTCAACATGTCTCATAACAATATCTAGCCACAATAAGGTTTTCATGACAGTAACATATCTATGACGTCATTTAGGCGCCATTTTGTGATTTTCGGACCTTGTCACATGATCGATCATAACTTCATAACTAGATGTAATTTCTGCGTCATTTTCGGTGGACATAAAGTTCAGGTCACGCTCTATCTTACTTTTTAACGCTAGTTACCCAGGTCTTCATTACGCGCGCGTTCGCGCGCGTCAAAATTTTAAAAGGCTCAAAACGACTTCCCAATGGGAAATCTCGAAGTTTCAGACAATTTTAAGCGTTTCAAACATTTTCTCGCGTGCGCGTCCGTCCGCGCAATTTCGCGCGCAGAGGGCGTAACCAACATGAAAATGCAATTTTTTTGACTGATTTGGATTCCTGATACTTTGAGTAACAATATCCACTGATTTCCGATCGATGTTGACCTATAACAAAGGAATGCGCTGGCGTCAAAGTTGAAATTTCGTGTGCGCGTCTATGTGGAAATATAGCGAAAAACATGTCTTTGTTTATTTCGCAATAGCTCTTTAAAAAGTCCGTTGACCCTATGTTTTTATTGCATATTACAAAAGCATATGAATTGGAAATAACGTTTCAAGTATCAATATTTCCCGAAATACATTATGACGTCATCATATCATCATCTGAAATCAAAAAAGTGGAATTAATTTTTTTGAGGTACTGTTTCTAACATTCATTTGCTCGTATCTCTGTTGTTTAAGCTCAATATTATCCCAAATTCACATATGTTGTACTTTTAACATTTGCCTTTCAAGTCCATGTCATGGTTTTGAAATTTGATGACGTTATCATACTTTAAATTGTGATTAAAAGTAAAGATGCAAAATCGGACAAGTTTACGTGTTATGTCTATGGGAAGTGATTTTTTTTAAAACCATCCATTGACTTGACAACGTTTAAGCACCTTTATCTCAGCTGATTTTGCTTCATTTCCTCTGAAATTTAAGTATGCTGTAGCTGAGACAATAAGCTGCAGTAATCATGCATTTTGTTCTTTGAAATCTTCTCATGAGGTTGACAATTTTGCAGTTTAAAACTGAAAATGAGAATGGAATGTGGACGAATCGATTCCTGATTCATCTTTCACATACATAAGTTTACGTTCCTCATATTTTCTCGTCGAGACGTATGGCCGAGTGGTTAAAGGCGCCGTCTCAGAGACGTGAGGTTGCACTCGTGCGGGTTCGAACCCCACAAGATCACGAAACAAAATACCTAGCTATTTTACTTTTTTTTTCTTCAATGGTGTATTACACATTCGTCCATGTAGAAATTACGTTCGTATATAAACGCACCTATACACACACACACACACACACACACACACACAATATCCCTCTGTTTTGTGTTGGAGACCACATTGCTTCGACTGCTGCAGAATGTTGCATCCTGACTCTGTCAAATAGTATGTAATGACGACAACGGAGGTGTTGTACTTTGAGCAATTGTCTTTCAAGTCCATGTCATTGTTTTGTACTTTGATGACGTCATCACACTGAAAATTGTGATTAAAGGCAAGGTATCAAAATCAGCCGATTATAGGTTTTATGTCTGCGGGACGTATTTTTCCGAAATTGCCAGAAATGACACAGCGACCTCAGTCGTTACAAGGCCGCATTTCCTTCTAGCAATGCAATACATGTTCACGCGGCCACAATATTGTTGAGTGGGCATTGACTTTTTCCCCCTGTAATATCTATACATTTTTTTTCGGCCTTAGCGTTTCCGTGGATGTCCCGTGGCCGAGTGGTTAGAGAAACCGTTTTGCATGCACGCTCAATATAACTTCAAGGTGCCTATATCACATTCTTTTCTTTGTCGATCACAGATGACCGACATCTGATGACCCCAGGCGTATCACCTAATTCGTCAGTGTGACGAGTTTCATGTCTCGTTGACATAGTTCTTAGAAGTATAATTCAGTTTATCACTTGTATGATGAGTATGTGACATTAGTTCAAAATGAATGATGCATCAATTATCTTCCATAAGTCTTATGATAAATTTGTGTAGCTGTTAGAAAATACGCATATGTCAATATTGTCCCACAATTCTACAAGCATTTCGAGCATGTATTCATTTACGATGGAGGAAAGAAATCTGGAATTTGGATACGTTTCACTTAACTTTTGTACAAAATCTATCAGCCAATAGACAATCATCAATTATGATACTAACCATACACTGTTGAATGTCTTGGAAGAGCTGGCAAAGATTGTGTTGTTGCGTGCTGTTCAATGTCTTGAGTTAGCGTCTCTTCTACACCACACATTCTGCCCCATATCTGGCAAGACACCTGTGCATGGTAGAGTCATGATGCTCTGCAAAGTCTTTGACTAAGATATTTCAGTGACACAGGCCACATTCTATTGCTGCCTTGTTTGAATACTGTTGGTCGGAAGATGCAGGTTGTGAAAGCTGAGCAGATTGTTGAGGTTGAGCAGGTAGTGGAAGCTAAGCACATGCTGACACTGACTCAGTTGCTGGATGCCTTGTGGCTGCAGATGATGAGATGCTTGTCACAGGTGAAATGCCTTCACTGCTTTTCTTAGTCGGCTGTTTGTGAGAAAAATAAATGTAAATTCCAACGTAATACACCTCCACATACTTGTCATGACCATAAACATTCAAATTTAAAGAAGGATAATATAGGTTTTCCCGCCCAATTTCATCAGATTTTCATTCGATTTAATGATGTGAGCATTCCCTTTCGAGCGAATTTGAATGATCACCGAGATCAACATTCAAAAAGCTAAGTAGTTTATTCAATTTAATTTCATCAGCATTCCAATTCCTGATTTTGTCACATAAACGTGTAAACAGCGCGTTCAAATTAAAAATGGCCGTGAAGCGCATTCAAATTCGTACCAGCACAGCGTTCTGTAAAATAATGTGATATCCATTTTGATGGGGATATAAAGTGAAACTAGCCGAATAAAAAAAAAAAATAAAAAAAATGAAAAGGAGATGTTGAAATTGAAATGATAACACTGAACGTCGATGAATTTGCCATTCATCAACGTAAGAATATTCGTAAGAATTGCATAGAATGACAGGACTTGGTTATTCTAAATGAATTTGAAAGTTCCAAGGTCGAAGTTGTGTGCCCATAAATGAAATTGAAACTGGTATTTGGTGCGAATTTGAACGTCTATCCAGCTGGTGCGAAATTGAATGCCAACTTTGTGCCATTAACTTGAATGAATTTCTCTCTAAACTGAATGAAACAAAATCTAAAAGGAATGACATGAAATGAAATTGAATACTCAAAGAATTAAAATGAACCGTGAGAGTAGAGCAGTGACAAAAATTCCTTGAATTTGAATGCCTTGTCATTAATTCGAATGCAAATCTGATGAAATTGGGCGGGAAACCTATAACAAACTGCTGCTACCATTAGACCTAGATAACTGGAAAGAAGAAGAAAAAAATCTTTCAGATGGGTAAAATATTTTTGATAGCTATAAATGTTAACGTTGTTATTGTGCTGTTTTAATGTAATCAGATGGTTCATTCTTTGTCGCAAATTACAAGGACTTCTTGATAACTATTTAAAAGGAAAAGAGCTCCAATTGAATCCATGGGACAAACCTGAACACTGTAGCACACAATTCACCCCCCCCCCCCAAAAAAAAAAAAAAAGAAATGTCACTATGGCGACTGGTATGCCTCTGCCATAATGCATCATTCTCCTAATAGGTCCATAGTACAACATCTTGACAATGTGTGATTACAGTTTCACATAACTGGCAAAATATTAGAATGACAGGTTTGTCACAAATGTGTTGAATGTTCACTTTCCTTGCACTAGGTTTAATTGGATGGATGGCTACACTACCTAAGAGCGCAGGTATTTGGGGATTTGAGAATCTTTACTTGACTTTTGACCCTTTTTAAGTCTATTCATTTAGTAACTTTCAAGGTATGGAGAAAAAGTGTAATTCTTGTATCAAATACATTGTAGTGGAATATTTGCATTCTTACTTGGCCTTTGACCCTGGACGTTTTGACCCTATGACCCTAAAATTCCTGAGAGAATCACTGTCAGATAGAACATGCATTAATATGTACTAAGTTTCATGATGATGTCTTGAGTCACTTTCAAGATGTGGAAAAAAACAAGAAGTGAAATTTAGCACTTTCACTTGACCTTTGACCTTTGGGCAAGAAACTTCCTAGAAAATCTTTATTGGGTAATATATCAAGTTTAAAGAAAATTCTTGGAAATATTGCAGAAATATGACGGAACAAGTGAAATTTTGAGTTGACCTTGATCATTGACCCCTGACCATTGACCCATGATCCCTACATTCCCTAGATAATCACTGCTAGTAAGTACATGCATATATGTTACATTCTATGAAGATACCTTGAGCCATTTCCAAGATATGGAGAAAGAAGGGTTAAATTTCAACATTTTAACTTGGCCTCTCACCTTTGATCTTTGACCTCATAATTCGATACTCTCTGGAGAATCTTTATTTGGTATCACATGTTTGCATCAAGTTTAAGAAAAAAACCTTCAGGCATTGCATAGATAAGGGGAAAATAGTGAAATTTTTTTAGCATTTTTTCTTGACCTTTTGACCTTGAGCATGAGCACCCAAAAGTTAATAGGCACAACTTCGTCCACTCATGCAAATACATACCAAGTCTTATTAGGATACCTCAAACATTTTTTAGTTACGCTGTCCACAAAATTCATGACGGACGGAAGGATAGACGGAAGGACGGACAACCTGAAAACATAATGCCTCCGGCGACACTTTGTGGCGGAGGCTTAAAATTGTGGGCTGAGGGTTAACATTTAATTTCAAAGGCATATTTGGAGCTTCGTTGATACCTGGAAAAAAAAATAGCATTCAAAGATAGACTAACACTAAATTCATGTCCACTCCGAGGTACAATCACTCTCATCCCTCTCATACATTATTACAGTCCTGGGCTGAAAGTCATACCAGAAGTCAAATTGTAATTTCAACATACAAATAGTTTATCATGTAGAATTGCAATAACACATGTTGGACAAGAACTTGCTGGTAGAAAAAGATTAGGTCTGAGGCATGACTTCTAAGGTGAATGACTTCAAAATTGGTACAGTTTAATGTGCACAAAGTATTTCACTAGTTTCAAAATATGTTTTATTTGGACTTTTTTAACTGACATTTCAGACAGACTTCTATTCTTTTTCATCATACATAAAATGATCTAGAGGCTGCAGCTGAAATTAGACTTTCTTCACTTCTTTCCAATATTGCATCACTTTAAAATTCCCCAGCAAACAATTTCTGAACCTAATACATAATGTATTGGACATTTACAACAGTCTGTATGAACTCTGCATCACATGTACAGCTATGTTTTGCAAAACATGAGGATGGAAATATTTAATCTGACAACTCTGGGGACTTTCTGGGTGTTATTCCCCCCCCCCCCCCCCTAAAAAAAAAAAAAAAAAAAAAAAGCAAAACAAAACTAGAAAAGCACTCTGAGAGCGCAGACCTCCGCCAAGCATGCAGCTCATTTCCACCACTGATCTTGTTCTTCCATAGAGACATCAGTGATTTCCACCCATACGTATAGCATTATGTGCTGAAAGTCGCCCGATTTCCCATGAAATAGAAGCCTTTGTAAAGTCATAAACCCTCAGCTGCATGGCGAGCCTCGCCCTAGCAGAAACTAGAGCACGCACTTTGATAGTGCGCGCATGGAAACCTCAAATATGCGCAGCCTGAACTCCGAAGTTCATAGACCCTACCTGCCAAAATATCAAAAATCCTTCATAAATTCCCCTAAAATTCTCGGCTCACTACCAAAGGTTAATCGTTTGTTACTTGTGTCATTCTAAACCTTTCCTGCAAGTTTCATCCAAACTGTTAACTACTTTTTGAGTTATGTTGCACACGGACAAACTAACAAACAAACAAACCAACGGTAACGAAAACATAACCTCCTCCCTTGGCGGAGGTAACAAAACAAAACAAAAAACAAAACAAAAAACTCACCTCATGGTATTGATGTTTGCAGGCCAGCACAGCTCCAAACACACCAACAGCATGCTTCTTCAGATGGAACCATGAAGATGGCAGGCGTCAATGCTGTTTTTCATCTCCTTCCATCTTTTTTTTTTTTTCCCACCTGGTGATTGGCCTACACCAAACCTATATTGCCCTCTTGCACACAATATGGTCCCAATAGATGTACGGCTTTCCAGTCTTGGTCATTTTGCATGCTGAACTGTAGTAGTCTGTAGACAACAAAAGAGAAAACAGTAGAAGGTAAGACCTTTTTAATAGCATACTTATACTGCCCTGAGTTACTCAGGAGCTGATCCAGGAAGGGGGGGGGGGGGTGTAAAAGTACTGCTTTGAAATACAGCACAACTCTTTCTACATTTCAGTGCTTACTGAAGTGCTCCCTTTTTTTAATATTTACAGACAACATACTTTTTATCTATCCTGTCTTCTATCCTTATACTGCATGCATGTGAGTGTAAAATATGTGTTGTGTGTGTGAGTGCATGTGATGGTGTCTTGTTTATCTACTCGACTTCACACAGAATTATTTGTCATGTTGCCAAATATTTTCCTGTGTAGGCATCCTACTGTACAAGCACAAGATGCTTTCAAGGCTGCCTGGCTCTCATCGTAAACGCCACCATTATTTACATTGTATGTTTTTGTGTTTTATTTTGCTGAATAAATAGCTTAAATTAGCCTCAATCAATATAAATCAATTCAAGAAATACCAATTAATTGTTATTATCATCACTGTCATCATCATTATTGTTATCACTATGCATGGCATGAGAGAGAGGGACTAGACGAGAAACAAAGAACAACATAGGAGATACCAAACAAAAAAATTAAGACCAGAGAAGAAGAAAAAAACATACAATGTACAGTTGTAAAAGTAATGCTGAAATGGAAGTTTGCTTTACACAGAACAGAACATTCAATGTTAAACTGTATGTGAAAAGAACTGTGCTGACAAACATAAGTTTGTAGACATACTTGTCATACAGAGCTCAAAGAGAACTAGTAGAGGAGAGACTGTAAGACTTTGGGCGACAGATGACTGTCAGCCAGCTTACCATTCTCAACCTGACCCACATCAAATCTGAAGTGACAACAATTTGATTTTGTCACTGTAAGGGATCACCACTTGGCTGATTGTTTAACTTCCTTTACCAATCAATCGTTCTTCCTATTTCTGTTAACATTTCCCTTGTTTCATCTCATCCATAATTCTCTTCACCAATGTTCTTCTCTCTGCTGCATTTCTGTTATTAGTGATAACATTTCCCTTTAACTACTGTTCTTAATCTGTTCGGTAGTTTCTCCAGCCAGGGTCCCAAACCCAGCTCTCCTCCTCTGTCGTTATTATAATGAAACAAAGGACAGAATGTAACATTCATCAATCAACCACACTTAATCTAGACTATTAGGCCAAGTAAAAAAAGAAAGCAGTTTCTCGTTCGGGTTTTTTGAGCAAGGCGATGAGGGAGGTCCTTATACTATTTGATATCTTACTATTCTTTCGAGGATTGTCAAAATGTAAGTAATATGTGTTTCTCGTCCGGTAATTCTGAGAAAGGTAACGAGAGAGGGGTTTACTATTTTCTATATCCAATTTATGAAATGAAATATCACTCTGGTAGCTGTGTTATGAGAGACCAGGTCCCAAGTTTATGTCTTGCCTGCACTCTGTGCATTTTCAAACAAATAGATATATTATGTACCATACTTGAAACGAAACTTCATGCATGCAGAAATACATTTGCTTTTTCTTTCCACTACAGATGTCAAGGGAAAATGACCATCTTAATACTGGCATTTCTGATACCAGTGTACTTGCAATTCTGATGTATTATGCTATTAATTGAAACAGGTATAAAACATGTCTTTCAACAAATGTACGACTGAAATTAATTCCATGATATTCAAAACACTGCTTTATTTATCATTTGTGTTTGTGACTTTTTGAGTCCACACAGCTGGTATGTATAGTTCTTCACAGTACAATTGTAGCACATTCAACTGGAAACTGGCTTGTACAATTGCAGATGGATGTCAAAATGATACTGATATGGCATTATAGCATTAAACATTTAAAGATGTTTCTTCATGTTCTAAAAAGACATTTGATAATCACTCATCATTTGGATGATGATGATTGTATACCAAAACTACATAAATGTAGTAAAACATACCTGTGCAGGTAAGACACATTCTCCCTTCATTTCTTCGATAGCCATCATTACAGTGCTACCAAGAAGCAACAGTGCAGTGATATAAACAGCAAAATACAACGTGTAATGACAATTTCAGTTCACGCTCATCAAAACCGCTTATTACTTTTCAAAGTTTTGGCTATCAACATTCGTTTGTGGGTGTATTTTGTTTCTTTGTTTGTTTGTTTTGTGTGTTTTTCCCTCGTGAAAGACGTAATGATTTCTTCGTATCGAACGTAAACTGCATGTTAACCGTAAATAAGCCATTCAGCTCAGCTCAGCTACGGCGCATTCGATTCATCGAACTTGTAGTAACCTCTTATAGGCAGGAGCACATAGCGCATTCCTTTAAACTTGAAAGTGAAGCCACGTGTTTGCACATTGGCGCTTCCACACACAGCGCGGCATTTTGCGATCATCGTTGTAGCAGACTTTCCGATTCCAGTCAGGGGAAAAGGAATTGGAATACTTCGGAAAAGACTGATGTTTAAAATCCAATAAAATGAAAAAAGCCTGAAAACAACGCGTGATTATGTTTTTATAGTAAACGATAATTGGAAACGCGGAACAGAGTACCGGTATCGCATCTGCTCACAAAGAAGCTCTCTTGAGAAGATGAAAGCATTCCACGTCCCCTGCTAGATAGTGGAAGCTTCCATAATCATCCCAGCAAGTTTTTGGAGGTACATACTTGCACTTGTACACATTCATTGCAAGAAATCAATCAATCAACGCTGAACATTGCGTAGTTTGGCATCTTTATCGTGCTGGTGACCAGCTCGATGCTTCGGCATGTGTCATAACGTTATGTTTAGAGCCTGGAGGCCTCATAAGTCGACGAGTTTAATTCAAAATAGCAAAAAGAGGGAGATTGAAAAAATACGAATTCTGGTGGGAAAATACGAATTTTGGAGCTGCTGACTACTAATTTGTGCTTCCAAAGGTTGGCAGCTCTGGGCCCCGTTTTATGAAGAGTTAGAATTGATTATGAAGTCGATTTCAACTGTAAGGCTATGGCAGACTGTGTAGTAAGGAAAATTAAAAAAAAATCTTTTGATAAAACGGGGCCCTGGTATTAAAGGGATTGTATAGTTTTGGTTGGGACCTAATTTCAGGTTTCCAACATTTTTTTTGCTGAGATAATGAGAAACCTCTTATGAAATAGAAATATGAAAGAGCATGTAATTCCATTAAGAATTCAATACTTATTTGATGAAAAATTGATTTCGAAATGGCTGAGATATCCAAAAAATAGCGATTCTAGTAAAGTGTGGGACCCACATTTTATTACGATCGCTTTGTTTTACTTTGTTTTTGGATGTTTCAGCCATTCTAAACCCGATTTCCATCAAATAAACTTTGAATTCATCTTAAAATGGTACGCTCTATACTATTTCATAAGTGTTTTCTTGGTATCTCGCAAAAACTTAAAAGCCCAATTCTCATCTCCACTAATACTGCCTATCCCTTTAAAGCAGTTCGCTGTGCACGCGTGCGCTTGAGATCGGTTCTCTCCATCATTGCACTCCATGATTTTTTTTTTTCCAGCTCCAGAACGCACTCATGCTATGCTGGCTGGCTGGTCTCCTCTATGACTAGTACATGTATGTGGTTACATTGCGCAATCAATCTAGCAGCACATGAAGCGGGCAACAGCACGAGAAAAATGTACAGAAGGTGCTCAACGTCCTGTCTACACCACGACGTACCGAGTGCGCTGTACATCACAGCCCAGGCCGCGCCCGCCCGCGCCCATCCAATTACAGTTCAACTGCTTTGTGGGATATTCCTTCTTGCCGAGCTCGCAGTGTGAAATGCATGTTTATTAATACTCACTACAGAAGCTACAGTTGTACTTCAGCTATAAAGCAGAGGACGCAAGGCGTAATTAGAAATGAGACATCACGATTGGTAGGTGAATTGTCGATTTTTTTTTTTTTCGGCGGCCGAAAAAATAGTAAACTATCAAAAAAGTCGATGCGGCAACTGAAAATCGATGCGGGCGGGGAGCGTTTTTTTTTTTTAGACGGCACAGATTGGGGAAACTAAAAATCTATCGGGGACCCTATCCCTAAAGCTAACCCTAATCCTAATCCTAACCCTAACCATCAAACCCTAACCCTAACCCTAACCCTAACCCCAACCCTAACCCTAACCCTAACCATAACTAAAAACCCTAACCCAACGTTTTTCCCATAGGTTTAACACGCGCCATGCCCCAATCTGTGCCGTCTTAAAAAAAAAAAAAAAAAAAAAACGCGGGCGGGGAGCGGGCTGGGACGAGAATTATGAATTTCTTGGTATTTTTAGCGCCATTTTGAAAATAGTAAATAGTAAAAAAAATCGACGCGGCGGCCAAAATCGATGCGCGCGAGGACGAGAAACTGTTTTTTTTTTTTTTACTTGGCCTTAGACTCCGGTGACATATTCATTGTCTATTAGTAACGCTACATGTCATATACCGGTACAGAGAGAACTGGTTGAGGCTAGACTGTATGACTTGGTGCGCCATGTTAGATGACAATCAGCCAGCTCGTCACCCTTGTCCTGACCTAAGTCAGATTAGTAGTGACAATTTGTTGTTGTTACTGCCACATGACCAAAATTGCTAGACCCATTATCTGCTTTACTTCACCTACTCCAAAATTCCATTATTTACAATGACAGCATGCCATAAAAGCCATGGCCATAGACATGCTGCATTTACATCACAACGCAGCGAACACTGCACTGGCACTGGTCTGACGGTCCCAGAACATAAGTAGGCCCTAAAAACCACTGTTGGACCAGCAAATTTTCAGGGATTGTTAAATTTCTGGTCTGACATGACAGGTAAGGGCCAAATCGTGATCGGTCCCCTCTCGTATACTAAATGCGCGTGTGTTCATTATACTGTATAGGGTACCGGTATGTGCAAAGTCTACAAGAAAGAAGAAGTCCCCGGCTTTGACAAGATGAATGGCGGTGAATGGAGTGGGGACCTAGTTCTCGATAATGCTCAGGTAAAACAACAAATACAACATTGTCAAGGCCACCTGAAAAACAAGACAAAACAAAAGTAGACCCCTACGCTACAGAACCATGCAGTTTAATGGGACCAGAATAGGGAAAATGCATGACCATCGCATGCCCATGGGTTATAGTCATTGTAAAGTGTGCAGTGCCCTAGCTGTGTTACACGTACAGTTACTCTAGATCTGGTAAACAAGCAGCAGAAACATAGATCAAAATTTAGAGTTATAGTCAAGGCGCTAATTCCTGCAAGGGGCTTAATTAAGGAGTTCATTCAACCCACCCCGCAGAAAAGGTTTGACCAGACAGGGTGGTAGATGGGACCCCCATGAACATCCCCAGGTAGTATGTGATTCCAAATTGTGGTATCAGTAGAATTTTACAGGCCACTTTTCATCATTATTTGTTGGAACAAACGTAAAAGAGTCTGGGCACGTCAAGACTACTACACGTACCACTAGCACTGCTACAGGCGCCAGTTCCAGTGTTGCGTGTAGTAGTCTTAGCGCACGCAGACTTTTTCTTCTACAAACAAGAGTTTTTGCCTGCAAACTAATTTTTCACGCCGAGCTGGGGTCGGTGTAGTGTAGTTTCTTGCCGTTTTTATTTCGTCTTTACTTCTCCGAGTTGAAGCAAGTCGAGTGAGAGCGCATACCCAGTGATTGCGACGCCCGAACCATTTTTTTTTTTGTCGCAATCACTGGATATGTGCCCTCACTCGGCTTAGCGCAATACAGCGGGCTTCTGCACAATAGTAGGTGACGCTTGTCGCTATTGGGGCACTGAAAATGACAAAATTATCACAGTTTTTGCATTTATTTCATGAAGAATTCATCAAAACTCCATAAAACTATATATGTACATGTTGCTAGAGATGTCAGCAATACAGTGGGATACATTGTAAGGTATGATATTGTGCATGGTTTCCATTATAACCGGATGCCTACAGGTGATTGGTAACCCCCAAAATGCCTCCTACTGCTGCAAACCTTTATATATATATATTTTTTTTTAATACATGCAATAAAAAAAAAATTATTGATTATCGTTAAAAAAGTTTTTTTTTCCTGTTGCCATGGCAACCAGTATTATCCAATCAGGATTCAGCTGTCAATAACTTAAAAAACTAAAGCCCATAATATCAAAAAGCTCAATAAGCATGTCCTTCCTTCTGCATAAGTTCAGTTCAGTTCAGTTTTTATTTCTGCATTTCAAAATCAATATAAATCAACAAATCAACAAAATACCTACATAGTCATTTACAGAGCTAATATTCGTAACGTTTGGATCATACATACATTTTTTTTTTAAGAACGAATATTATATGTAAAAGGAAGCAAAAGGAAAAATGATAAAAATGAAATGCAGGGGACCATCATCATAAGCTAAGCTTGACGAGGAAGATGGCCCCAGGTAAAGAGATACATAAAGAAAATCTTGCCACTCACTGAGTGGGGGGTAATTGTGCGAAGGGCACAATAAAGAGATACATAAAGAAAATCTTGCCACTCACTGAGTGGGAAGTAATTATTGTGTGAAGGGCGTGCGGTGCAGTGCGGTGTGCATTGTGCTGGGGTGAATCTTGGTTTGTACGTAGAGTGTTATTTTGTGTATCAGTGTGATGAGGTGAATGTTACTTCAGTTATGGCCGTGAACTCATTGTTTAGGGTGTTTGTTGACCAGGTGGTATGAATATTTATGTATCAGAAGTATACTGGATTATGAGGGTGTTTTTTAGTTCTCGTTTGAAAATGTTCAACGACGTACATTGTTTTAAATTAGGGGGTAAAGAATTCCAAATATCTGGTCCATTATTTTTTAATGATTTTTGAGCTAAAATGATTCTGGGGTTTTCGAGATGGTAATCGGACGACTGACGTGTTGGATATGAATGAAAGGTGGAATTTGGAGTGGAGAAGCCATCAAAAATTTTTGGAAGACAATTAAATGTATATTTATGCATAAAAACAGCAGTTTGAAAGGTGTGAAAATCCTCAATTTTCAATATTTTTAGTTGACGAAATAGGGGATTGGATGGGGATAAGTATGGGGAATTGGTAATTAAACGTACAGCACGTTTTTGGAGAGTAAGAATTGGATTAATTTTAGTTGAGCCACAGTTTCGCCAAACGATATTGCAGTATGTGATATGTGGTAAGATCAATGCATTATATAAAATAGTCAGGGAATTTTGAGAAATGAAGTTTTTCAGTCGATATAAAATTCCTACAGTTCTTGAGACAGACGTGTGGATATTATGAATGTGATCGTTCCAAGTTAAACTCGAGTCAATTGTGATTCCTAAAAAATTAGTAGATCTTACTTCAGTTAAGGATGTTCTGTGAAGCAGTAGGTTTGAAACGTATAAAATTTGTTTTAAAGACATTAAGGGATAATTTATTACATATAAACCATTGGGAGACTTTGTCTATTTCCGTGTTCAGAGTATTAAACAGTGTTTCGAGGTTCTCATGGGAGTAAAAAATATTAGTGTCATCCGCAAAAAGTATGAATTGAAGAGTTTTTGATGTATTTATTATATCACTGATATATACGAGGAACAGTAGGGGGCCTAGAATTGATCGCTGGGGAACACCACATACAATGTTAGAATTCAGAGATATAGATGACTTAAATAGTACATATTGCTTTCCGTTGGATAAATAATCAATAATCCAAGAAAGTGCTAAACCACGAATACCATATCTTTTTAATTTGTACATTAATATATCATGATCTATGGTATCAAAAGCCTTTGATAAATCCATTAAAATTCCTATAAGGTGATTTTTATTTGCAAAAGATTCAGTAATCTTATCTAACAATTGAATTATAGCTAAATCGGTGGAATGGCCCTTTCTAAATCCAAACTGATTAGGTATAAGTAGGTCATTTACATGAAGAAAAATGTACAGGCGTTTATGAATAATTTTTTTTTCCAGAATTTTAGAAATACTAGGTAATAACGATATTGGTCTATACTTTGTTAAAAGAGAAGGGTTGTCTTTTATTTTGAAAATTGGAACTACTTTCGCAATTTTAATGAGTTTGGGCATATTCCAGAAGACAGTGAAAGATTGAAAATGTGGGATAAAGGTGTGGTTATTTGTTTGATGATTTTCTTCAGTATATAAACACTTATTTCATCATGGCCACTTATAGATCTACTTGGCTTTAATCTGTTAACAATCTCCAGTATTTCTTCCTCATCTGTTGGGGTAAAGAAAAGGGATTTATCGCAATTTGGTGGAAGAAATTCAGTAAAGTTTAAATAAACATGTTTGGTTTTTTTTTTTTTTTTTTTTTTTTTTTGAAGCTAATTGGGGGCCAGTATTTACAAAGTATGAGTTAAAAGCCTCAGATATTTCATCAGGGTTTGTGAGTTCTTTTTTGTCATTATAAAAAACGGACGATGTTTCCTTATAATTTTTACCTGTTATTTCATATATAGTTTCCCATTTACGTTATCCTTTTGATTATCAAACTTGTCAGAATAATACATTTTACGAGAAATACGAATCAAGTTACTGAGTATATTTCTATATTTTTTGTAATCGGTAAAATGTTTTGTATTGTGGGTAGTAATCGCCAGTTTGTACAATTTATTACGGGTTTTTATTGAATTGATGATTCCCTTTGTAATCCAAGGATGTTTGTTCTTTCTACGTGTTTTTTTTTTTTTTTATAAAGAAATTTTTTTTCGATAATAATATAAAAGTTTATCTATATAAATCTATAATAATATAAAAGTTTATCTATATAAAAGTGTACCACCTATGTGAAGAATATATTGAAGCATTCTCAAGTTACAGCAAAATTTGTAAACAAAGGCATAATAAACGGCCATTGAAAGCAAGATCTTCGAATAGTAAAATGCATGAAAAAGTTGCATCCGTCGTACTTTCAACACAAATTTGACTTCAAAGTATAGGCAAATGTAGTTTTTAGTAATGTATGGACACAAATTTCCCTTAAAAATATAGGTGAATACAGAGAGCAAAGCCAATTATATTCTAATGTTAGCTCTTTTGAATATTTACAGAGCGATGGTTATTCGACACAATCCTGGAAAAGAGCAGAAGAAAGCAGTTGATTGTTCATGTTCCTAAAGGAAGTTTATTCAAGAATGCAGATAAATTCCTTTCTAAAGAAGGAATATACACGTACGCTGTATTATTCATCAAAGAATTAAGCGTCCTTTTGTGTTCGTTAGCTATTGTACAAAAAAAAAAAGATAGAATAAAATGAAAAAATCATGATATGTAAATTTGTATCAAAACGTGCAGTAATGAATTAATGCTAAGGAGAGAATGAGGGAAGAATCTTGGGCGTCCTTTCCCTTTTATCCAGGCTAATTTTATAGTGTTGAGGTAGGTACTTTAAGATCCGACCTACAATGGGTGATGTGCACGAAAGGCAAAAGAAACAAACCTGTCTAGATTCCAGATATATTTTGGGGGGTTACCAATCACCTGTAGGCATCCGGTTACCGTGGTAACCATGCACAATATTATACCTTACAATTTATCCCATTGTTTTGCTGACATCTCTAGCAACATGTACATAATAGTTTTATGGCGTTTTGATGAATTCTTCATGAAATAAATGCAAAAAACTGTGATAATTTTGTCATTTTCAGTGCCCCAATAGCGACAAGCGTCACCGACCCTAATCTAATTTCTAGCTGTTTTTATTTCGTCTTTGTTCTCTGAGTTGCAGCTTGTGTATTGTGCAGAAGCCCGCTGTATTGCGCTAAACCGAGTGAGGGCGCATACCCAATGATTCCGAAAAAAAAAAAAAAAACGGTTCGGGCGTCACAATAACTGGGTATGCGCTCTCACTCGGCTTGCTGCAACTCGGAAAAATAAAGACGAAATAAAAACGGCTAGAAACTACATTACACCGACCCCAGCTTGGCATGAAAATTTAGTTTGCAGGCAAAAACCCTTGTTTGTCGAAAAAAATGTCTGCGAGCGCAAAGACTACTACACGTACCGCTGGCACTGGCGGTAGTGGTGCGTGTAGTAGTCTTAGCGCGCGCAGACTCTTTTTCCAAGAATAAGGTCTTGTCGCAACTAGTAAAGTGGCCTGTAAAATTTTATTGATACCACAATTTGGAATCACATACTACCTAGGGGTGTTCCAGAGGGTCCAACCGACCACCCCATGCAGTCAAACCTTTTCTGCGGGGTGGGTTGAACGAAGTCATTTTTTCTGGGTCCCTGCGCCTTGACTATTATTAGCTGGGGAATTTAATGAAATAAACTTTCAATACGCTAAGTTACGTAAAACTGAGTTGAAGCAACGAGTAAATTATCGTACCCCAGAGTAAACATTTTGTCATCAACCTCGAAATGCAGTGAGGACAAAACAAAATCATTTATTTCAGTTTCAGTGAATATAACCACAGTAGATTAACTCGATGAAAGACGAAGTGGCAAGAGTTCCATATGTACCCCCCCCCCCCCTGCTATGTGTTATGTATACAATGTAAGTAACATGATTAAGTTTAGGAGGCTTTGGGATTAGGATGTTAGAGTTTACTCAGTTTAGGATTAGGGTTAGGGTTAGAGTTAGGGTAATTTAATATTGATCTCGGTGTCCTTGGTAACTCCTAATAACTACATGTAGGGTGATGCAGACTTCAGAGGAAGCTCGTCATACAAACAATGTAGGTCTATATAGTGGGGATGTTGCGACACGGATTGTCGCCCCTACACGGATTGTCGCCTCCTGCTCGGGGCGACAATCCGTGACGCTTGTGCAGTTCCCAGTTTTTGACCTCGAAGACGACAATCCGTGTTGGCAAAAAAATTGTTGCGACACGGATTGTCGCCCCGTCACGGATTGTCGCCCCGGGCTCGGGGTGGTTCCTCCGGTGTTAAGCTTTGGTGGGATGGGTATGACTGGTAAGTTATGCGTATGTGTGTGTGCGTGTGTGTGTGTGTGTGTGTGTGCGTGTGTGTGTGTGTGTATTGTGAGCTGCATGATATGTGATGTGTATGATTTGTTGTGTGTGTGTGTGTATGTGTGTGTGTTTGGAGTATAGTTATACAATTATGTAGAAGCTGTGCATGTGTGGTGGTTGTATAGTGGTAGTGGTTTGTTTGTCTGTGTGTATACGTGTGCCTGTTACAGTATGCTTACGTGTGTATGTGGAATATAGTGGCGTATGTGTATATCAAAGGGTATGTGATGGTGCGTGTTTGTGGGCGCAGTTTTGTGCCTGCATGAGTATCTGAGGGGTTTGGTGTTCGTGGGCGACGTAGGCCCTACGTTTGTGTGTTGTGTGTGAGCGTTCGTGTGTCTACATAAGGCCCCAGCGGTCACATAATGCTATGCGTCCGGCGTTTCGTCCAAATAAGTCATTCTTTTTTTCTTTTATTTCTGCGGACACCCGGGGATCTCTTGCTGTCACCAGAGCATTTTACAAAACATATACGGGAAAAAATATGCGGGGCGATACGGAGAGATTTGGCACGAGTTTTCACGCAATTTTGTTCTTTCGACTTGCATTTAAAACTTCCGAATAGTTCGGAAGACCTGCGGAGAGTTGCGACTATTTACAGAGAGTTGCGGATATTTTCGGATAGTTACAGATTGTTATAAATAATTATGTACAATATGACGATCCCTGCCAAGTCAATGTATTATGACAGCAAATTCATCACGTATTGGACTGTCTTACATTGTACACTGGGGAAAAGTGAAATTGAATTTCCGTACAAGTTGTGAAAAGTTTTCGCATTTCTTTAATTTGCTTTACAGTAATGAAAGATATGTGAAATTTTGAACTTGAAGTTTGAATTTTATTTGTGCAGCTCAGATATGGATAAACATCATAATGTAAAGACTACATAACATAATTATACCACAAATAGAATACTAGCTAGATCGATAAGTTAAACAGAGTAAGAAAATATTACTTACAGTTATGGAATAGACAAACTGTGGTTATGCTGTCATTGTGCAGCGATATTCATGACTTTCTGGGTTATGTTAAGGAGATTGTTATAATAAAGCGAAGCCTATTACTTTTCCAGAAAAAAAAAATCATTAGAACATTCGGACACCCCTCCCACACCCGAATACAATAAAAAAAAAAAATGTAATATCCATGGAGCGTAAAGTGGGTAAGACTATAGAGAAATACTAAATTCGTTCTCATTGTATATCTTTTATCGCTGTCCCACACTTTCCCGGCCACACACACACACACACACACACACACACACGAAGGTTCGTTATTCCGAAGTTTCGTTTTTTCCGAGGCTTCATTTATCCGAAACACACAATTCCCTATACCTAGTGGTTCGTTGATCCAAAAATGAAATTCGGAATAACGAACCTTCGGAATAATGACCCTTCGGACGAATGAGCCTTCGGACGAATGAGCCTTCAGAATAACAAACTTTTGCAATAACGAAATGTAACCCCCTTCCCACATACCGACGCACACCCGAACCGATACCACATCCTTCCTGATGAAACGATTTCCCAATAATGATAAATAAGACATAATGGACCGTAAGCAGAAAAGCAGCATCCGCCCGCACGCAAGCTCCACTCCGAATCTGCCAAACAAACTCATCAAATTCAAAGCTGCTGATAAAATCAATATCAACATTTATGCCAGCAACAGCTATCCCTCCCCACGCGCAGCTAAAAAGCACATACGCAAAAAAAAAAATTGACTTAATAAACACATTCTTCCATCACACACACACACACACACACACACACACATACACACATGCACGCACAAACGGACACTAAATCATCATGTGCACGCGCACATACACACTTCCTTGAAACCTCACCATGACTTTTTACATGACATGTTTGCATGGATGTAGCCATGTAAGTTATGTGTTAGTATTTCAATGATTATGTCCAGAACAATATTACCCAGCAAAATGTGCTTCGAGGGCGGGCGACAATCCGTGTAGGGGGCGACAATCCGTGCCGCCAACGCCCGTCACGGATTGTCGCCCCGAGCAGGAGGCGACAATCCGTGTAGGGGCGACAATCCGTGTCGCAACAGGGGGTATTATGGAACTCTTTCCGACGGAGTGGTTTAGATTCTACAATATCCGATTTGGGAAATAAATTATGAAACGCAGAGACAACCTGCTGCTCGCTGTCATCTCACGTCCAGACATCAGCCAGTAGACCGGGGGCCCAGAGCATTTATTCAGCTGAAAATGGTCACACTTTTTGATGGTCTCATCATATAAGGATGTGACAAAGGGTCAATAAAATGAATTGCTGGCAAGTCACATCCTGTACCGTAAGCCTAGGGACCACAAAAAGGGACCCCGAAAATGGATTTATTCAGCCGAAGGGGGTCACGGACAAAAGTTGGTGGATATTGTTCCTTTGGGTGAACTTATCATGAAAAAAGCAATGCCAGCTATTTTATCCTGTACGGGGCCCCAGACAGTAGCCCCAAAGGGCCCCACAAATATGGTGTTATTCAGCTAAAAAGGGTCACGGCTAATTTCTTTTGCAATGGAAGTAGTTCCCATCAGAGATGTCCAAAACACCAATGCCAGCTATTTAATCCTGTACGGGGCCCCAGACAGTAGCCCCAAAGGGCCCCACCCCCATAGTCCCTACGTACAAACACACACAAACATTGATTTTATTCAGTTGAAAAGAGTCACGGCTAATTTCTTTTGCAATGGAAGGAGTACCAATCACAGATAACCAAAACACCAAAGCCAGCTATTTTATCCTGTACGGGGCCCCAGACAGTAGCCCCAAAGGGCCCCACCCCCATAGGCCCTACGTACAAACACACACAAACATTGATTTTATTCAGTTGAAAAGAGTCACGGCTAATTTTTTTTTTTTTTTTTTTTTTTTTGCAATGAAAGGAGTACCAATCAGAGATATCCAAAACACCAAAGCCAGCTATTTTATCCTGCGCGGGGCCCCAGACAGTAGCCCCAAAGTGCCCCACCCCTATAAGCCCTACGTATAAACACACACACACACACACACACACACATTGACTTTATTCAGCTGATAAGAGTAAAGGCTAATTTCATTTGCAATGGAAGTAGTACCCATCAGAGATATACAAAACACCAAACCCAAGTATTTTATCCTGTACGGGGCCCCAGACAGTAGCCCCAAAGTGCCCCCCCCCCTACACACATACTTACACAATAGTTTCATTCGACTGAAAAGGGTCACGGCTAATTTCTTTTGCAATGGAAGTAGTACCCATCAGAGAAATCCAAAATACCAAAGCCAGTTATTTTATCCTGCACGGGGCCCCAGACAGTAGCCCCAAATTGCCCCCTTACCCCCTCCCCCTCCCCCCCCCCCCCCGCGGCATTTACACTGTCACTGCTCTCTCCCCGTTTGAGCTACGAATCCAAACAGGTCAATCTTGATGGGGAGATCGGGAAGAAATTTTGAACCAGTTCAAAATTTCTTCCCGATCTGTAAAATTGCCAGATCCAACCCCATCACCCGAACGCTGCTGCTATATACGATGCTCCCGGTCCCCGCACACTTTTGCCGATCTCTCCCGATCTGACAGATTGAATAGATCGGGATGCAGATCTTGATAGTGGAATTACATGTGGGGACACTTTAGGAACACTCCGTAGGGCCCCGTACCGCTATACTAGTTTCGGTGTTTTTGATACCTGGTTGAGTAGGCCTATTACGTCCATTGCATTAGAAATTTAGAAATTATAGCAAAGATTCTTTTCACTTAGAATAAAATACTACGGGAGCACTTTCCAGCTACTGGCTGGGGCCCCTTAAAAAATAGAAATAACAGGATGGGTTTGTGTTTTACGTATCTCAGCTGTTAATTCCACTGCCAAGGAAAATAGGCATACATGACTCTTTTCACCTAAAAACGCTTAATTCATATGGGGTGGGAAAACCTCGGGGCTATACCTGTCAAGGGCCCTGCATCCGGGCCAATTTCGCACCTCTTTTAATCGAATTCTTTAATGTTGAATTAAATTTAGCAAAAATTTTGTCTAGATGACATGGTAGTTCAACGTCATAGTCTCTTCATTCAAATTCATTTTGAAACGTTCACATTACCTCTAACCTTATTCTAAATAACACTTTTTCAACTGAAATCCATATATAAGACAAGCACCATTCCACTATCCGTTCATTCATAAATTCATAATGATATAGTCACGTGATCACATGCTGCGCTCGTTCATTCAAATTAATTTCTGGCCATCTAATTTCATGCTTGACCTCTTTCCTTATTTTCTTTCATCGTAGTTATTGTTTTGTAAGCATCATAACATTTCATGTTTTCGTATTCGTTTAAGAGACTTTGAAACCAGTTTTTTTTTTTTTTTTTTTTTTTTTTTTTTTTTTTTTTTTTTTTTTACGTGCTTTTAGAATCCGAAGAAGTAAGAAGCCACAAATTATCTGGCCGTTACAAGCGCTTTATTACGAGCGGTCGGCCAGTTCCAGGAAGTCAAGGTTATGATCCTCAAATGTTTTTTTTTTTTTTTTAATAATTCTTTCTATGTCTTCTAGAGATATACGTCTGTATCTATTATGCTGTCATGACTATAAAAAATGAAGTTAATCTGCATTACTGGTACACGTATAGGCCTATAATGACATGTATATGAAAGACAAGGAGCGTTACAGAACAACCAAATCCAGTTATACTAGATAAAATATGATACTTTTACTGCTTTAAACGAAAACACACATAGAAAGACACGTTAAAATGATCTGAAACAAAGAGATAGCATGATTTGAATTTGAATGAACACGTTTGGATTTTGACTGTCTTTCGCGAAATTTAATGACTGAAATACCCTTTTCGGCAAGTCAAGGCGAATTTTAATGAACGTAGGATACCAGCCAATTTGAATACCCATTTTACGAATTATTTACAAAAGTGCGAAATTGGCTGGGAAAACCTAACTGGCTTTGATGTTTTGGGTATCTATGATGTAAACTAAGGCCTACTTCGATTGTAAAAGAAAAACAACTATGACCCTTTTCAGCTAAATGATGTGATAATATTATGTGGGGGAGGGGCACTTTGTGGTTACTGTACTGGGCCCAGTACAGGATGAAATGACTGGTTTTCGTAATATGGTCATCTCGGTTGTGCACTTTACAGAAGTATGCTTCCTTTGCAAATTTCTTGGGTGTTTTGCTACTGTAACCTATAGGACCCCGTATACAGGATAAGATGACTTGCTTTGGTGTTTGTGATATCTCTGTTCAGTAGGCCCTGATATTTACGTTACAAAAGACTTTGTAAGACCATTTTCAGCTGATTCACAGTACATGTATAATGGATGGGACACTGTGGAGCTACTGTCTGGGGCTCTGTACAGGATAAAATAACTGGCCTTGGTGTGTTGAATATCTCTGATAGGTACTTCTTCCAGTGCAAAAGAAATTACCCGTGTTTGGGGCTATACTGTCTGGGCCCCGTACAGGATAAAATAACTGGCTTTGGTATTTTGGATATCTCTGATGGGTACTACTTCCATTGCAAAAGAAATTAGCCGTGACCCTTTTCAGCTGAATGAAACTAATGTGTGTGTGTGTGTGTGTGTGCGTGTGCGTGTGTGTGTATGTGTGTGGAGAGGGTGGGGGACACTTTTGGGCTACTGTCTGGGGTCCCGTACAGGATAAAATAACTGGCTTTGGTGCTTTGGATATATATCTGATGGGTACTATATACTTCCATTGCAAAAGAAATTAGCCGTGACCCTTTTTGGCTGAATGAAGCTAATGTGTGTGTGTGTGTGTGTGTGTGTGTGTGTGTGTGTGTGTGTATGTGTGTGTGTAGGGGTGCACTTTGGGGCTACTGTCTGGGGCCCCGTACAGGATAAAATAACTGGCTTTGGTATTTTGGATATCTCTGATGGGTACTACTTCCATTGCAAAAGAAATTAACCTTAAACCCTTTTAGCTGAATGAAACTAATGTGTGTGTGTGTGCCGGGGGGGGGGGGGGGCTCCTTTTGGGCTACTGTCCGGGGCCCCGTATATACTGGATAAAATAGCTGGCTTTGGTGTTTTTGATATCTCTGATGGGTACTCCTTCCATTGCAAAAGAAATTAGCCGTGACTCTTCTCAGCTGCACGAATAAAATCAATGTTTGGGTGTGTTTGTACGTATGGCCTATGGGGGTGGGGCACTTTGGGGCTACTGTCTGGGGCCTCGTACAGGATAAAATAGCTGGCTTTGGTGTTTTGGATATCTCTGATGGGAACTACTTCCATTGCAAAAGAAATTAGCCGTGACTCTTTTCAACTGAATAAAATCAATGTTTGTATGTGTTTGTACGTATGGCCTATGGGGGTGGGGCACTTTGGGGCTACTGTCTGGGGCCCCGTACAGGATAAAATAGCTGGCATTGGTGTTTTGGATATCTCTGATGGGAACTACTTTCATTGCAAAAGAAATTAGCCGTCACCCTTTTCAGCTGAATAACACCATATTTGTGGGGCCCTTTGGGGCTACTGTCTGGGGCCCCGTACAGGATAAAATAGCTGGCATTGCTGTTTTCATGATAAGTACACCCAAAGGAACAATATCCACCAACTTTTGTCCGTGACCCCCTTCGTCTGAATAAATCCATTTTTCGGGGTCCCTTTTTGTGGTCCCTAGGCTTACGGTACAGGATGTGACTTGCCAGCAATTCATTTTATTGACCCTTGGCCACATCCTTATACGATGAGACCATTAAAAAGTGTGACCCTTTTCAGCTGAATAAATCTTCTGGGCCCCCGGTCTACAGGGTGTACCCCGCCACGATAACTGTACCGGTACGCAAAGCACGCAAAGCACGTAACACGTTGACGCGTGCTTGAGAAAGTAACTCTAACATCAACATTTCCTCACACACGCTCTATTATCACCCCGGTATTTCCACATTCAATTAGTATTCTGAGATTCTTACTCACCTTTTCCTCGAACTGGCATTCGCAAGAAACGTAGAGCATCGATCATCAACATCAGACAGAGCAGAGGTCCGACCGATCCACCTGTCTCACGGTGCACCACCGCCGGGAAGCGTACGTTCCGGCAGGCTAAAGTGTCTGTCTCATGTATGTTTTTTTATGCGTTTTTTTTTTCTTTTTTTTTTTTTATTTGGCCTAGTACCCGTCAGACTTGTAGGTCTTGTTTGCATAGTGTCGGACTAATGGACCCTTTTTGGCCTAACGATCTGACAGGACGTATGACTCGTGAACCGTGTATGACTCCTGAACCGTTTTTTTTTTTTTTTTTTTTTTTTTTTTTTTTCAAATGTCGAGTTAGTTGGCCGTATGGGTCATGGTCTCGTAGGATGACTCAATTAATACACAGATATTGACCTTTATTTATGTTCATATGCAATGTCTTGATAATGGAGTAATAAGTGAAAGAGTGTTTCATTTGTGTCTTTATCAAATTTCAGGGAAACGTAATAATTTGGGTCTCATCATCGGACTCACCATTGGTGTGCCTGTTGCCATAGTCATCCTATTTCTCCTTGTCGGAAAGTGTCTTCAAAACAAACATCCGGACTATACCTACCGCGAAAAGGTGTCTGTCTTTTTTCTGTAAGGTTTTAAATATGTATTCATTTGTGAATGTGCCTGTGTGTGTTTGTGTTTGTGTGTATTTTCTTTGGTTTTATTCTTTGCAATTTTCATCATTCTGATACAAAAATAACGTTAGTACAGACGACCGAATATCCGCAGGACTTACGAATCTATTACCAAGGATGAGTAATCGGTGTCAAATCAGGGAGGTGTAAGAAAAGGAGAGACAACTCCTGCTCTCCTTTGAAGGATGCGCGGCACCGTCGAGAAGTTATGCGCTTAACTACAGGTGGAAATCAGGTGCTTTGACAAAAGAGAGCATCTAATCGGGACAAGCGCTCTCACATCTACAATTACTCGCCCCTACTGCATTTCGCTCTCTCTCTCTCTTTCAATGTGATGACAACAATAAATTTGTGTATCTAAGGTTGGAGCAGCGAATCAAAATGCAGTGTAAAACTGACAATTTTAACAGCAAAAAGTTTATAAACACGCTGGAGCACGCTTTAGCGAAGTACTTTATTTGAAAGATCAAAATATCCCAGATTAAAGGATAGAAAACTAGCATGCGGAAATGTGCGCATTATAGAAAAATATTAGGTTTTTAAGAGGGCCTCATTTTCATTTCATTTCGATTTGCGCATTACGAAGAAACTAGAAATACATGTTTATAATATTGAATTCTTTCCTAAACTACTCTTAATCAATTGGGGAAATAAAGCTTATAATTCAACGAAAGGTGAAATGCGTTCTTCGTCTCCAAACTTCGCCTTGCAACTAGAGCGGTGCAGAGCAGGTAGTGGAATGCTAGACATCCCATTGTAACGCTCTGAACCCAAACATGTGTTTGCATGAATTACAAAGAGTTGTCTCTCCTTTTATTACACCTCCCTGGTCAAATAAAAGAAATATTCGTAAGGAGAAGAATACATCAGACAGTACGCCATAAGCGTATTCTTGACATGATGGTGGCCTAAGAATGTGGGCATGAACAGAGGGGAAACGAAAACGGTGTAAAAAATATAGCGCCCAGAATATAAGGTTATGATAAAAACGATCATTGATAGTGATGTTCTGTTGTCATGGTTGTTGTTGATGATATATTTCAGGATGTGGTTGGAACCCGTGCTGGCGAAGAGCAAACATACCAAAAAGATTTCACGAGGAGAGAGAATTATTGCTGGGTAAGAAACATATTATATAGATAACCACAATCTTATTCGTTGTCAAAAGTGCATTATTTCATTATGCACAGTGACTTTTTATTTTCAAAATTACATCTTATATTTTTAAACCACATTCGTCATTTCGTTGTACAATGATACGGTTGTGTCATGTAATGCAGTCAGTAGAAATAAATGAAGAGTTTGTTTGCAAAAACCGATAAGTCCATATTTGCCAAATGGAGATATTTGCGATTAAAGGTCAAGAAAAATAAAGAGAATCATAAGAAATTTTTTGCTTCTTTTGACCATAACTTCAAAAATATACCTTTACATGTAGTGACCAATATATCCTTTAAAAGGTATTATTTTGTACTTCATGACAGAGGCCGTACTTCAAAATCTTCAAAAATGGACTTATCGGTTTTTGCAAACAAACTCTTCAAATAATTATTTGATTTCGTAACACTTTGTAGCATTGAGTGCCCTGTAATATCATCTATCAGCAATTATCGTTTACACTTTTGGTTCAATCGATCCATTATATTCCAGGCCCTATTTTTTTCTCTCTCTCACTCTCTGCCTCTCTGTCTATCTGTGTATGCATAATAGGCCTATCTTTTTGTGTGCAGGTTTTTATGTACATTCATGTGTACAGTAATGATTTTGGTTTCTCTTCTAAGAATCGTCATCGCTTACTGAGGAACAAGTACAGCAACGCAAGGAAGAGCTGAAGGCGTATTACCGTGTGTCACGACGCAAGGTCACGGTGGATCCACTCAACTTTATGGAGCGTGTTGAATTGGATGACATTTATACGAATATAAGTATCATAGACCGAAATAGCAAGCGTAAGACACCAATAACATACAACGATCTTCTGACCAACGATGAAAATGGAAATCTTTCAAAGCGGCTTCTGATACAAGGTGAGGGAGGTGTTGGGAAAACAACACTTTGCGCTAAGATTGGGACTGGGACTGGTGTCACGGACGGATTCTTCAGGATCTGGACATGGTGCTCCTAATACCTCTTCGACATGTCACTGACAAAAACAGTATTGGTGGTATTGTAAAAACATATCTCTCTGACTCAAATACAGTAAATATGAACCAAATACATGATTATATTACAACAAATTAAAGTCGAGTCCTCATTATATTTGATGGGCTCGATGAGTTTAACGGGGAATTATGTGAAATTAACAGCAGTGATGTCATTCGCATTTTGGGAATACAGCAATATAAGTCATGCAAAGTAATTTTGACCACACGGCCATGGAGAATAGACAAGTTCATGACGGACAAGACTATTGCTGACGCTTACACTATTCTTAGCGTCGATGGATTTAACAAGGAGAATTTATCAACTTACATGAGAAGGTACTTTCGGATTGCGGAGAAAGACAATCTTGCAGAAAGCTTGATCAGGTTTATGGAGGAAAATGATGTCATCCAGTCAAATATGGCTCCATTTCCTATCTACTGTGCGATGCTTTGTCTGATGTGGAAAGACTTCAGCGAAAAGAGACGAACAGAAATGCAAAATTTGCAAACTTTCTCCATGATATTTTTTGAGATGATATTTTTCCTGAAAGAACATTACGCATCAAAGGCCTTTGCAAATTTACAGAATAAGAACATTGCTGAGCATTTGAATGAAGCTGGAATTGCGATTCAAGAAATAAGCGAGATAGCGCTAAACGGTTTATTGGACAGAACTCTTTCATTTCCTGAAAGCAAATTTAGAGAGTGTTTGACAGCTATGAAAACATGCTGTAGAGTGGGAGTTCTGACTATAGAAAGAGATGTCATCACACGGGAGCGTCGACGCAATTTAAACTTTTCATCCTTGGTTGAGCCAACTGTTTCTTTTCCCCACAAACTGTTTCAAGAATACATTGCAGGGGTTTATATTAGGTATTTATTCACCAATGATCGCACCAAGTACAAAAAGTGAAAGAGAAACTTCTTCGTCGACCTGACGAGTTTCGTTATGTACTCTACTTCACCTCAGGTTCAGGGAATGAGCTTGGACTTGATATCATCAAAGGTTTGATAAACTCATCTAAACAGGATGATAAACGTAATTTCTGTGTTGACGTTGCGTTTGAGTGTCATACTGAGGAGGCAGCAAGGGCATTGGGAGAACGATGGGGTGTTTACAAACTACTGTAAATGTCTTTTCATCAGAACACACAGTGTCAGGAGTGGCGTTCATGACGGGAAAGAACCAAGTGGTGAGTGACGCAGCTTGGATATTGATTTGAAATATTTCAGAAAATGTTGTGTAGAACAATGATAAAATTCCGTGCTTATGTGTGCGTCTTTCCCTGTGTGAAATTGAGTGTATAATCTACAACCTCAACAGCTTTGCTCAAAGTTGGTACTAAGACATGACCAGGTGCTATTGATTGGATAAATCGTTCTGAAATGCAAAATCTTGTAAAAGTGTAATATCGACTTAAGTATTGTCAGTGTAAAATAATTTTCTTCCTCGTATGACACAGTTAATCTTATGACTTGCTGTGTGTTTTAAATCTTAATCACCGTGTCACTTAATTTATGCACTTGTATTATGTAATAAATCAGAACATTTCTTTTGGAAAATTGTATATCGTCGCTGGGGCGACAAGACCTCGTATCTACAAAATGCCAAATGTTCGGGAGAGCCAAAAAAGCATGGCGGCCAAAGCACTGTGGCGAATGGGATAGCCTTTCCTTTGACATGCTGTGGTGGCTTCATTTTTGGAGTAAGGCCGTTGGGATTTGGACAGGACATCATTAAACCATTATTTGACCATTAATCCAAAAAAGTCATTTTCACCAAAATTGCAGATACAAGGTCATGTCACCCCAGCAACGATATAGATTTTTCCTTGTGACATTTAGAAAACTAGTTATGATGAGTCAAGCAATATGTTCTTTATTGTTCTTATGGCAAAATGATTGGACTTACGGAGAAAATAGAACAGTTTCATGGTCGAATAAAATCAGATCGATTCGCTACAGTTACAGTTGTCAAAATGCCCCTTGTAGTAATCGTTCAACTTTGATTATGCTAAAGACGCCGTGTATCGAAGGGAGACGTCAAACTGAGTATCGTGTATACATGATTATGTATTTTGGGCATACACCTGTTTAGGACATAAAACATGAGCATGGATGAAGTCATATGTATCGTCCCTCTGCTATTTCTCATACTTTATCAAAATGAGAATGAATTATTCCCTTCACGAGTGGTGATAAATGATATTACGATATGAATAAAACGTGTATCAACATAATGATCCTTTTTTTCTGAGCTTCAAACCTCCAATCAACTGCGTATACTTTTATCCACACTCTTCATGTGGATAATTACTTTCCTTTACTAGCAATTCATGTTCGTTCTATCAGCAATCTCTAGACATGCAACTTTTGAAATGCGGAAGAACTGTGTCACGTGACTTGGCGGAGAGCATGTGTTCGAGCAGTGTACTGCGTAAAGTACGAATATTGGACCCACAATTTCACCTAGACTTCTACAAGATCCTAAGCGATGAGGCTTCGAACTGTCAGGTAAGGGATTTTCACAACAGTTCCTATCCCCCCCCCCCAAAAAAAAAAAGTATGCTATTGTGTACAGGTTGCAGATGGAATGCTGATAAGATATTTCCAAGAGGCAATGCATTAATTGGATGATAACATACTAAGCAGTGAAATGGTTTTTCTTCGCATCTGTATATTATACAGAGACAAAAACAAGTTTTTAATGTTATTCTACCTGGAATTATACGGATAAGTAATAAAAACGCTGTTTCACTGCAGGCAAAGGTTCTCAAACAGAGGATCAAAGTTATATCTAGAAATACATTCAAAGGTGTATTGTACAATATCGTAGGTGTTTTGAAATACCTCTTGTGACCATCATCACTGTGAAATTAATGTTTAAGAGGGAAGATCCTTATCCAGGTATGCAGTCGTCACGGAGAACATTATAATGTGATATAAATCTAATGCAAGTTTGAGTGAAACCAAGGTCAACTTGTATTTGATGCGCTTCAGATATTATGTCCAGTCATAACTCATTGGTAAAGTAATTATTATGAAGAAAAAAAAAAAACCCGAGAATTAAGAAGATTATTTCGAGCATAATGATGACGAAAGTCACCTGGCCTGGCTACAGAGCAATACGTTTTCACTAGCCGTTTACGGTATAAACACTATTAATTGTCCTTCGGCCGCCCCTACGAATAAACAGCCTTGCGAAATCAAGCTGGCCTGCCCCCGTTCCTTGCTGCATACGCCCAGCAGATAGATCACAACCCTATGTTAGCACCCAACGATACAGAAACCTTGGAGGTGTGACTAAATACTACAATAAAAGCATTCCTGTGATCATGAAATGCTGCTGTCCCGATCTGACGGACATCTTTTTTTTTTTTTTTTCGGGGGGGGGGGAGGATGGAGTTGAGAAAACTGTAACAACAAATGTATCCATTTTTATTATACCCCCTCCACATGTTATATCGCATTCCTTAGTTGAAACTTGCAGGGCGAGTACTGCACAAATTGCCTCATACCACTCTCGGCACGGATAGACCTTAACCATGTCGTCAACACAAGTTTGAGTCATTATGGTATTATAATCCGACGGTTTTCACTGATCCAAAAAAAGATGAACTGCCTAATAACATGTGTGTGTGTGTGTGTGTGCGTGCGTGTGTGTTATTATCTATCTTCTTCGAATTGTTGTAGGGGAAAGCCGTGAAACGTCCCTTCACGACTTCAAAAGTATTATGGCCTGAAGATACACCTGAGAAAGAATTAAGTTGAATTCACCTAGCAATGTATCTTTAGGGTTCGGAAGCCTGGCGAGTTGCCGATGACGACCGTGATTTTCGGGGTATTTTTTTTTTCTTCTTTTATCTATTTATGTATTCATTTATTTTTTTATTTATTTATCTACAACGTTTATCTATTTTTTTTTTTTTTTTTTTTTTTTTTGCTGGAGTACAAGAAGCACCTCTTGGATCTGTGTCAAAGCCAGGGAAAGGTGGTTTGACTGCAAATGCACAGTAGTGCTGCTAAGCCCACACGAACCCTTTCCTACGAGGTGTTCATACTGTGAAGAAGCCATACACTCTAGAAGGGAAGGTCGCCAAACACGCATATTCTGCAGGTCAGGAAGTTCGTTCAATATGAGGGGAGGTCTCTTGCGCCGTTACGTCGGAAAAGGATTATCCCATTTTTTTTTTTTTTTTTTTTTTTTTTTTTGTGCAAACTCTCCAACACGTCAAAAGGAAAAGAAAAATTGCACTCGAAGCCCTAGGGTAAACTTTCATGATGCAATCATAACAATCCACAGACGCACCAGACAACACAGAAAAAAGGCTGCAACTTTTTTTTTTTGATCAATTCAAAAGGCGCACATGACATCCCTCCGTCTTCACCCGTCAATACAGCTTGGTATTGGAATCAATTGAGCAATATCCTGTTTCCTCTACAATGCGTATCAAAAGAAAAAGTAACCCAACTTTGAAAGGCTTCTACTTTATAATTGGCAGTTTTGGAATGCGCGATGTTGCTTGTGGGGATAGGGAAACTCGTCTTCTTTCCATTGATACCTGATTATGCTCACAAACATCATGCATGACTGAGCACTTGAACTTTTAAGACAACAATGACAAATTGCACTTTTTCCAAGTTTGGGTGTCATAAGAGCAACGCACCATACTGGTATGATTCCAGTCATACTGAAGTGATCAATGTGAAACGTAAGGTTACCATTGTGTGGAGGAATGTTATGTAGAGACCAATTGTGCGGATTAAGTGCTAGGAGAAAAATTAGGAGTGTTACCTCATGATTGCTTTTATTCCTGGGATGCATCTGCTTCTTACTTTGGGAGTTCATATCATTTTCCTTTGAAAAACACTATCGATCTACTTATTCTATGCATCCAACTTTTTTACGTTTTTTCAACTGTTTTTTTACTTCTTTCTGTTATCAACTCAATCGGGGCGCTGGATATGCTTTCAATGACGCTACACAATACATCGGGTAGTATTCTATTTTTATTTTACATTATGGCTACATTCTAATGCTGTCATGTAAATGGTCATTTACTGCTACGAACATACCCGTCTCCACCTATAGAAAACAGGTTGGGCAACCAATAACTCTGTTCTTTACCCTTTTTTTATGTCTTCATAAAACATTTTTATTTTACTATTCTTGTGAGTGTGGACGAAGATTTAAACCACCATTTCGTCCCATTGGGACTTGCCCTTGTCAGTCCACTAAAAGGTCATTTTTCATTTCATTCCATTTCACTTCATTTATCAAGTTTCCATCATACAACATTTTTATTTTACTATTCCTGTGAGTGTGGACGAAGATTTGAACCATCATTTCGTCCTATTGGGACTTGTCCTTGTCAGTCCACTAAAAGGTCATTTTTCGTTTCATTCCATTTCACTTCATTTATTAAGTTTCCATCAAACAACATTTTTATTTTACTATTCTTGTGAGTGTGGACGAAGATTTAAACCATCATTTCGTCCTATTGAGACTTCCCCTTGTCAGTCCACTAAAAGGTCATTTTTTTTTTATTTCATTCCATTTCACTTCATTTATTAAGTTTCCACACAAACCATACAGTGTTGTGTCTACAACATCCATCCATGACAAAGTTACACATAAATTATAAGTATATAAGGATATACAAAATCATGGCACAAAATAAAATGAAATCACGAGTACATTACATTCATAACTGATGAATATAATTGTATGTGGTGGGAATCTTGCTCTTTGAAGAATTTTACTCATTCTGTGACCATGCTGTTCATATGACCATGACAATATTGATCACAACTTGAGCCCCCCCCCCCAAAAAAAAAAAAACAAAAAAACACTGTCATCAAGTATAATGACCATGGAGGGGAATAATGGGCAAGATTGATAATTTCCTTGAGCCACTGACTCAGTTGACAGGGTCTGTATACTCCTTTCGCTCTATATAGCTTTGTATAAATGAGAGTACCTTTTGCTGCTTTCAGTTAAATCATTATCATCGTAACATAATCAGGTCGGGCTACCGTTCCCATAGTCTAGCGGGTGACGTATTTTTAGCCTGAATCACTCCTTGAGGGAAGCATTAAAAAAAAATCACCATCACCGAAACATAACCCTTTTTGAACTCAAATCCTTAAAATAGGCTGATAGCGTGACGAGGTCAGTTTCGTCCAGAATATTGACACTTTTGTCAGAATTGCACCAATCTCAATATGCGATTGTAATAAACTCTACCATTTTGTTGTCTACGCGACATGAGATCTATGTGATTGTATGTTGCGGTTCTGAACGTCTGAACGTGCGTTTTGAATACAAGAAAAAGTTGTAAATTAAATATTACGGTAACAAAACCAATTCTACCCGAAATACACTTTAGAATTGCACTAATGTGCGATATCTATAGAGTTTCTTCAAATAAATAATCAATGTAGTTGGGTTAGAATTCTTTATGTAAATTTTCGACGAAATAAGTTTCCCAATAATTCAACTTTGGGTTCTAATCCCGATGATATCCCGATGGAATCAATTTTCTACCGATGAATATTGTTCATTTCTGATCAGGTTTTCTGTTTGCGTTTGGTATAATGCATAAGTCTTAACAATCTGTATTTTCCCATAAAGGAATAGGTCTCTATAGATCTCCACATATACAATTGTGATTCGATATTCATCAAAATTATCTTTGCTTCCGGTCGTGAAAAAAGTACGACATATCTATTCCTAAAACAGTAAGAGTAGATACAAATTCTACGTCTCTATTGTTGCACGTCCATTTTGGGTGCAGTAGTGAACACAGATGGACCAATTCGCATCATATTTGTTGTTGTTTGGCCACTGTTAACTCTGTTTAATACTTCTATTAATGTCTTCATATAATATCACTTGATTTTACTAAGTCCTCTTGTGATTGTGATTATTCCTTCTCACCAATTTCGTATGATTTTATTATTTCTTCACCTGTAAGTCTTCACGATATTGTAATTCACTTTTCCCGCTCAGATTGAGGATATGTTCTTCGGGTTTACCGACCTTGGTGGTGATTTACCACTCCAGTCCTCGATGGGAAGAGACCTTGCCCAATGGGTGTGTGCTATGCCACGTCTTTCGAAGTTCACCCTGTTCTCCCCCTACTTGACAGATAGTTTCCTCTCAACAGCTGTCGCCTCAGCATCATCGTGTCAGGTAATGTAGTCTTTGATTATATAGTTGATATGAGTTATTTAGTGTGGTAGGCATGTATCATTCCTTCTTCAGAAATGAAAAAGAACCTGGTATGTGTGATTTATTTGTCGGCTGTAATTCCTTTGCAAATGAACCTCATTCTGTTTAACATTGATTAAACAATGTTTGCAACTCTAGTCCTCCTCAGCATTATGACACTCAATGTATTAACAAAAGAATAGGCTTAGACACTGTTCTTGCAAGAGAAAATGTATTAAAAAATAAAGATAATCACTTCCGAAATATAATCCTTAGCCGGATGGGTTTTACACAGTCTTTACTTTTCTGATGATACATACGTTTCTCTATGATAAGTTTGATTACCGGTATTAAATTTCTGCTATGACACAAACAGTGCGCAACGTGGAGAGAGAGAGATAGAGAGAGAGAGAGAGAGAGAGAGTGGGAGAGAAAGACACAGAGAGAGAGAGAGAGAGGGAGGGAGAGAGAAGAGAATGTGGGGGTGTGGGGGGGGAGGAGGAGGGATAAGATCCCTATAGATGCGGTGATGTGGTAGGGTCGCTGTACTATTATTCCCAGAAAATGAACATTGTGCACATTTATTTATTTATTTATTTATTTGTTTATTCATTTATTTTCTTTCAGGAAAATTCTTCCCTCCTTTTCTCTTTATCGTCACTCAGTTAGTGGTGACATTTATCATTATTCTTACAATGTCGTTTTGTTGAGACTCTCATTTCTGAGACCAATGTCCTCGTCAACCATTTGCTTATGGTGATGGTCTCCTGAATTTCTGTACATCAAGAGTTGCTTAATTTTTCTTTGAACAACAGATATACGGGATCCTTTGTTTGCATAAATATGATACATACATAAAATAATGCTTGTTTGTTTTCGTTTTACATTGTGTTAGAAAAAAAAATGTTGGATATCTGAATTTATCATTTATTTGTTTTGAATGTCAGATTCAAATAATACTGTGATCCATCTCCCCTAGTTCGTTCAATTGACTTCGTATTTCATTTATGTTTGGAAAAGAAACTCAGAAATCAAATCAAATCAATCTTGATTGACTGAGTCTATTCACTCCTTATGCTCTATGTATAAAGGAAAGTATAATATTTTTGGTACTTTCAATAACCTATGATAATGTCATTTAGTGTTATGTAACATATAATCATTTGAGCATGGTAAGTATGATGATCAACAATGACCACGTGACTGCCACCTTTCACCAATGTGAAAGAAGTCGGGTTATCATTCCCACTGTCACGAGCATCCGTTCCTTTAGAATGGGATACATGAGCCTTCTATCCACCTTTACATTGGTCTCTTCGCTTCGTCTTCGATTATTCCTTCTCACCATTTTTACATGATTTCATGATTTTCTTCGCCTTTAAGTCTTAACAACATTTTAATTTGCTTTCCTCCCTCAGATTGAAGATCTGACCTTACGTTTAACCGAAAGTGATAATTGTATTCCAAATCAGTCCTCCGTGGGAGGAGACCTAGCCCAGTGGGTGTGTACTATGCCACGTCTTTCCAAGATCAAACTGGAATGTTTCTACTTGCCAGATAGTTTCCTCTCAACAGCTGTCGCCTCAGCATCATCGTGCCAGGTAATGTAGTCTTTGACTATAGTTGATATGAGTCATGTAGTGTGGGAAGCATGTATAATTTCTTCTTTAGAAAATGAAAAAGAACCTGGTATGTGTGATTTATTTGTCGGCTGTAATTCCTTTGCAAATGAACCTCATTCTGTTTAACATTGATTAAACAATGTTTGCAACTCTAGTCCTCCTCAGCATTATGACACTCAATGTATTAACAAAAGAATAGGATTAGACACTTTTCTTGCAAGAGAAAATGTATTAAAAAATAAAGATAATCACTAAATCCGAAATACAAACCTTAGCCGGATGGGTTTTACACAGTCTTTACTTTTCTGATGATACACACGTTTCTCTACGATAAGTTTGATTACCGGTATCAACTTTCTGCTATGACACAAACAGTGCGCAACGTGGAGAGAGAGAGAGAGAGAGAGAGAGAGTGAGAGAGAGAGAGAGTGGGAGAGAAAGACAGAGAGAGAGAGGGAGAGAGAAGAGAATGTGGGGGGGGGGAGGAGGAGGAGGGATAAGATCCCTATAGATGGGGTGATGTGGTATGGTCGCTGTACTGTTATTCCAAGGAAATGAACATTGTGCACATTTATTTATAAGTTTATTTATTTATTTATTTATTTATTTATTTATTTGTTTGTTTATTCACTTATTTTCTTTCAGGAAAATTCTTCCCTCCCTTTCTCTTCATCGCCACTCAGTGGTGACTTTTATAATTATTCTTACAATGTCGTATTGTTTAGACTATCATTTCTGAGGCCATTGTCCTCGTCAAGCGTTTGCTTATGGTGATGGTCTCCTGAATTTCTGTACATCAAGAGTTGCTCAATTTTTTTTTTTTTTTTGAACGGCAGATATACGGGATCCTATATGTTTACATAACTATATATGCATAAAATAATGCTTGTTTGTTTTCAATTTCCATTGTGTTAGAAAAAAAAATGTTGGATATCTGAATTAATCATTTATTTGTTTTAACTGTCCGATTCAAATTATACTATGATCAATTAGTTCGTCCAAATGACTTTGTATTCGATATGAAAAAGAAATTCAGAAATCAAATCAAAACAATCAGAATTGACTGAGTCTGAACACTCCTTTTGCTCTATGTATGAAGGAGCGTACATGTTTTTGGTACTTTCAATAACCTGATAATGTCATTTAGTGTTATCGTAACATATAATCATGTTAGCATGGTAGGTATGATCATCAACAATGACCACGTGACTGCCACGAACATCCGTTCCTTTAGAATGGGATACATCAGCCTTCTATCCACCTTTACATTGGTCTCTTCGCTTCGTCTTCCATTATTCCTTCTTACCATTTTTACTTGATTTCATTATTTTCTTCGCCTTTAAGTCTTCACAATTATCTTAATTCGCTTTTCCCCCGCAGATTAAAGATCTGACCATAGTTATTGCCAAAAGTGATAATGGGTTCCTGAAGCAGTCCTCGATGGGAGGAGACCTTGCCCAATGGGTGTGTGCTCTGCCACGTCTTTCGAAGTTCACCCTGTACTCCCTTTACTTGCCAGATAGTTTCCTCTCAACAGCTGTCGCCTCAGCATCATCATGCCAGGTAATGTAGTCTTTGACTATAGTTGATATGAGTCATTTAGTGTGGAAAGCACGTATAATTCCTTCTTCGAAAATAAAAAAGAACCTGGAATGTGTGATTTATTAGTCGGCTATAATTCCTTTGCAGATTAGCCTCATTCTGTTTAACATTGATTAAACAATGTTTGCAACTCTAGTCCTCCTCACCATATAAATAAATTTCTGCTATGACACAAAAAGTGCGAATGTGTGGAAAGAGAGACAGAGAGAGACAGAGAGAGTGAGAGAGAGAAGAGAATGTGGGGGGGGGGGGAGAGATAAGATCCCTAGATGCGGTGATGTGGTAGTGCCGCTGTACTATTATTCCCAGGAAGTGAACATTGTTAACATTTATTTATTCATTCATCTATCTATCTATCTATCTATCTATCTATCAATTTATCCATTTCATACTTATCTATATTTCTCCAGGAAGGGAGAAGAAAAAGGACTGCTAGGGCATCGTACCACAACAGAGGCACCGACACACACGTACGTGTGGCGGACCAACAAACAATGACTGATAAATAGAAGAAAAAGACTAAACAAATGATGACATGTTAATCTTAGCTGTAAATAAGCAAATCCAGGTTAATTGCTTTACTAAAGTAAAAAAGCTGGAGGAGAAGATTACTACAGTGTATGATTTCACATGCGTACAACGATATAAGGAAAATAAAGAGAGAATCTCAAAAACCTTGACTTTTTTAAATAAAGTACACATTTCCTCGACTTGTTACTGACTTACGTTAGGGGTAATATTATCCACCCTGATTTCTGAAAGAGAGAAGTCGAGTGTTCTTTTATTATGTGAGAAAAGTGAGAATATCTTAAACTTTTTTTTTACTTTCTTTATATAGTTGTACTCATATGACATCACAAGCTATGTCTTCTCATGCAGCCGTGACTGAGCAGAAACTTTAAAAATTCATAACTTTTGAAAGGATTGTCAGATTTTCCTCAAACTCTCAGTGATGTGTTCTACTTATATTGCTGCATTCATTCAACCCACATGTCTATAAAGGTGAATTTGTTCTTTAACATAAAGGCTTCTAGGACGCCGAGTCATACAGTCTCAATAATAATCGAGAAAGCAATGTGGCACCTTCCTTTTATCTATCAAACGGTTTATTCTGTCCAGGCTTTACCGTAATGTTTGATGCTCCAGTCATTGACCAGTCACAGAGATTGACAGGTCACCTTTATCACAGCTATTATGTCTAATATCCGGACTTCATTGAGTCACTCAATATTATATTGACGATAGTATATTACTATATCATTATATATGATAATGTTATGTGATATTATGTAATATAGCTACATGTACAAATTAATAACATTATCCGTGCTCAGAAAATTACGAAAATATCGAGAATAAGAAACAGACAAAAGAAAATGAGTATTGAGGCCTGTGCTTAAAAGTTCATAACTGATTATTTGTTCTCTCTTACTATTACAGATCAGCGAATTGGAAATATTCTGTTATTCTTCGTCAGAAGGGCCATTCGTCTCAGAGTCAGCAGCAGCAAATTTGGCTGAATTTCTTTGTCGTCTGCCCCATCTTACACGTGCCGAACTCAAATGGATGAACCCTCCAAGGACATTCTTTAAGACAATTGCCTCACAGGATTCACGCTGTAAAGTAAGAATTAGTCATTTTCATCAGTCCAGCACTGTCTTGTTCAAAACAGTGGGGGGGGGGGGGGGTGACATCAAGACTTTGATGTCGTGACTTTATCATTGTACCATTCATGTCTTCGTGGTGGCAACAATTTCCGAAGTCCATCAATCCAGTTAGAAGTAATCTAGTGGTATACCTCCCCAATGCCAATGGCAGATATAGTGAGATTTGAAAGTAAAAATGAAAAAAAAAACTAAATATCTCAAGCGTTGACATTGTAATCACGTGTATTCGTAATCTATCCCGACACCCTACAATCATTTTTTTTAAAGAAAATTAAAATGAAAACTTTGTGCATTGAAGGTGGATGTGTCATTCCGTAATTAGCAACAACGCTTGAATAAATTCATATTCGGTATGCTGCCAGGAAACAATTTTGTTTAGAGGAAATCAAAATTAATTGAATTAATATAGAATATGTACCATTCCATATCATTGTTCGTCATGCTCTAGATGGAGTGCATCACCATCGATGACAAGCCGTTAAGCGAGTTGCTGGGTGACTCTCAAGGAGGCACTGAGGTATACATAATAATTGTGATTTTCATCTCATCAATTATAACGTATGTAATTGTAGTAAAGCATTGTAGTTAGCATAACCGAAATCAGTAGGAAAGCTGGTGGAAACAATTAAAAAGAAGCGGAAATCAAATGCCCCATAAAAAACTGCACCAACTGGAAACATGTATTCCATCATTAGCAGCCGAACCCTTTACGTATTACAAATGAGCAATTTTCACATTTTTACGCCGTAATGAATTTACCTCAGCAAAGAGTTTGCATTGTATCATCTTGTGATGGCAACAAACATGTTTCTTTCTTTTTTTTTACACTAGTACGTTTTGAAGACCTCGCAACTTCAGTTTCACTTGATGTACTTCACATTACTCTCTCAATAAGAGCCCGCCCTCTTTCGTTTACAACTTTATATTATCAATACATTATCTGTCTGCCATTACATAGGGTACGAAGACAATAACTAGACTTGGCCGGTGGCTATTTATGCACCTTTGAAATTTGCATGTCAGGGCACTCCTTGCTAATACTGTCAAGGCAACTTTGAAAATGTTTCAACCACAAGTCACAATGCGCACGACCATAATTATGACGTTTGGAAGGAGTGATATCATTTATTCCAAATCGCTACCAAACACATCCTCAAGCTTGAGTCAGCATTGGAAAATAGTCTGATAATAAATCTCTTACGAATAGCACGTTCCCCAAATGATTATGGTAGGTCGCATTCCTTCCGTTTGTTCAAGATGATTTAGGAAATTCAAATAAGAATTACGAACATTTTCATGAATGCCATAATGGTCATCGGTGAAGGGAAAGAAGGATTTAAAATATGGTGAGAAGAATGGAAAAAGAAGGGACATCAATGATGTGCTTTCAACTTTACTTTGAGATATTATCGAAATGAAAAAAAGAAAATAACTCTCATACCGTCATGTTTTTATCAAGATAATGCCAGTAACTTTTGAGATAAGAAATTTATAAAAAATAAAGATTGGTATAGTCATATTTCAATCAGAAAAATGAGTTGAATTTCAACATTAGCTAGTATTTTGTTACTATGTGAATTAGGGTTGATTTAGACATTTTCAATATAAGTTATAATATAACTTGACGTAGAGGGGAGCAAAGCACATATCGCCGATGCATAACGATGGTTTGACGTAGGCCATTGGGAAGTGTTGATACCGACGTCCACTTGTATGTCGTCGCTCAAAACAATTTACTTTTCGCAACGCACGCTGCTACTTGCACAATGCAACGTATGTAATGTTACAATACAGCTTTCTAATTTTGGTGCTCTCACATTTGGGCAAAATCAGGTCGCCTACTTCAGTTTAAGATTTCTAGACAATCACGTGCACAGTGCAAAGATTTAGCTAATAGCAATGGCAGATACAGTGAGATTTGAAAATAAAAATCAAAACAAAAAAAAAAATCTAAAGATCTCAAGCGTTGACATTGAAATCACGTGTATTCGCAATCCGTCCCGACACGAGACAATCAACTGAGATTTTTGTTTAAGAAAATGTATTATCATGAGAACTTTCTGCATCGCAGGTGGATGTGTCATTCCATGATTACCAACAACGCGTGATTAAATTCATATTTGGCATGCAGCCATTAAACAATTTTGTTTAGAGGTAATCAAAATTGATTGTATTGATATAGAATATGTACCTTTCCATATCATTGTTCATCATGCTCTAGATGGAGTGCATCACCATCAATGACAAGCCGTTAAGCGAGTTGATTGGTGACTATCAAGGAGGCACAGAGGTATACATAATAATTGTGATTTTCATCTCATCAATTATAAAGCATGTAATTTCAGTAAAGTAATGTAGCTTATTAAGGATGAGCTAGCAGAATCTAACTCGGTGGAAAAGCTGGTGGAAACAATAAAAAAAAAAGAAGCGGATATGAAATGCCCCATTAAAAACTGCACAGAGGGGAAACATGTAGGTTTATTCGATCATTAGCAGCACCCCTTACGTATAATAAATGAGCAATTTTCCCCATTTTTAAAGCCATATTTTCCGCAGCGAGCAGTTTGCATTATATTGTCATCTTGTGATGGCAACATACTTTTTTTTTGTTTCTTACACTAGTACGTCTTGAAGACCTCGCCAGTTTCACTTGATGTATATACTTTACATTACTGTCACAATAACAGCCCGCCCTCTTTCGTTCACAACTTTATAAATTTATACATTATCTGTCTGCCATTACATAGGGCACGAAGACAGTAACTAGACTTGAACGGTGTCTATTTTTGCGCCTTTGAGATTTTCATGTCAAGGCACTCCTTGCTCAGAGTACACTGTCAAGGCAACTTTGAAAACGTTTCAACCACAAGTCACAATACGCACGACCATGACATTTGGAAGGAGTGCATTATTCCAAATCGCTACCAAACACATCCTCAAGCTTCAGTCAGCATTGGAGAATAGTCCGACAATTAATCTCTATACGAATAGCATGTTCCCCAAATAATTATGAAAGTATAATAAGTCGCATACCTTCCATTTGTTGAGGATAATTTTGGAAATTCCAATAAAAATTACAATCATTTTCATGAATACCATAACGGTCATCGGTCAGTCGGTGAAGAGAAATAAGAAGGATATAAAACATGGTGAGAAGAATCATTGGAAAAAGAAGTGAAGGTACGTCGTTGATGTGCTTTCGATTTTACTTTGAAATCTTAATAAAATTAATTTTAAAAAACTCTGATACATTCATGTGTTTATCAAGATTTGCCAGTAACTTTTTAGATGAAAAATAAAAAAAGATTATATATTTCATAATATGTCATATTTCAGTCAGAAAAATGAGTTGAATTTCAACAATAGCTAGTATTTTGTTACTATCAATTGGAATAGATTTAGACATTATAACTTAACACAGGGGAAAGCAAAGCACAATGGTTTGGCGTAGGCTATTGGAAAGTGTTGATATACCGACGTCCACTTGCATGTCATCGCTCAAAACAATTTACTTTTTGCAACGCACGCTCCTGCTTGCACAATATGTAAAGTTAGCTTTCTACCTTTGGTGCTCTCAGATTTGGGCAAAATTAGGTTCCTTACTTCAGTTTAAGATTTTCTAGACAGTCACGTGCACGGCGCAAAGATTTAGCTATTTTGAGTGAAGACATGCAACGCCACTTTTTCAGCTCAGTTCAGTTCTGTTTTTATTTTCCATCCAGCAAGGAGTGAAACAAGGCATGCGAAAAACAATCACATAGCTTGATTAATTCCAATCAAGGAAAAAAAAAGTACGAATTGATAAATGATCGCATTGTATATAATAAGATATGATATGAATAGTATAACCAAGAACACCTCAGGTATGCTTTAAAGGATAACACTGAAGAACGGATTGGAAAGAGAGCGGTCCACTAAAACAACTAAAACGTGTAATACATGCATCACTCAAAAATGATAAATAAGTGTACATCATCGTTATTCAAACCGTAATTACAGTGTATTTCAAAGAACATAAAATACAATTTGAGGCAAATCTTCGCGTAAATGTGTAGATTGAAGGTGCAGAGGAGAAAGACTGGTCAAACTAAAATATTGTCCCATAAGCTGCGAGTGAAAACTAGCAATACTGACAATTAGGGTTGGCGTAACCGCGGTAACTTATTTGGATCCGACAAGAATTCACAAGTCATCTCTAAAACTATCTGACACAACTTGATTATTTTGCTGATCCTCTCTCACTCTCCAATAGACACCCAGTGATAACAGCGGTTCAGAAGGAGAGAGCAGCCACGAAACAGGACAAGGTTGTGCTCAAGAAGACTTACAAGCTCCTGACGAATCTTAGACAATGGCAATGGAAGTATGTTACTATTCGAAAAAGGACTCGTGAAAGAGGAGGAAGTGAACAAGCAAGAGAACAAAATAAATGCTGGAGAGGAGAACTAACTAAGACTAAACGTCATCACAGAAGAATCACAAAGTTCTTAGACATTTGTAGACAAGACGCCACAAAATTAGCACAAAGCATTTCAATGGGAAATTGCCCATTTTGTATATATATGTATTATCATGTTTTATATTTCCTATTTGAGATTCTGAGGCTGCCATCACTATTAAGCATGTGCTTAAAGATGACAGGCTCCTGCATGTTTTTTCTTCCTCTTTATTCTGAAACAAGTGTATCCTCAATTTCTTTGATCTCATTGTTATGTTTATACTTTAAAGATTGTGATTATGATACTATGAATGTAATATTGTTTTTCCCCTATTCTATTGTCAGATACTCGTGTTGTTAGTTTTCAATATACGTCTTCCTTGAAAAAAAAATGCAGAAATAGAATCAAACTGAACTGAAGAACCGAAGGGGTGGGGGTGAGCAAAAAAGTATTAAAAAAAAGGAAGTGATGGAAGGAAGAGAATGAGAACATGGACCAGAACGAAAGGACACTAGCAGAAAGACATTGAAGCAACATTCGAATCGGGAAAGTAGTCGAGAAGGGATAAGAATGAATAAGAACGGAGGACGGGACATATAGTGAAACATTGCAACAACAACAAAAAATCATGGTAGTGAGGAATCCTGGACAACCCCACAACCAGGACTCAGAGAGCCTCAGTGAGCTGAGCTGAAATACAGTCGACTCCCGTTATACCAAAGTCATCGGGACCGGCAGTTTTCTTTTGGTTTTTTTTTTTTTCTCGAAATTTTGTTATAATCGAACAAATAAACAATAAAAAGAAAAAAAAAAACATAGAGTTGATAATGTTGGGGACTGATTTTTTTTTTTATTTGAAACCGAAATTTCGTTATAAAGGCTTCTTATCTGAGGCATGTGCCTGATATCCCGACCAAAGTTGAAAAAAAAAAAAAAAACACATTCAGAAAGCGCTCAAAACTCAAACACGACGGATACCTTCTTGAGTCCCTGCTCCAACATTGTGATAGTATTAAACTTGTGAAGATTCTCTTTTATGGTTGAAAGATATACCTTGTTGACCGGTCTTGTATAGATACAATTTTTGTGTTCTGTTTTCAAAGACGTTGTATTCAATTCATGCACAATACATTTTATTGACTCATGAGGAGCATGGATTACGAACAGCTGGCAAGAGTGTAAGCATACATTATACTGAAAAAAAAAAACCACACCCACAAACACACACAAAAAAAGAACACCGCATGCACTCATGCACACACGCTCACACATACACAGGCGACGTGCTTAACAATATTGTGAAGAAGAGCAATGCATTTGGAAGACTGTCCTGATTTCATTATGTTCGCACGTGTCCACCTGTGGATACAAGATCCATAGTAAAACCTTCTACATTGACATCAAGAAGCGATGCCATTACTCTCCCAAAGTTGTAAGAACGTTAACAAATATTTATAATCATTGAGTCATGAATTTGTATCGCGCATTTTGTACAATAATTTGATTTTGATTTTAAAGCAATCTTCGAATTACTTCTGATGAGACGAATATTGTGTTTAAAAACAACAACCAAAAATACAATACGTCATAGACCCTCGATGGAGATGAAGAACGAGGACGTGACACAAAGATGATTATATTACATTGCACATGGAGTTTTACCACAGCATTCGTTTGGCACATAAAGACAGGAATATAAAATCATCATTCTTCGCCAGTCAAAGCCGACTCTTGAATGATATTCGTCTAACCGAATGCATACCTGTAGATTATTTTGAAATTTGCTTTTCACAATTGTCGCTCTCATAGTTAATTTGTTAACATTGAGCTATTTCGATTGATATTTAGTAATGATATATTTCGTGGCAAGACAGTTTTACATGTATAGAGGCTTTTGTAATTGAGCTACCTATAACACATGCATATAATATAGGAACAAAGTGCTGTTGTTTATAGACGAGTAACCCGATTACTGTGTGTACAGTATGATAACATTAACGAATTCAATGTTTATTGTAAGGATATTACCTCATAGTTCTTGGAAATTGCATACAAAGTGTCTTGGAATGTGACTCTTCATTATCATTGTATAACTCATAGGATATTGTCGCTTTTTGCCTATTTCCGCAATCATTTTTTATCAGTTTATATACTTATATGTATATACTTACACTCATTATGTATTTGATGGAGAGTGACTACGTTTTCGAGGATCATAAGGATGGTTTCCGTTGTAATGAGCTGCTAGTCCTGCTTCGGGATTAGACTTAAAAACTGCATGTGACCTTAAAATCGAATCGAATCAACCCGATCATGTATACATTGTTCACGGAACACGATTCACGGAACACTCCGGCATTGTGCAGTCTGCTCGAGCAGTGGAATTGGGGTTTAACACACCCTAATCGAGAAATGATATAGAGTTGGCACCTTTCTCGCTTCATGAATTTGAGTTTTGGGCCTTGGCCGATTAATGAAATTAGGTTTGCACCCTGCTTGGAAAATGAAATTGGGTTTGAGCCTTAGTCGAATATCTGCAATATTCCTCTCGTGAAAACTAATTCTAATACCCGTCAATCATTAAAAAAAAAAATAGGATACACAATCTAATAACATCTCAGTATTGCATGCACGGTTCACCATTCCAATCAAAATACAGTAATACATTCGACATTATACGTTGTTTAATTAAGCTTCGAATAAATATTACTTGTTTCAAGAGGCCTGCAGCTATATGGGATGTCCACTCTTCCGGAATTTACCATTTGTGCGATGGTAATAGTAAATTTGTCTATTTTGTATAGTTCTGTGTTTGAAATGTAGAGGAAATAAGAATTCGTGTAGAGGTTTTATGTACGTGTGTATGTTTGTTATTAAATGGGATTTGTATGATTTTCATGATAGCCTGTAAAACTTTTATCACATGCAAAATTAACAGTGTCCTTCTTTTGTTGTTGTTGTTGTTGTTGTTGTTGTTGCTACAATCGTATTCCCGAATGTAGCGTTGTCTCTCTTCAATATATTTCCGAAATTGCTTCATTTTCCTTTTCTTTTGCATATTCAAAAGCACACTGCACAACTACTTCCCGATATAAACATTCGCAGGCCTTGTCTTCATAGTATTTACCTCTCTCTCTCTCTCTCTCTCTCTCTCTTTATTTCCATTTGCATTACGTCATTTACGCAGGCCAAGTTTTGGACCCACCTAGTAAACATCAGCTCCAATGAGAATAATAATTAAATAAGAGATTTCAAGTTCAGCGTTTGGATGAGTAATATCGTATGTAGAAGAATCACTTTGTGTCACACGATGTCTCCCTACTCCCATTAAAGGACAAGTCCACCTTCATATGCATAAGGATTGAGAGAATGCAGCAATATTAGTAGAACACATCAGTGAAAGTTTGAGGAAAATTGGACAATCCGTTCAAAAGTTACAAATATTTCAAGTATCTGCACAGTCACTGCTGGAAGAGAAGACTACTACAGTGTATGATGTCACATGCGTACAACTATATAAGGAAAATAAAAAGAGAATTTCACAAAACTTTACTTTTTGAATAAAGTGCACATTTCTTCGACTTGCTACTGATGTATGTTAAGGGTAATAATGTCCCCCCTGCCTTCTGAAAGAGAGAAGTCGAGTGTTCTTTTGTTATGCGAGAAAAATGGAAATATGTATAATTTTCTTTATTTTTTCTTCATATCGTTGTACTCATGTGATATCACAAGCTATAGTAGTCTTTTCATCCAGCCGTGACTGAGCAGAAACTTCAAAAATTCGTAACTTTTTAACGGATTGTCCGATTTTGCTCAAACTCTCACTGATGTGTTCTACTAATATTGCTGCATTCACTCAACCCACATGTTTAGGAAGGTGAACTTGTCCTTTAAGTACGTACACACACTAGGCCTATTAATAGTCGTATTGTGGAAAGTACACGTCACTAGACGTGATTTCATAGACCTGTACCTGGGAGAAAAGTTGAAATCGACGGATTTGTAGTTTCATTATTCTTCTTCTATCATTCTTGTATTCTGCCAATACAGAGCATTCACACGGCCTTTTTTCCCTCTTGAATAACCAATTGTTTATTTTTTTTTTTAATTTATTTATTTATTTATTTTTTTTTGGGGGGGGGGGGTCGTGCAGTTCTTGCAGAGATTTTGATGTGGTAGTTTAAAGGTATACTATTTTAAAATGTAAACAAAGGCTAATTACACGTATTGTGTACGTCTGAGTTCGAATCCGTCATTGGATTTTCAAAAATATGATTCATTTTCACGAAAAAATGCCAAAACCCAAGTCTATCGGGAACGCCCCTAAAAATATCCGGCTCAGCGGCGGGTGATTGACAGATGTGTGTATACGTCACAACCAGAATATACGAGCCAGCTCGCCTTCGAAGGAGCTCGCATATCTGCCTTGCACTGCGTGTTAAAAAAATACGTGTGAGCGATAATTTTGCCCTCTTTTGAAAGCACGATTATGAAGTATTGAAATTGTAAACTGAGGGGAAAAGCCCATGTTTAAGGAATTTGAACATTACTCTACATACACATACGGTGTAATTTGATTTGGGCCCATATTTTACCCAGTTTATCTTATTTATAGTCAACGTTATTTTATTCTGCCCGAACCTGTTAGTGCGAAAATGTGTTGCATACGTAGACGTCAATACAGGCGTTTTATTTCTCCGCTCTAATACTCGGGCACTTGCTAACACGAGCATTGTCTTGCGTACACAATAGTTTGATCAATATACGACTGACTAGCGCGACTGGCGTTGTTGGATTCGCTAACGTGTTACAGTGAAGTGTTAGCGTCGGGGTCGGGCTAACTCGGCCCACGGGACAACTCGTCCCACCCGTCGAGGGTGGGCCGAGTTGTCCCACCCGTTGGTATCGATAGTGATCGTGAGCGCTCGTCTGTCTTTGAGTTTATTTCGTCTTTATGACGTCTTTTCTAACCGTAATTTTCATGGAATTGTGCTCAGTGGTTTCTGTAAAGAATATTTGCCAACTTTTGGGGGATACAACGACGTAAAAATGAAATTTCAGACGTTTTTATCGCGGTTTGCGATCCCCATAGGTTCACGTTCATTTCGCGCGGTGGGCTAACTCGGCCCAGCTAAGTTTTAGCTGTTGTTTTGTCAGTAAATCTCCGTAAAAATATCAATTTTATCATGTTTGAAGGTGTATTCAGGGTTCCTTCAACTAATTTCATCTTCGAGGGAATTTAATTTTGCACATGTTTGGTGAAATGTTGGATATTTGTTCGCATGATTTCATCTTTGCCGTATCCGCACCGCACTGTTCTCGCCACCAGCAGCTCGCTCACGCATCGATCACTGTGGCAGAGTTGAGCTGAGCAGCGCCATGCCCATGCCCACTCTCGGCGAGGCACGGGGCGGCGCGGGGCACCCGCGCGAACGGCACAGAGGGAGCAGCCAGCCACTCCGTACCCCGTACCCGTATCCCCAGCAGAGAAGAAATCAAATTACATTATGTAGCAGATCATTCGATGTGACCTATATGAAGGTCATTATATGCATTTGATTTTAACTCTTAAATGTTTTGTTGTTGCTGTTGTTGCTGATTTTATGTATAGATCTGCGTTCTACTCAAAAGTTATTTCTGTCCAATTTATGTTACCTTTTTTCTTAAAACAAACAAGCAAAAGTCAAGGGGTGAGTCTGTTTATGGGCATTACCGTGGAAATTAATAAATTGTTTGATATCCAGTGGTCAGTTATTTGACCTGTAGATATGGATGGTTTGGTTGAATGGTTGATATCATGAAACCGGTAATGAAATGTAGTGCTAGCTAGATTGGCCTTGTTTATGATTGTAGGGCCTACCTTTTGTGTTGACTTTCAAAAATAAAAAGGAATTGTTTTTGTTTTGATGACATTGCCATTTTTGCCATGGGAATCCTTACCCTAATTCAAGAGAAAAATCCTCTGCCACCTGTACCTGCACGATAATGGCCAACCGTCAAGTTCTTTTTCTTTTTTGTAATTTCCTTTTTATATATGTACTGTATATACAGTGTAAGTCTCTCTCTCTCCCTCTACTGTATCTATGTTATGTATACTGTGATGATCTATTGAACCAAACTTGGACTTAAACATATCATTTTGTTTTGTCATTTTAACATCTATTACTTTATCATTTCCTCTCTATTTTTTTTTTCTTGAATAACAGAACATTCTCATTTGACTTGAAATAATACTTTCATCTTTAATTATCACATTACCAAGTATCATCTGTGTACAAAGCTTTCTTTCCACAACTGCATTGTAAAGTTCTGTATTTTTTAATGATTCTTCGTCTGGCTCTATAGATCACCTACTGCCAATATTTCCGCTTCCTTTCCCCGTCTCTCTTTCACTCGTCCCATTCTTTTCTTATGCGTGATCAATGTGTTTGTCAATTGTCAAATGAGATTTGATTTGAAACACTGCATACTTCATGTGAATTGCACACCAGTATTTTTTTTCCGAATTCATATTTACATAGAACTAGTGTGTGCATATCTACACTGATGTTCAATGTAGACACATTTGATATCTTTAATAAAAAAGAAAGTCTCAAGTAGCGCTGTACTATGGATTAAAAAACATATGTGACAAAAACATCATTTTTTTTTTTTTAGAGTCATCACACTTCATCATCGGTGAATAGTGTGCATTCATAAAATGTGAATTCAATTCCACCACATTTTATAGTGTGTTATAACGGTAATACAACATTTGTTCCTGTGACCTTGTAACAATTGCTCTGGTGTATCATTTTCTCCAAGGACTTGGGATCAAGGTTAGGATTGTGATAGCAGTAGGGTTAGAGTAATGCTCCTTCGTAGAATTTTTGTTTGGTTTAGCATGCAGAATTTCAAGTGAACAATTGTTGCAGGAGCAAATGTCATGGAACCATTACGACACTGACTTCAGTCCTACTTCAGTTAAGAGGTCTACTTCAGTCGATAGTTTGCTTTCTTCTAGATTTTCACCTCTTGACCTACCTGTAAAACATACATGTAGTTTACCAGATAGTTGCCAATTGATGAACTCTGCCCCAGGTGAGGTGCATCGCAGGAAATGAGATTATTGTACACCTATATGTCAATCCAGATACACTTCATGAAATGTTGCATTATTGTAACACTCATTTCGGTGTCCAACATTATGCTCAGTCACTCCGCAAAACCAGACAATGTCCTCTCAAAACTGAATATTCACTATAGCTGTAGGGGCTGAAGAAAGCAGATCTGTTCTCGGTCAGTTCCTGTGGTAGACTCTTTCTTAATTCTACCCACTTACTTTTTCCAGGGTAGTTAATTTACATATTAAAATCATAAGATAGACAAATCAACCAAAAACGAAAGGAGGAAAGTAGTTTCACCCGAGGACCGAAGGAACCGATGGAAAATAAAGGTAGGGCCTACAGTTGATCACAAGGTGAAGTTGAACATGAATGGAAACAGATCAAAAGAGTTTGAGGACGTAGGTGTGGAGGTGAGTGGAGAGAATTAGGTTGTGTGGAAAACTAAATGTGGATAATTCATTAGGGGTATGTCTGAAAAGTAAACTACAAATATGGAAAGCTACACAAAACAACAACAACAAACCAAAGCTACACAAAAAAATTAGTTTCTGGTCACATTAATGCTCTGACATTATTGTTAGGTGTTTTGTTGATCTTTTTTGTATTTATTGGTTTTCCACTGATTGCAATACAGTATAAGACATATAACCATAAATCAAAATGATTACAAATAGTCAAAATAAGAATTACAGTAAAGATTTAAAAAAAAAAGAGCAGCTTACAAGATTGAGGCATGGCCATGGAGACTTTGCAAAACATATAAGGGGCTGAAAGGATATCCAAAGCACACCAGAGACAGCCCCACAAACCAACAGGAACTTACTCCATAGCTACACAGTGTAGAAGCCAGATCCCATTTATTATGAAGTTGGAGGTACCGGGTACACATCGGTGTTTTGTTGATTTTTCCTCTATGAGTTTGCACATGGATAGCTATGTAAACATTAGTCCTGCATGCTTCAAGTCATAAACATAATTTACATAAACTTAACATATCTAAATTAACTAATAGGACCAATATCCAACATGTCAGGAGGATGCATATCACCTTCCATGTACCCGAAACAATTTACGCAAAAAACAATAAAACAAAACAAAACAAAAAATCCATTGTGTATTAAGTTCACCATGGGCCTAGTTATTGGAATGAACTTCCCAATATGCTGCACCGCACCACCTTCTTTCAAACATACTCTTACAGTCTTAGGCTGCGTTCACATAGGAGTATACTATTCGGGTATACGGTGCTCGTTTTCGAGGGCACACAAATATAGCTTGAATCGAACGACAGGATTTCCCAACACCGGTTCACATAAGAGGGCACTATTCGAAAATGCCGAATAGCATAGAATAGTATAGTGGGAATCGTGCTTGTTCGATTTTCGAACAGCGTATACCATTTCTCGTTTATGAAATGATGACGATTTTGGTCTCAATTTGCCCTTTAGCAAAAATAAGCATGTAGACTGACATTCTGATGCAGTTTAGAAATTTTTAATAAGATTGCTGGGATGGTTGTGTACGAGGAAGAAATCCGGATGGTGCAGGTGATGGTGTACTGGGTCGACTTGACGGCGCATAGCGAATAGCGAATACCGTATACCAAATACTTCTATGTGAACGCAGCCTTAGGCTGCGTTCACATAGAAGTATTCGGTATTCACTATTCGCTATTCGGGCACCGAGTACACCATCACCCGCACCGTCAACTCACCATCCCATGCAGTGAGGATTTCTTCCTCCTACATCCCAGCAAATCTTATTAACAATTTCTAAACTGCATCAGAATGTCAGTCTACATGCTTATTTTTGCTAAAGGGCAAATCCAGACCAAAAGTGTCATTATTTCATAAACGAGAGACGGTATACGCTGCAAGAAAATCGAACAAGCTCGATTCCCACTTTGCTATACTTTTCGCAGCTATTCGGTACTTTCGAATAGTGCCCTCCTATGTGAACCGGTGTGAGGAAATCCTATCGTTCGATTCAAGCTATTCGCGTGCCCTCGAAAAACAAGCCCGAATACCCGAATAGTATACATCTATGTGAACGCAGCCTTAAAGCAACATCTTATTAGCAGCTACGGCACGCAAGTGCATACCGGGTACCTGGTAGTAAACTTGTTGCTTTTTTTCCTTGTCTATTCTTCTACTCCGGAGGGATCCTAACCAGGAATGCAGGTATTGATCAGCCTGCCTGTTACATTCCACAAGTCCTTCATTATTGTACCTGATTTCAGAATTCTTGTACGTGGCAGCTTGCCGGTTACCATGGTCACACAGTCTGGTTCTCAGTAGGAGCCCTGCTGGAATGTGACTCCTGATGAGCTTATTCTCCATGTATAAGTTGCAGCTGAACAAACTTGCTGGTATGTATAGGCCCCATCATATTTCTAGTACCATAGCCCAATTCCAAACTCACCTTTGACTTCATGCTGAGACAGACTGCTGTACATTTTTATTTTGTCTGTACTATTTTCATGAGAAATATGAAAATACATGTAAATTGAAATTGAGAGTAACAGGAATGGAAGAGACCAACTAAAATGTAAAAACCCAACTCACTATGACTACAAATGAAAATAAACTGGACGAAGGTGTCAACAAGCTAAGGTGAGAACTTATTTCTTCTTTTTCTATGTCACTGTCGAACATCCCAATGTAGTGGCCGACTGGACAAGGGAAGTTAAGTTCGGACTACCGAACTTAATATGGAATGTTAAACAAAAGAGTAGGTGTGGTGTGAAAGGGATGAACACATGAATGGGAAAGGAATGAGGGCGATAAAAAGAAACAGCATACAGGTCAATGAGAATGTGTGTCAACCTATGAACCTATACAATTACAAACTGAACAAAATATAATGATCTGAGATTGAAAAGAATGAAATAGCCAAGAAGCTCAACAAATTCAAGTTTGCTGTCTTACCGTGGGCCTACATAATAGCAGGCCATCATAATACAATTTTAGGCGCAGGTAAGAAAAAATGTGAAATATTAGCTTTGTCGAAAGTTATGGGTGTTACAAAAAAAAAATCCCACTTTTGATCTTTAATGCAATGTAGTTCCAAAACTAGTACTACATTACAATCTCAGAGCTTACCTGGTCATATTTTCCCCTACCAGGCCCTACTACTACTTGCAGTATCCATCCTGCACAAGTCTGCATGCAATTCAATACCACAGAGTTTACTGGTCTATCCTGCCAGAGAAGTAATACCTGGTACTTGGGCGTAAAAGAAAGAAAGAACATACATGTACTAATGTAAAATTAATTTCAGGGCCAATAGTATTCATTGTTGTAACAAGGTGCAGTCTATATGACAATTCAATGATAAAGTGATTAGGTTGCTACATAGATGTACTTCGATCACAATGTAATTTACTATTGCTTTATCTGCTGCTTTCGTTACAAGGTTATATATTCCATTCATTTCAGTACTGGTATAACAGTATTTCTTCAAATTCATGAAATTCTTCCGTCGAGATGTTTTTTAATGCAAGTGATTGACAAATTGCCCTACATCGATGTAATAATTATCTCTATAAATCATCATATTTACATAAACATTTATATCGATGTACGTGTAGGGCAATTTGTCAATCATTAGCAGTAACAACAGTATTTCTGTTAGCAATTATAGTACATTGAATAAATATCACTTTGAAAACAGACTTCACCATAGTACTAGTAAATCATTTCAGACACAAAAAAGTGACATTTTCACATATTAAAACTCGTATTATTTCACAAATATTACATATTCGTAAATTAAGGAGCAGTGTCCCAACATAGCGAATAGTGTCATCCGAGTCACATGATAATTGCCAACAATACAGCATGCATCAAAATTGTTATTTTATGTGTGTGTTGTGTGTGTGTGTGTTTTTGTTAAAAAAAAAAACGTCTGAAATTTCATTTTTACGTCGTTGTATCCCCCAAAAGTTGGCAAATATTCTTTACAGAAACCACTGAGCACAATTCCATAAAAGTTACGGTTAAAAAAGACGTCACAAAGACAAAATAACCTCAAACACAGACAAGCGCTCACGATCACTATCGATACCAACGGGTGGGACAACTCGGCCCACCCTCGACGGGTGGGACGAGTTGTCCCGTGGGCCGAGTTAGCCCGGATCCTTAGCGTCTGCGTTCGGACTGAATTTGTAGCTCTGAAAATTTGAGAAAACGCTGCTTCTTGACAATGGATCTGGGGCTTGAGTCGGATTTGGTGGTCTGAACCCGAATCTGAGATGGAGGAATCAGATGACGACAGTGGAGACGAGCCAGCGGCCCTAGATCTATTTGTTTGAGCCGCTTGCAGAGGTGGAGGCCCATGTCAGGCTGAGGCCGAGTCGGTGGACGCTCCTCCGGGCGGGCTCGGCGAAGATGCTGAAGCTCGTGCCGCTGATCTTGACGGCGACGCACTGCGCCTGCTGCTGCAGGAGCAGTACAGTGAGACTGGGAAATAAACTGGTAAATTAAAGTTAACTTGTACTTCTCATTACCAGTCATAGTTTCAAATGTATTATGCTCATTTGTTGATCCATAGTCTAACGTTTGTTACATATACTTTGAAAGTTTGAAATTATGTTTTGAAAAAGGACAACATAGGGCCTAACATCAGTTACCGAAGTCTTATTTTGTACGTTATACTTTATAGTATAAAGTGAGATATTATTCAGAACAAAAGTGAAAGAAGCTTCGGAAGTGGGCTGCTGGTGACACAAAGAAGAACAGTTGCCTAGGCCTATTACTAGTAGAGGTCTACCAGGTACATGTACTTGTGATAGACCTACGGCTACGCTATAGCTATAGCTGTAATTTCTTCCTAAGTAACTTTTATGATTATCTTCTCGTAAAAGTATGAAGTAGAGTCTCCAAATCACTAGATCATGTATAAATATTGCCACTACAGCAGAAAATACACAGCATTGGAGTGACAAAGCTCTATATCTTATGATAGTGCCAATAACTGCTACTTACTGCATAGAGATTATGGCAATCATTCACTTTAGTGGGATATACATTGTATGTATTTGGTTGATATATTTAGCCTTAGCTCTTGGGTAAACTTGAAGGGAATAAACCCTCAACTGAAATAAGCCAGGCAACCAAAAAATATACATTCCACTAAAGTGGATGATTACCACAAACTTAGTACAGTACATGTGCATATAGCAGGTGAGCATTGCCATGGGGTGGCAAGCCAACGTTCACAAACAATGGGGTGTTTTTATGGGAGACGCCTCTGGTATATGTATAGTGATAGACTCATTTTGTAGATATTTTGCGTGTATAACACAACATCTTGCGGAGGTCATCTCAACTTCTAGATGGCAGCCCAGCAATTTTGGATGTGAATAGTACATGTACATGTATGCTGCATGCTCGCATGGCTATTTCATGTATTAATGTGTGCAGACAATTCACTGTTGCAGAAGTAACTACATAATACAACCTCTTTTAGCATCACTTTATATTCATGCTTTCTATTTTGATAATACAGGTGTTCATGCAGTTGTGGGTGTATCCCAATGCAGTCAGTGAGGGAGTCCATATGCTGCAAAGAATTCCTGTACTGGTGAGGAAGATGAATGACTACACTGACGGTGAGGAGGACCTGAATTGCATCACGGAGCACCCAGGATACCAGCCAGTATGTCTAGACAAGTGGGTACTGGAGACAGCGTATTTTCAGTATGTACAGCAGTATGAGGGTCACCACCGGAAGGATGTAACTGAGAATGAGTGAGTACCTATACTAGTGCAAATGTGCTACTACATGCACGCCATTGAACTTTAAAAGTTTATCAAATTTGTGAGAATGGTTTACACTATAACAAAGTTATGTATCATCAGTAAAATAAAAAATGTTATTGACATGTCCCCAAATTGGAAGTAGTTCGAAACAACAATGAACACTTTTAGTTACATTTTTCATAGCAAATAACTGCAGATAAGTAAGAGTATAATTCATAAACCATGTTATAAGGTTGTACAGTGGAACTTCATTTAGTTGGAAAAAAAAAATAACAAAGTGCTAATACAATGTGTTACATGTTTTGTATCTAAACATTTTGCAGGTCCCAGCTCTTTATATGAAAATTTGTGTTTTTGTACCATAGTATAACAAAGTAATTTTCATGGTTCCATGGTCCTCCTTAGGACCTGTTCATTTTTATTATTATTATTATTGTTTTTTTTTTTCTCTTTTTTTTTTTTTTTTTTGGGGGGGGGATCTTCTCTGTCTAGCTATGTTATAGCCTCAGGCCTTTTCGGTAATTACATGTACAATGCTATGACATCAAATCCTGTGATGTTTAAAGAGAATAATGTATTCATGAACAAATCAAAAGGGGGGAAAAACAATTTTATGCCTATGCATTCAAGTATTGACATAATATGCAAGTGTATTAACATGCTTGCTAACCCCCTTGTCTTTCTTGTATTTCCTCTTTTTTTTTTTTTTTTTGCAGGCGATCAAGGCACATTGCATACAGCCAGCTGGCTCAGTGGTGTTGGGGTTTTCTGGGCAGGAGGGTTCGTGTTCGCCTTCCTTCATGTGCCGTCACAACCATCCCCTACTCTTATCCATCCGAGGTGTACAGGGGATTCGAGGACATATAAAATTTGTTTCTTGGATCTTCAAGTGTGACATTTGAGGGACTGGAATTGGGATTATTTTTCTTGTATGTTGCACTGTATTACCCATGGCTACACCTCTGAGTAGAATCCAGAAGTCAAGTTCAGAAACCATTTCTACAAGACTCTGGATGCTTGTCATGTATTCTGTTTTACTTAGTATCTTACTATCTATCTTTAGAACAAACTATTGAGTTTGAGAGTATTGCAGTGATACAAATTTTAATGTGTTCAAATATAGTGCCGCATTTGTTTCTTTTCTTGTAGCTTTGATTTACATCTCCTGCATGTGGTTATTGTACATAGTATTTATCTTGTCCTAATCTGTTGTAATAATAATTCAATACTAGTATGTTTATGCTACTCAAGCAGAGCATATACCGGTAGACTGAACGTTCATAAATTGTAAATAGAGAAGGGAAATGCCTAATGAGAGTGATAGGTCATGAAGCTGTAAATCATATTTTTGCCACTAATGTAGCTTGTTTCTATTCATATCCATTTCCTATTTTCCTATGACATTTTGAAGTGGGGAAATGACAAGTTTTGTGTTCTCATGAAATGCTTGTACATTGTACTTTTTTCCCCCGTGTCGGTATGTTCCCTGCTCTTTCAAAATGAGGTGAAAGTTGCTGACCATGAAAATGTAGATTTGTGGAGCATTATTTATAGTTATGTAATGGCTTTCTCACATGTTACACATTTAGATATGATCAAACAATAAATGTAAGTGATGCAATGCAGTGACAAGTATTCTTGAGTGACAAATCTTTTTTTTTTTTTTTTTTGGGGGGGGGGGGGTTTACATAGCAACCCATCTCCTTCCCTTGAAATGTTTCTTGCCCTGATTCATTTGACACCCACATGTTTCTGTGGTGCCGAGTACAGATGCAAATAGTACAGAGAGATTTCAAAGTGATTCTAAACGTGAGGATGTAATATCATTTACAGAATCCTTTTACAATCTTTCTCAGCTCTCTGTATCTGTACTCTAAGCAACAAAAACATGCGGTTGTCAGATGTAACGGACTCCAATTTTATAAATTAGACCCCGTAATTATGAAAATACCCAAATAGCGATTTTCTTACTAATTCAGAACACACACACACACACCCTCACACACACATATACACAAACAACTTGTGTAGAATTTGGCTAAAATTATCAAGAGAACACCGTCCATGTAATGCTGTGTAGTACTTCTACTTATTCATCTCACAATGGATGAAGTTAGCTTGAATTCTTCTATGAGATGATTCATATCAACATTCAACCAACATACATGTAGAAATGTTTTATGATACTGGATACAAATACCGTTTTAGTGAGGAACATTTAGCCAAATGTTCAAATATGAGTTTTTGAATGGCTAAAATATCAACAGAAATTAGAGCAAACTTTTTACATTTATTTTTCTACCCAGGTATTATAATGAGATAGTTCATAAAACAAGGTACAATTCTAATTTTCATAGTCCCTCAATACTTGTTATAACAGGGTTCCACTGTACGAGCTGAATCGTACTTCAAAATCTAAAACATGGATGAAACTAAAAAGCTCTCTCTTACAGTTGCTAATTCAACGAGTGTTGTGTATTTTGTATTGTATTGTATTGTAATTGTATCTTGAACAATACTTGGTTATCTTGAGAAATGTGTATTTTCAGGCATACCACATCCATGAGCTTTGACCTACCTAAGTTATCTCACCTTTACACACAACTACACTTCAATATGATCCATCTATGCAAGAATGCATGAATTTTACCAAACAATAAATGCGTTATCTTCACAACAATTTGCTAATGGACAGGCAATACAGGCCATACCATCAGGCATACAAAAAGTGGTGATGCATGTACTTACTAACAATACTTAACAACCAGACTGTCAAAATACTTCTGTGACACCTACGTTGTATTTTTCTTCTTTCAAGAATGCTTGGTGCAATAAAACATCCCATGGGTCTTTCTGGAGACCCTTTATGGGGTAACTTTATTGAAGGTACATTGTATTTAACACCCCCTCCCCCCATAAAAGAAAAATACAACAAAAATACAACAAATAATAAATTGATAAGTAAATAAATACAATGAAATAAATAAAAAACATATTTTGACATACATGTAAGTCCTCCATCATAAATGTACACAATGCTTATTTGTTTTACAAAATATACTGCAAAATTCAAGTATCCAATCAACTCTTTCCTTGGTTCTAAAACTTGATGTACTGATGGCTTTTGGTTTTAGTGACATATTTTTACTTCCAATAATGACAAATTTCATGAGGATGTCTCACCCAGTTACTGGCACATAGAAAAACTTGCACGAAAAAAAATTTAAAGCAGGCTAAAAGTCATTGACCTGTGTGACCTTTGACTCCATCCAAATCCCACTGTCCCTAAGAACTATGTACATGTACCAAAAAGGTTTGGACAAAACTGAGCATGGTGGAGACAAGTTATGACAGATAAGTAGATGATAGAAACCATTTCAATCCCTCAGTCTCTTATCCTTCAGTGGGCTGACAAAAATGGAAAAAAAAAATTGTATGGTGCACCCCATCCCCTACCCATCAATAAATCCTATCTAAGCCACTTTGTCCTTTTATTTATTCTAAAGGTTGTTCCTATGATAAATTACCACTGGACAGCATTTTTTTTCTTTGTAGCCTTGTGTCCTAAGAACTCTTATCCACTCGACCTCACTTCATTCATGGGCTGAACTGAGTTGGGTCTGATGCTGTTGAATGACATCTTTTGATGGGTAAGTGTGTTCACTGGACAGTGGAGGTGGTGATGGCTGTCTTGCATGTGGAGATGCCTCACTGTCATACTCTGAAACTTCAGTCAGGAGTTCCTCAGCATATGCTATAGAAGAGAAAAAAAGGGGGAAGATATAAAACAAATTAACACACAGATGTTTTTCTTTACATTAAAATGTAGTATATCTTTTATTTTGAATGATACATTTCTCCCTATTTCTGCATTTCTTTATTTTTTTTTTTTGTAGTGGGGAAGCACTGTTATAACTACCATTACCAAGTGATATACTGTATATTTTTTCTATGTACAAAGTAGGCTTACTACGACAAACCTAGACAGCATCCTATTTTGCTTATCAAAGCTTTAACTTACAGTAGGTGGGAGGTTCTTTGATGGGCTTCGCAGTCGCTGATCCAGGCTTGTATTTGGGCTTGATGATGATGAAATGACGCTCTCCTTCACCTGTGGTGGCTTGTTGCCGGTCACTGTTAGGGTTGTGATGCAATGCTGCAAGGTGAAGCCTGCAACAGTAATATTAAGAACTTGGTGATGAAATTTAGCCATTGGACACAAAGTTATATGTAGAAAAAATGATGTTCAGTAGTAACATAACATTGGAACAACCATTCAAATAAAAGGACAAAATGGCATAGCTAAGTATATTAATGGATGGGGAGGGGCACTTGGATTTTACCTTGTGAATTTAGGTATTCTACATCTCATTCTCAAGGCCATTGTCATTGTAGGAAGGAACAATGTGTCACTAGAAATAGTAAAGTGCATTAAAACACTGTCTTTGAAATAAGGAAAGACTTGTTTAGACACCTGAAGACTCAAATATTTGTTGTAAAACAAAGATTGGGAAGTCAAGTCAGTACATTTCTTTCCTTTCTTTTTTGTGGTGGTGGTGGGGGTGCTGGAAGGGCAGGGGAAGGGTAAGAGCACAGATTAACTATTAAAATACAAACAAAAATATACTTGCCTGCAAAGCATGCCATGGTATCTGTATACATGACTTCATCTTGGGTGCAAACTGATCAATCACACTGTGAAATGATTCCAGAGAGGAAGTTTGTTGCCCACATGACATCTTCTTGATATCTTTGAGAAGAGTTGTGCTGCAAATGATGTCATCCAACTTTTCAGCGACTTTCGTATCTGGATATCAAGAACAAAACATGAATTGGAGAGGCAAATCAAAGAGAAAATGGTTGTTGGTACTACCTCCAGCAAATGAATTCTTGGGGCTCTAAGGTATGAAATCAATTTTGGGAATTCATCAACTGTAGGCTTCCTTTGAATTGCATTCACACTTCAGTGCACGAGTATCACACAAAATGTCTGATATCCCTTTTACTGTAGTCCAGCTTTAGCCCATTTTTGAAGCGGGATTTACTTAGTAACCTAGCTTTGTAACCGCAAATGCAAAATTTATTAGTGCTACACTTTCCTACTGGTTTCAGTTCAGTTTTGTGCGGTATTAGAGGCATTAGGTATTAGAGGCACACAGACACAGACACGCGCACCCATACACACACTCACACATACAAAATACATACCACCCTTACTCACACTATATCTCATATTACTCTCAAATGCTATTGCACACACATACATCTCACCATATATATATATATATATATATATATATATATATATATATATTCGTAACTTAAACTCATATGTTGTAATTAAAGATCATTATATATTTTTTTTCTTTAAACGAAAACATTATATGAGTAATTATTGAAAGTTTTCTTTTTATGACTTATATGATACAGAACTTTTTGGCCAAAATTGATTTACAAGACAGTTGTATATTATCCACACTTGGTCTATTTCATATGCTATCCTTATGTATACATTGGGCAAGCAGAATTATATGTTATGCAATATGTACCTTTGAACTATGATGAATTTGTCAATTTGTAATATGTAATTGAAAATGTTTTTGTCTTGTTCATTATGTGGACTACATGTAAAAAAAAAACCAGTGAAAAGAGAATTTCCTTTATGGACAATAAAGCAATTCATTCATTCATTCATATGGTAAACACTGTGACTATTGCAACTGTCCTAAAAATCTTGAAATGTTTATGACCACTTTTGGTTCATTAGTTTTGGAAAAAGTTACTGTACCCATACAAACACACACCGCATACGTAAACATACAAAGCAGAACATGCAAAATCCCTCTTTTTCTTTGGTTTTTTTTTTTTGTCTATTCTTTCACCCCTGCATGTGTCACTGAATTTAGACCAAGCGAAATATCAAGATACATTTTATGCTGATGCCTGAAGCGGAACTGCTTCATTGAATTCCTTCAATGAAGCAGATAATTCCCAGTACAAATGTGTACACGTGGGATATTAGTAGGCCTACATGTATTAGCACTATAGTAGGTCTATGAAAGTGCGGTTGCATGCAAAATTATTCCACACCCTCGCATTTTGGACATTCTGGCAAATATAGTAACATTACAAGTAACTGCAGACATCTCTACTAAACCATTCAAGTGGTGAACAGATTATTACAATTGAATACCAGAGCAAAATTCAAGCTTTGATTCATAGTACATTCAAATTGCAACCTTCACACAAAAAGCAGGATTCAACGTGAGAGGGGAAGATAGCAGGCCCTGAGCCGACTACTGTACGAGGCTCCGTTGCATGGCTGAGGCTAGTAGCACGGAGGAGCGCAAGCGAATGCAAGAGCTCTGCGCGCGGGGCCGCGCCGGCAGTCGCGTCCCTCGCCTTCATGCATCCCCAGTCAAGTCTGCTCATAGTCATACGGTAAGGATAGCCGCACCGACCTGAACGCGAAGCGTTCGGGTTGTATGGTTCGGCTATCCAATAACACCGCTGGAGTTCTTGACAAAGCTGACATAACTAAATGAAGAGTCATTTTCACAAATGAATAGTTGAGCTAAGTAATAGCGAATACATTTGTATACAGTACAATCACAATCGTACCGGTAGTAACCCTTACGAAAAAGTCCTGTGGTACTCCTGTGGTAATTACCACAGGACGGTACCACAGGACAGTACCCCAGGAATTGTCCTGTGGTATTTTGGGACATACCACAGGACAGTACCACAGGAATTCCTGTGGTATTTTGGGACGTACCACAGGGCAGTACCACAGGACCGGTACCACAGAACAGTACCACAGGACAGTACCACAGGAATTCCTGTGGTATTTTGGGACGTACCACAGGGCAGTACCACAGGAATTCCTGTGGTATTTTGGGACGTACCACAGGGCAGTACCACAGGACTAGTACCACAGAACAGTACCACAGGAACTGTCCTGTGGTATTTTGGGACAGTACCACAGGACAGTACCACAGGTCGATCATGACCACACAGCATTTCCACAGGGCAGTACCACACAGCATTTCCATGGTACCACAGGAGAGTACCACACAGGATAGATCGAAAAAAAAAATCTGGGACAATTTTAGCCACATATCAAGGAATATTCCTGATAGGTGAGTGATGGATTGCAGGACAAACATGGCCCTACTTAATAACCTGTCCTACTCCTAACATATAACCTCAAACGAGAGTCTAATGGCCAAGTGCCAATCTAGTCCTATAATAGATCTATATAGTCATATTCTGTTCCTAGGTAGCCATCGACCCTATCAGTACATATATATATGGCCGTCTATCCGTAAAGCATTAAGGCATGGTTACTAACTCGATTATACTTTATTATCAAGATATGAAATTACACTTTCATAACAATATCTATGATATTGGGAATAACATAACATAATTAGTCAATCTTTCATAAAGTTCAAAGTAAGTTCCATCATTAATACTTTGACTTTTTAAGTCATATATGTATTTTCTAAAATCTAGAGTGCTTTTTATGAATATTCATGAGCTATGTAAAAATTTGTACCACAGGAGTACCACAGGAGTACCACAGGAGTACCACAGAAGTCCTTATGAAATTTCTCATGCTTTACATCAGCACTTTCACTAAATAGGTAATACTGTAGGAGTATAGGACAGGATAAGTAATGGCAAATCAATTTTTATAATTCACAGCATAACTCATCTATCAATTAATTGAGGAATATTCATATGTGCTTTTTTGTTTGTATTTTTGTTATAAATTTCAGTTGATTCTGCCTTACAATTTTCCTTTGTGGTACTCCTGTGTGGTACTGCTGTTTGATATTCTCCTGATGTGATAGTCCTCTGGTATAAAATGTTAAGAAAAAAAAAGAATATCCTGTAGCATTTTTCTGTGGTACTTTCGAATTTAATTTGCTGTACGTGTGTTACTTCTGTGTGGAATAGCACCATATTATGATTTTCCTGTGGGATTTTGGACAATTCGTGTGGTACTGTCCTGTGGTACGTCCCAAAATACCACATGACAAGTCATGTGGTACTGTCCTGTGGTACTATCCTGTTGTACTTTCCTGTGGTACTGTCCTGTGGTACTGCCCTGTGGTACTGTCCTGTGGTACGTCCCAAAATACCACAGGACAAGTCGTGTGGTACTGTCGTGTGGTACTGTCCTGTGGTACGTCCCAAAATACCACAGGACAATTCCTGTGGTACTGTCCTGTGGTATGTCCCAAAATACCACAGGACAAGTCGTGTGGTACTGTCCTGTGGTACTATCCTGTGGTACTATCCTGTGGTACTGTCCTGTGGTACTGCCCTGTGGTACGTCCCAAAATACCACAGGACAAGTCGTGTGGTACTGTCCTGTGGTACTATCCTGTGGTACTGTCCTGTGGTACTGCCCTGTGGTATTGTCCTGTGGTACTGCCCTGTGGTACTGTCCTGTGGTACGTCCCAAAATACCACAGGACAAGTCGTGAGGTACTGTCCTGTGGTAATATCCCGTGGTACTGTCCTGTGGTATGTCCCAAAATACCACAGGACAATTCCTGTGGTACTGTCCTGTGGTATGTCCCAAAATATACCACAGGACAAGTCGTGTGGTACTGTCCTGTGGTACTTTCCTGTGGTACTGCCCTGTGGTACTGTCCTGTGGTACGTCCCAAAATACCACAGGACAAGTCGTGTGGTACTGTCCTGTGGTACTATCCTGTGGTACTTTCCTGTGGTACTGTCCTGTGGTACTGCCCTGTGGTACGTCCCAAAATACCACAGGACAAGTTGTGTGGTACTGTCCTGTGGTACTATCCTGTGGTACTTTTCTGTGGTACTGTCCTGTGGTACTGCCCTGTGGTACTGTCCTGTGGTACGTCCCAAAATACCACAGAACAAGTCGTGTGGTACTGTCCTGTGGTAATATCCTGTGGTACTTTCCTGTTGTACTCTCCTGTGGTACGTCCCAAAATGCCACGGGACAATTCATGTGGTACTGTCCTGTAGTACTGTTGTGTGGTATACGTCCCAAAATACCACAGGACAATTTGTGTGTATACTGTCTTGTGGTACTGTCCTGTGGTACTTTCCTGTGGTAATATCCTGTGGTACTGCCTTGTGGTACATCCCAGAGTACCACACGAGCCTGTGACACAGTACCACACAGTTCCTGTGTTAACATATATTTGTGTGGTACATTGCGTGGTACCAACCAGTACCACAGGGAGTACCACATGAGTCTGTAAAACAGTACCACACAGTTCCTGTGGTAACATTTATTTATGTGGTACATTGTGTGGTACTGACAAGTACTACAGGGAGTACCCTACAAGCCTGTGGTACAGTACCACACAGTTCCTGTGGTAACATTACAAGTGTGTGGTACATTGTGTGGTACCGACAAGTACCACAGGGAGTACCACAGGACTTTTTTGTTAGGGAAATCACTCAGCCTCCGCGATCAGTGACATAAGAGATTATACACGTACAGTAGCCTGACTAGTTACCGCTCACCTCTTAGCGCACGAGTGTAGTTGATGATGACCGCGAATATCTGCCCTACATTCTCGAATACGCACTGTACGCACTGCAGTACGCGTGTGCGCAATGCTAAGAATTCGATGCTCAAACAAATTGCAATATTCAAAGTATTCACGACTATTTTATGATGTTTAAATGCAATTAGCCACATCTGGAGATTCCCGATGGCCGGAAAGGTCTCGTCTACTGAAGTTAGTGGAATTAGTGAGTAGGCCGTGATTTTTTAGTTAAAATCCCGCAAAGTTGAGATAAGTCGTACGAATATGCGCTAGTCGTCGACCTGACAACTGTCGGCAAATAACTGAACGATAGTAGTGTACGTATGTACGTGGAATTGCGTACGCGAACAAAAAAAGTTCGGAACTCGTACAGAGATGGCTCTTGACTAGTTACCGCTCACCCCCCCCCCCCCTACGTGTGTACAGTATGTGGCGCGTGCGCTTTCAGACCACTGATTTATTACCTCCCCCCTCCCCCCTCCTCTTGGATTTCCGACGAAATGGGAGGCCCCCGAAAATTCAGATTTTGAATTATAATCAAAGCAATTGACATTTAATGCATTCCTCTATTGTGACATTGCTATGAAGAAATATATAATTATATACATACATATAACTATACATGTATATATACGGTTACAACTCGATCGTTATTCATAAGGTTCGTTAGTCCCAAAATGAAATAAGGTTTCAAATAAATATGTCCCCGTTTCTCGAACATTTAATATCGAGTTTCCCGAAGTACACGTTCCAGGAAGTCAAAAAAGGAAATTGCAGCTACTGAAGCAATATGAGGAGATTATTTCATAACTCACATGAAATCCAAACAGAAAAGTGAGTTGAAGAAAAGAAAGGAAGAGAAAGAGAGAGAAACAAAGGGAAAAAAAGAAGGCACAAAGACATTGAGAGAGAAGAGGGAAGATCTAGAGGAGAAGATAGAAGAGATGAAGTTGGGTACAGGAAAAAGAAAGATCACAGAGATGGGATTGTGATGAGGATAGAAGAAATGAACCATATAACATGTATTAGAAGAAATAAAACAGAAGGAAGAAATGAAGTTGGAAGAATCTGAGTGCAAAAAAAAAAAAAAAGAAAAGAGAGAAAGAAGTGAGCTTGGAAGAAGAAATGTAAAACTAGAGAGAAGAAAACAAAGAAGATGACTCTACGAAGAAGAATAGTGTAGAAGAAAAGAAAAAAAAAGAAGAGGAACAAAAAGGAAGGAATTGAATCAGATGATGTTAGATATGTATGTCCAGCATGCAGGAAAGAAGAAGCCGTGAAGATCAATGGGTTTCTTGTGATTTTTGCGACACATGGTTGCACTTGGAATGCAGTGAACTTACAATAAGGTTGAAGAAGACATATCAAAAATGTATCGGTGTCCTTTCTGCTGAACTGAAAGGGGAGCATGATCGCAGTCTCTCTCTCTTCCCTTCTTCAATTCAATTCAATTCAATAGTTTATTCATTTCCATCATCACAAAGAAAAGAAAAGAAAAAGTTAACATAATCCAAAGTGATACAATTTTTTTTTCCATTTCTCTTTTATACACTCGTCTGATAAAGGATTTTTTCAATACAATATAAAGTATATTATACACGAATGATGTCGTAAAAAAGAAACAATGCACTTTGTCATGGCAACAAAAATAAAGATATCCTTTTGGATAACCTTGCGTACCAGTGGAAAAAAAAAATGATCTTGTTCATATTGTATTTAAATGGAATTTTCAAAATGATATTTTGAATAACTGTATATATTCAAAATAGTGTTGAGGTGTGTGTAGATTATATTGACTTTTTCTTTTCTCAGAAGAAATATGTGCGTCGACATTATAAAATAAATAATACGTATGAGCGAGCGGCTGAGAAATACAGGTATTTACAGGACTCAAAAGTGATATTGCTCTTATGACTATATCCCATATAATATTTTTGCTGTATATATAACAAAAAAAAACATATATATATATATATATATAGTTATACCACTCAAGTTTGTTTATATGCATCTTTATTTCAGACATATTTAACGAAAATTACTAATATGACCGAAATTTTAAGCACAAACATACTCTTGCATTCGTAAGATTTATTATCATAAGTATTACATGTTTGAAGGTATACAATGTTTGAAAAGATCGCCAGCCTTTTGCTGTAAATTTGCCTGTTTATGAAATGTTTGCAGATACTTTTTTTTTATAATACATTTTTGGAAGTGCTCATAACTGGTATGTTTTTATTCTTTTTCAGCATTCCCTAAATTCACCAGAATGTCTGGGGGACTTTCCATTCAATATATAATATAGAATTAAAAGCTTGTGTGGTGAACTGTATAAATATGTATACTTCTAGTCCTTTTTCATATACTTATAATTAATTCCATGGAAATTGGGATGCAATGATCAACAAGAGATTATATCAATGTGTGATCACAAAGGTATGAGGCAACCCCCCCCCCCCCCCACCTCCTCCTCCTCCTCCCGCTGAGCGAGATTGTCGGCGCTAACGAAAGAATATTTTTTGCATGCATGAAAAGTCAGTTTTCTTTTCTTAATTATACGCACCCTCACCTCCCCGCCTCCATAGGAAAAAAAAAAAGCCTGGTTACGGGCGTGGTTTGACTCCATGACATCCAGGTAATCACACTTTGGTATTTAGAGGTTAATTTAAACATTACGTTTTATCTATGGTGGCCGATTTGAGTGAATCCTGGCGTTAGCAACGGTGTTGAGATAATTATGTTTACACCATGTTGGTGTAAGAATTTTAACACCCTGATTTTGCCAGATTATAAGTTATGTGACCTTGAAACGGGTGGTATCTAAGTCCACACTTTGGTATATTAAGGTTAAATTTATTGTTTTCAAGCTATATGTTTCTGTGTTTCGTAGAATGATGTATACCGATAGGCCTTTTGTTTTATGGAAAGTTTTGAGCCTAAAACCAATTTATGCCAGTTCTGAAATCTATACTGTAGACCTACAGACATTGACAGAGCACGCCGTCTAGGCTTTTAATGGATGGGTGATTATAATGATGTTTATAGCGAAAGGTTTGTTGAAAAAGTTGTGAGACATTGACATTACATATAATTGAATGGATTTCTTTTGGAAAGGTCCTTGTTTGCCACGTTTGTACAACTTGAAATGATCCTAGGGAAAAAAATGGAAGAAACAGAAAGCAAGAACAGAAAAAGAAAAAAAGAAAAGGAATATTAGAATAAAACAGCGCAGGGCACTGGTATAATGCGCGTGAATTTATTTGCATTGGATCTATTCTGCGTTTTAGATGTTTTAATAATGGATCGCTATACATCAAAGACCTCACGAATCATTCATTTCAGTACATTATGAATAATGGCTATTTCATAACTTGTATACAGGGGAATCCTGTTCTAACGAGATCGGATACAACGAGAATCCGCTTATAACGAGATAAATCGTCCGGTCCCAAATAAATTTGCATGTTAGCCTAAATGGAGATTTGGATTTCCGGCTATTGCGAGATAATTTTCGGGCCTAAAAACGGAGAAAAGCAAAGATGAATTTGTGCGATTTGTAACGACAACTTATTCTCTTTTAAGCCGAACTTAACAATGGGCAAAATCACGCTTTATTTCAAAACCAGAAAAGGTTAATTCTCCGTAATTACTTGAACTATCGTTTCGTGCAAACAGACTAACATAATTATGCCAGTGCCAAACAGAAGCAATCAAGGTGATAACGGCGCTACAAGTTCATAAAGTCTCTTTCCGAGGGCCGTGATGGAACAGCATCGGAATATTTTAGAAGCTATAGCCTTCGCTATTTATGCCGAAATGTCATCACAAACGCTAATTCGAATTAACTTTATCTAATTGCTTAAACAAGAAAAAATATGGTGTTTGGATACAGTATAATGTTTACGTATCCTAAATGTTTCCAAAGATATACGTAACGGGAATATCTGTGAGCGGCGAACACAGCGAATTGTATATATTTTGGGAGCTTTGAACATGTTCAAAAATCCTTTGCGATAGAAAGAACTGCTTGTTAGAATTAAAACTGTTCTTGAGTTTGATCGCAACCGTTACCGAGCCCTGACGAAAGTTAGAATCTGCCATTATTCGCTGCTTTCGCAAACATTGGCCGCTCAGTTAGATACCCATTTACGTAACTTTGATAAGATGAATTAAATTAAATGTCAAAATCAAAATACGATGGGATTGTATGCTAAAATTTTAATTAAGTCAACTATATATAGCCTATCGAAAAGTACTATTTCACTCGATTTTACAATCCAGGGGTATCTATATGTGGTTTTCGTTTTCTTATAAAACGGCATTGACTCATCAAAGTCGTCGGGTAAAACATTCACGCAAAGCACGCATTCAACCTCATGCATCACAATCGAGAAGCTGTTTCCCTGGAAGAAATAAAAGATGAGAGTGCAAATTGTGGTGTAAACTTTCACCATAGTACACGTGGTTTATATCAGTAATTTGTCATAGAATAAAGGATACATTCGGATTTTACTCACAGCTTTCATCCACGCGAGTTACGCTAAACGCAGCGTTGATAGCGCGATACTTACCTGTAGTTGCATAAATTTTGCTTCATCTCTCTCTCTCTCTCTTCTCAGATGTGCAGATTGATCAGCATGGGGCTAACAAAAGGAAGGCCCCATATACGATATGATTATATGATTTGTCAAATCTGAAATATTTGATAACATGACCCTGTGTCTAGAACAAAAATAATTGTAATCATCGCGAGAATGCTCTCTCATTTTCCTGTCGCATTTCTTGTTTTTCTGTTCATCAATATGACGTCGTCATAATAAAATGCAGGTAGCGCAATTTTAATAGAGCATTATAAAGTGTAAATTCCACAAGCGTTAGGATTCAACGAGAATCCGGAATTGACGAGCAAAATCACCCGGAACCGACGATCTCGTTATAACGGGATTCCCATCTATTAAATTCTATTTTCGCAACTACGTATTTAGAAAAGACCCGTCTTCCACATAATAATGATAACGACACATGTCCAATGCAGCATACTTACACAATAAAGAAAGTGAACAACAACAAACCGAAGATTAATGTGATATTAGATTGTTCGAATTCGGACATGGAAATTGAATACAATTATATAGAATATCCACCACACCGTATGCTGCCAAAAATTTATGTTTATCTAAGCCTCGGCACACGTGTTGGCAGACTTGCCCTTTGCTAGTTAGCATCATTCAGAAAGGGACTTAGCATCATTCAGAGCCTTGTAATGTGCGGCGCGCGCGCCATGTATTATAGTGAGCGGCTACTAGTCAGGGGTGAGCGGCTACTAGTACAGGATGTAACGACGAAGGTATCGCGCGTTTATTCCGTTATAGGACTTCGTGAGCAGATGATCGTAATACACATAAGAAAGAGCAATATCGCCAACCACATTTCACAGGATTGGATCGGGAAGAAGATAATTTGGTAAAGTTATTCACAATAAAGTATCAAAGTGAGCGGTTACTAGTCAGGCTACTACTAGTGGTAGTTCCGGTATCGACACTGCACGGGCACGGCCTGGCCTGGCTAACTTACCCTCATTCGTATTCGTTCTCGCTTTACACAGCTGCTCTCCTGGGTGTTTTTTTCCTCAGATAATCTAGGTCCAGCTCCAAGCTGGATGTTTGGTACCGCAGATGACTTCAGCATTCGCTTTTTTTTTTTAAATTCCAAACTGGTGGGAATGCTTCCCACTTTCGACGAAATCGTCTTCCTTGAAAGTCATCAAATGGGCACGCAAATCACACTGCTCTCAGATCGATGGCACACTCCACTTTGCTCTATCAATTGAACTTTTGCAGTCCACATTCGGCGAACGTTTTCGTCATTTGGGAATTGATGCAAACTAACACAATTTTTTGTGGTGTTGCTGCATCCTGCAACAACACATCGCTGTGGCATTTTCGCTAAATATCCGAAAACAACTCAAGAAACAGAAAGTGTCAACACTCGAAACATACGTACAATACGCGATGACCGACTGGGATCAAGCGTCGGTCTTCTGGTTGTGAGGTCACAGGTCACATGATCGAGAGAATCCGATATCGCCTATTTTTTAGGGGCGGGGCGTAGCATCGGGTAAAGTGTCAGAATATGGAAAATGAAAAATTCATCTAAAAAATATGGATACAATTTTTAACCGAACTTTCCCATTTTTGATATCTATATGACCCATATTTTCCTTGGAGAGGCCATTGCTAGATTAAACGAGACATGAAAACTCGTCACATTGAGGACGAGTTAGGTGATACGCTTGTGGTCATCAGATGACGGTCATCTGTGATCGACAAAGAAAAGAATGTGATATAGGCACCTTGAAGTTATATTGAGCGTGCATGCGAAACCGTTTCTGTAACCACTCGGCTACGGGTCATCCACGGAAATGGTAAGACAAAAAAACAAAACAATGTATAGATATAACAGGGGGAAAGTCAATGCCCACTCAACTAACGTGGCCTGGTGAACATCTATTGCATTGCTAGACGGAGAAGCGGCCCTGTAACGACTGAGGTCACTATGCCATTTCTGGCAACTTGGGAAAAATACGTCCCGCAGACATAAAACCTATAATCGGCTGGTTTTGATACCTTGCCTTTAATCACAATTTTCAGTGTAATGACGTCATCAAATTACAAAACAATGACATCGTCTTGAAAGACAATTGTTCAAAGTACAACACCTCAGTCGTCGTCATTACATACTATGATCGGTTTGACAAAGTCAACCTGCAAAATGTTGCTGCAGTCGAAGCAATGTGGTCTCCAACACACAAAAAAGAGGGATATGGCGTGTGTGTGTGTCTCTGTGTGTGTATAGGTGCGTTTATATACGAACGTGATTTCTACATGGACGAATATGTAATACAAAATTGAAGAAAAAAAAGTAAAATAAAAAAAAAAATGTTTCGTGATCTTGTGGGGTTCGAACCCGCAATCTCACGTCTCTGAGACGGCGCCTTTAACCACTCGGCCATACGTCTCGTCGAGAAAATATGGGGAACGTAAACTTATGTATGTGAAAGATACATGGGGAATCGTTTTGTCCACATTTCATTTTCATTTTCAGTTTTAAACTGCAAAATTGTCAATCTGATGAGGAGATTTCAAAGAATAAAATGCATGATTACTGCAGCTTATTGTCTCAGCTACAACATATTAAAGTTTCAGAGGAAATGAAGCAAAATCAGCTGAGATAAAGGTGCTTAAACGTTGTTAAGTCAATTGATGCTTTTAAAAAAAATCACCTCCCATAGACAATACACGTAAACTTGTCCGATTTTGCGTCTTTACCTTTAATCACAATTTAAGGTATGATGACGTCATCAAATATCAAAAGCATGACGTGGACTTAAAAGGCAAATGTTCAAAGTACAACATATCTGAATTTGGGATAATATTGAGCTTAAACAACAGAGATACGAGCAAATGAATGTCAGAAACAGTACCTTAAAAAATTAATTCCACTTTTTTGATTTCAGATGACGATATGATGACGTCATATTGTAATTATGGAAATAATGATACTTGAAACGTTATTTTCAATTCATATGCTTTTGTAATATGCAATAAAAACATAGGGTCACCTGACGTTTTAAAGAGCTATGGCGAAATAAACAAAGACATGTTTTTTCACTATATTTGCACATAGATGCGCACGCGAAATTTCAACTTTGACGCCAGTGCATTGCTCTGTTATTTGTCAAAATCGATCAGAAATCAATGGATATTGTTACTCAAAGTATCAGGAATCCAGATCAGTCAAAAAATGTGCATTTTCATGTTACTGACGTGCTGTGCGCGCGAAAATGCGCGGACGGACGCGCACGCGCAAAATTGTTTGAAACGCTTAAAATTGTCTGAAACTTCGAGATTTCCCATTGGAAAGTTGTTTTGAGCCTTTTAAATGTTTGACGCGCGCTTACGCGTCCTAGATGACGTCCTAGGTAATTAGCATCAGAGAAAGAAAGATAGAGCGTGACCTGAACTTTATGTCCACAAAAACTGATACAGAAAGGACCTTTAGTTATGAAGTTATGATCGATCATGTAACATGGTCCGAAAATCACAAAATGGCGCCTAGATGACGTCATAGATACGTTACTGTCATGAAAACCTTATTGTGGCTAGATATTGTCATGAGACATGTTGACTGAAAATGTCATGTTACTCCGTAATGTCATTCTTGAGATATTGACGACACAAAATAGGCCAGAAAGAAAGAAGAACGAGACATGAAAACTCGTCACATTGAGGACGAGTTAGGTGATACGCTTGTGGTCATCAGATGACGGTCATCTGTGATCGACAAAGAAAAGAATGTGATATAGGCACCTTGAAGTTATATTGAGCGTGCATGCGAAACCGTTTCTGTAACCACTCGGCCACGGGTCATCCACGGAAATGGTAAGACAAAAAAAAAAAACAATGTATAGATATAACAGGGGGAAAGTCAATGCCCACTCAACTAACGTGGCCTGGTGAACATCTATTGCATTGCTAAACGGAGAAGCGGCCCTGTAACGACTGAGGTCACTATGCCATTTCTGGCAACTTGGGAAAAATACGTCCCGCAGACATAAAACCTATAATCGGCTGGTTTTGATACCTTGCCTTTAATCACAATTTTCAGTGTAATGACGTCATCAAATTACAAAACAATGACATCGTCTTGAAAGACAATTGTTCAAAGTACAACACCTCAGTCGTCATTACATACTATGATCGGTTTGACAAAGTCAACCTGCAAAATGTTGCTGCAGTCGAAGCAATGTGGTCTCCAACACACAAAAAAGAGGGATATGGCGTGTGTGTGTGTCTGTGTGTGTGTATAGGTGCGTTTATATACGAACGTGATTTCTACATGGACGAATATGTAATACAAAATTGAAGAAAAAAAAGTAAAATAAAAAAAAAAATGTTTCGTGATCTTGTGGGGTTCGAACCCGCAATCTCACGTCTCTGAGACGGCGCCTTTAACCACTCGGCCATACGTCTCGACGAGAAAATATGGGGAACGTAAACTTATGTATGTGAAAGATACATGGGGAATCGTTTTGTCCACATTCCATTTTCATTTTCAGTTTTAAACTGCAAAATTGTCAATCTGATGAGGAGATTTCAAAGAGTAAAATGCATGATTACTGCAGCTTATTGTCTCAGCTACAACATATTAAAGTTTCAGAGGAAATGAAGCAAAATCAGCTGAGATAAAGGTGCTTAAACGTTGTTAAGTCAATTGATGCTTTTAAAAAAAATCACCTCCCATAGACAATACACGTAAACCTGTCCGATTTTGCGTCTTTACCTTTAATCACAATTTAAGGTATGATGACGTCATCAAATATCAAAAGCATGACATGGACTTAAAAGGCAAATGTTCAAAGTACAACATATCTGAATTTGGGATAATATTGAGCTTAAACAACAGAGATACGAGCAAATGAATGTCAGAAACAGTACCTTAAAAAAATTAATTCCACTTTTTTGATTTCAGATGACGATATGATGACGTCATATTGTAATTATGGAAATAATGATACTTGAAACGTTATTTTCAATTCATATGCTTTTGTAATATGCAATAAAAACATAGGGTCACCTGACGTTTTAAAGAGCTATGGCGAAATAAACAAAGACATGTTTTTTCACTATATTTGCACATAGATGCGCACGCGAAATTTCAACTTTGACGCCAGTGCTTTGCTTTGTTATTTGTCAAAATCGATCAGAAATCAATGGATATTGTTACTCAAAGTATCAGGAATCCAGATCAGTCAAAAAATGTGCATTTTCATGTTACTGACGCGCTGTGCGCGCGAAAATGCGCGGACGGACGCGCACGCGCAAAATTGTTTGAAACGCTTAAAATTGTCTGAAACTTCGAGATTTCCCATTGGAAAGTTGTTTTGAGTCTTTTAAATGTTTGACGCGCGCTTACGCGTCCTAGATGACGTCCTAGGTAATTAGCATCAGAGAAAGAAAGATAGAGCGTGACCTGAACTTTATGTCCACAAAAACTGATACAGAAAGGACCTTTAGTTATGAAGTTATGATCGATCATGTAACATGGTCCGAAAATCACAAAATGGCGCCTAGATGACGTCATAGATACGTTACTGTCATGAAAACCTTATTGTGGCTAGATATTGTCATGAGACATGTTGACTGAAAATGTCATGTTACTCCGTAATGTCATTCTTGAGATATTGACGACACAAAATAGGCCAGAAAGAAAGAAGAACGAGATATGAAACTTGTCACACTGAGGACAAGTTAGGTGATACGCTTGGGGCATCAGATGTCGGTCATCTGTGATCGACAAAGAAAAGAATGTGATATAGGCACCTTGAAGTTATATTGAGCGTGCATGCGAAACCATTTCTCTAACCACTCGGCCACGGGACATCCACGGAAATGGTAAGAAAAAAAAATGTATAGATATAACAGGAGAAAAGTCAATGCCCACTCAACAAACGTGGCCGCGTGAACACGTATTGCATTGCTAGACGGAAATACGGCCTTGTAACGACTGATGTCGCTAGGCCATTTCTGGCAAATTGGGAAAAATACGTCCCGTACACATAAAATCTATAATCGGCTGGTTTTGATACCTTGCCTTTGATCACGATTTTCAGTGTGATGACGTCATCAAAGTACAAAACAATGATATGGACTTGAAAGACAATTGTTCAAAGTACAACACCTCCGTCGTCGTCATTACAAACTATGATCGGTTTGACAAAGTGAGCCTGCAAAAATTTGCAGCAGTCTAAGCAATGTGGTCTCCAACACAAAACAGAGGGATATTGTGTGTGTGTGTTTGTGTGTATAGGTGCGTTTATATCCGAACGTAATTTCTACATGGACGAAATGTGTAATACACCATTGAAGAGAAAACAAAAGTAAAATAGCTAAGTATTTTGTTTCGTGCTCTTATGGGGTTCGAACCCGCACGTGTGCAACCTCACGTCTCTGAGACGTCGCCTTTAACCTCTCAGTCATACGTCTCGACGAGAAAATATGAGGAACGTAAGCTTTTATGTGAAAGATGAATCAGGAATCGTTTCGTCCACCTTCCATTCTCATTTTCAGTTTTAAGCCGCAAAATTGTCAACCTGATGAGATTTGAAAAGAAGTAAAATGTATGATTACTGCAGCTTATTGTCTCAGCTACAACATACTTAAATTTCAGAGAAAATGATGCAAAATCAAGTGAGGTAAAGGTGCTCGAGCGTTATCGAGGCAATGCATGGTTGAAAAACAAAAATCCCCTCCCATAGACATAACGTATAATCTTCGCTGATTTCGGTATCTTGCCATTTATTAATCACAACTTCTAGCATGATGACGTCATCAAATTAGAAAACATCGATATGGACTTCAAAGACAGTTGTTCAATGTATACCATATTCATCGTACGTTGTCAGTTTGCTATTGACATGACGATCGATCACACGTATATGAGGCAGCTATAAGTACCTGTATGAAATTATTATAGGCATGGTTATCAGATTCCCCTAAAATTTCCTTATAATTGCTTTATTTTTACACACAGTTAAGCTATCCCTTTAAACTCGTCACAGTTTAATTTGAATCGTTAACATCATACATTAGTACTATATTCAGTTCCATAGCTGATCACGTTTGCTAATTAAGATTAAGATTAATTGTCTAGAATCTGTCATATGGCCAACCTGTATACACACGTATACACACAGACACACACTATGCTAAATGTATGTATCAAACCTCTGTAACTCAACTTTGAATTAACTGTAGGAATTATCGCTGCACTTATCATCCATACTTTTTATCACTATCTGAAACTCCACAAAAACCACTAATTGACAAATAATCATCAATACAGAAGACTGACTTAAAGGAACAATTCAAATACCTTTTTTACTATGTATAGCTTGTTACACGTATAAATCAGCACAAAGTAACCACGACTACATTGTGTTACTGAATTGATATGAACAAATTTCATTTTGATACAAGATTATTTTGAAAAGCCAGCCTAAAAAATTTTGCAGCAGTCGAAGTAATGCAGTCTCCAACGCAAAACAAAGGTATACTGTGTGAGTGTGTGCGTATAGGTCTGTTTACATGCAAATGTGATTTCTACATGGACGAAGGTGTAGTACTCCATTGAAGAAAAAAAAAGTAAAAAAAAAATAATTATTTTCTTTCGTGCTCCTGTGAGGATCGAACCCGTACGTGTGCAACCTCACGTTTCTGAGACGACGCCTCTAACCACTCGGCCATACGTCTCGACGAGAAAATTAGAGGAACGTAAACTTATCTACGTGAAAGATGAATCAGGAATCATTTCGTCCGCATTCCATTCTCATTTTCAGTTTTAAATTGCAAAATTGTCAACCTCATGAGGAGATTTCAAAGAATAAAATGCATGATTACTGCAGCTTATTGTCACAGCTACAACATACTTAAGTTTCAGAGGAAATGAAGCAAAATCAGCTGAGATAAAGGTGCTTAAACGTTGTCAAGTCAATGCATGGTTTCTAAAAAAATCACCTCCCATAGACATAACACGTAAACTTGTCCGATTTTGCGTCTTTACCTTTAAACACAATTTAAAGCATGATGACGTCATCAAATTTCAAAACTATGACATGGACTTGAAAGGTAAATGTTCAAAGTACAACATATCTGAATTTGGAATAATATTGAGCTATACAACAGAGATACGAGCAAATGAATGTCAGAAACATTACCTTAAAAAAATTATTTCCACTTTTTTGATTTCAGATGATGATATGATGACGTCATAATGTATTCATGGAGATATTGATACTTGAAACGTTATTTCCAATTCATATGTTTTTGTAATATGCAATAAAAACATAGGGTAACCAGACGTTTTAAAGAGCTATGGCGAAATAAACAAAGACATGTTTTTCGCTATATTTGCACATAGACGCGCACACGAAATTTCAACTTTAACGCCAACGCATTCATTTGTTATAGGTCAAAATTGATCGGAAATCAAAGGATATTGTTGCTTAATGTATCAGGAATCCAAATCTGTCAAAAAATGTGCATTTTCATTTTGCTTACGCGCACTACGCGCGAAAATGTGCGGACGGACGCGAACGCGCGAAACGCTTAAAATTGTCTGAAACTTCGAGATTTCCCATTGGTAAGTTGTTTTGAGCCTTTTAGAAGTTTGACGCGCGCGTACGCGCGCGTAATAATGTCCTAGGTAATTAACATTAAAATGTAAGATAGAGCGTGACCTGAACTTAATGTCCACCGAAAATGATACAGAAATGACCTTTAGTTATGAAGTTATGATCGATCATGTAACATGGTCCGAAAATCACAAAATGGCGCCTAGATGACGTCATAGATATGTTACTGTCATGAAAACCTTATTGTGGCTAGATTTTGTCATGAGACATGTTCCCTGAAAATGTCATGTTATTCCGTAATGTCATTCTTGAGATATTGATGACACAAAATTGTCCAGAAAGAAAGAAGAATAAAAAGAAATAAAGAGAGATTTTGACAATCACAATAGGTGATACGCTGATAGCGTATCACCTAACGAGACATGAAAACTCGTCACATTGAGGACGAGTTAGGTGATACGCTTGTGGTCATCAGATGGCGGTCATCTGTGATCGACAAGAAACGAATGTGATATAGGCACCTTGAAGTTATATTGAGCGTGCATGCGAAACTGTTTCTGTAACCACTCGGCCACGGGTCATCCACGGAAATGGTAAGACAAAAAACAACAACAATGTATAGATATAACAGGGGGAAAGTCAATGCCCACTCAACACAAAAAAGAGGGATATGGCGTGTGTGTGTGTGTCTGTGTGTGTGTATAGGTGCGTTTATATACGAACGTGATTTTTACATAGACGAATATGTAATACAAAATTGAAGAAAAAAAAACAGTAAAATAGCTAAGTATATTGTTTCGTGATCTTGTGAGGTTCGAACCCGCAACCTCACGTCTCTGAGACGTCGCCTTTAACCACTCGGCCATACGTCTCGACGAGAAAATATGGGGAACGTTATGGACTTGAAAGACAGTTGTTCAATATATAACACATTCATCGTACGTTGTCAGTTTGCTATTGACATGACGATCTATCACACGAATATGAGGCAGATATTAGTACCTGTATGAAATTATTATAGGCATGGTTATCAAATTCCCCTAAAATTTCCTTATAATTGCCTTATTTTTACACACAGTTATGCTATCCCTTTAAACTCGTCACAGTTTAATTAGAATCATTAACATCATACATCAGTACCATATTCAGTTCCATAGCTGATCACGTTTGCTAATTAATTAAGATTATTTGTCTAGAATGTGTCATATGGCCAACCTGTATACACACGTATATACACACACAATGCTAAATGCATGTATCAAACATCTGTAACACAACTTTGAACTAACTGTAGGAATTATCGCTGCACTTATCATCCATACTTTTTATCACTATCTGAAACTCCACAAAAACCACTAATTGACAAATAATCATCAATACAGAAGACTGACTTAAAGGAACAATGCAAATACCTTTTTTACAATGTATAGCTTGTTACATGTATAAATCAGCACAAAGTAACCACGACTACATTGTGTTACTGAATTGGTATGTACAAATTTCATTTTGTTACAATATACTACAGTCAGACCATTATGTTATGTTACTCCCGCACGCACTGCGCACGGGGTCGCTTCGTGCGGCTGCGTGCAGGTTCGTGCGATCTCGCACGGGAGCGTATGGCTCCGTGCGCCCCTGTACGCACCCGTGCGTAGTCGTGCACCTCCGTGCGGATCTGCACGCCCCCGTGCAGATCCGCACGCCTGCGTGCGGATCCATACTCCCTCGCACGCTGTCGCACGGACCCGTGCGGGTCTGGCGCACGGTCCCGTGCGGGTCGGGCGCACGGACCCGTGCGGCTTTTGGGTGCGATTTCGCACGGCCCCGTGCCGCCAGTGCTTGGTTCCCGCATGATCCCATCTCACCTCCCTGGTTCCCGCAGTGCTTACACGGTACGTGTGTATCAGGTGTATACCGCGTGCGAGTCCATGCGCCATTCCCCGGCCGAAAGTTTCAGCGCAAGCGTGAAATGAGACGATTCCCGACAATACGAAAGGCTTGTTACTTGCGCCAAGGAGCTTCAAACCCTTGCTTGCTTATTGCCAGTCAGTCGGCAAGCCGAAAAACCCCGTCTAGTAGAATATCCAAGTTCTCGCACGGGTGACCTCGAGTTGACCCCGCAGATCATGATCACTGAATTACGTTTTCACATGATTTTTTTTTTTTTTTAATTTGACAGGTTAAGGTTAAAACCTGAATGCAATATTGTTTAAATTTTCCAAGAGCGACATGAAAGGTCATCGACTTCGTGCATGGCTAATTCATTACCGATGTCCCGGAAATAATGGGTTCACATACTCGTCTAAAATTCCCCAAAGAGTCTTCTTTTTCATTGTAGGGCACTAACGAACGCATACCATGTAAAAGGAAAATTATTATCCAGCTATAAGATGATACCTAAGGTGTAACGTGATGATTTGATGGGTCAGCAGCGCGCGCCAGCAGAAATCATAAGGATATCATTCCTTTACTCGGCACGAAATCGCGAAAATATTGTACTGTCCCACATATAGAAATTGACGTGTTCCATGGAGGCCCTTTGTGTGTTATGAGCGACCCCAGCGTAACTGACATGGTCAATTATAAGCGTCTACTAGCTGTGATATACCTTGTTTGTGTCTGTCGGTGGGCATTATGAACAAGTAGCCTATTGCCTCTTGCTTGGCCTCTCTCTCTCTCTCTCTCTCTCTTCTCTCTCTCTCTCTCAACAAGTCATCAATTCACTTTACCATCATGCCTAATCGAACTACGACATGATTGAGGTAACCGCGCCTTTTTATTCTCATAGTCAAAATCAAACTAATTCTTTACATAATTAAAAAAAAAAAATCTTCATATAATTTCTCAAAATACTCAAAAGATGGCCTCAGTCAAAACTTTCTACAAAGATTGCATACGCCAATCTTTACGGCCTAAACAAGTTTTTTAGAGAGCTATTAGTTCACCCTGTGACGACGACTTCGATTGCGTTTTGAACTTATACCGAACTACTTTCAACACAACTATTACCTTTATAGTTCGATTGATGAACTAGTCTTTTGAATTGATAACCGACATTCATAATCGTAAGCATACAGTAACAAAATACTGTCAAAAACAGTTGGAAAATGCAAATGCTATAATAATAGCGCGAAATACACGAGTAACGATCATCTTCATACATTCTAATTCCCAAGTGATGTCGCTTCGAAAATGACACATGGTTTGACTACTGCTTCAAGCAAAGAAAAGTAAAAGGAATGGGATATACTTCTAATGATAATATCACGCCGTACAAGGCATTCCACTGTATTTGGTAATGTCGGTTACGTTTTTGTGCGCTTTACGTACGGAAAATAAAAGGCAGATCGATGCTATTAAATGCTAACACAACGCATTCAAATGATTTTTTGAAATAGACCGTGTACAATGTAATGTTTTAGTATTCGGTTTGAAACTTTAAATTTGCGAGTCCTTTATAAAGTCATGTGGGTTATTACATTATCAATTCAAGCAAAAATTACAGTACTTTAAGGATTCGGATTTGCTCAGAAGATTAACAATGCCATCTTTGGCAATAGTTTGCAACAGAGACAATCCGCTTCAATAGATATACAATGTAATTCTGTTTTCATAAATAGAAAGGAAAACGTAAATAAGTCAACTTTATAACTTCAATGAGCTTTCTCACCAACTGAACTTGATTTGATCTGCCGTGCATGATATCGCTGTGTGTTCTATTAATTCTATGATATTGTTTAATTTGATATTGTTTAATTGGCACACGTGTTTTTTTTTTTTTATGCAGAATATTTCAGGTAAGTATAATTCATTGAAGCTAATAATGTTTGTACATATGACGTGTTCGTTGTTTTGTATTTTCATTTTTATAATATATCACGTGTCCATTATCTGATTATGACTACGAAAATATGACAACTGTTTAAATGCGGAGTATGTACTGGAACACTAATGTCTCCCACCAGTATAGACAAACTAATTTCTAGTCGTCTATCCCCGCTTGAAATGGAAATGAAATTACACACCAAAAAAAAAAAAAAAAAAAAAAAGAAGAAAGGAAACGAAGTTCAATTTTCAGTAGATTTCAACTGTTTTGTTTAGTGCCTGATGCATATAATGGGCAAAATTCTTTAGCGCATAAGCAATCACACAACTTTTGGGAATAAATGTATGTCTTAATGATTGTATCTTATGAAAGAAAACTCGTCTCCTTGCCTGAATTTTAGCTTCTTCTTTTTCAAGCTTGCGGGAAAGAAATAGTTGAACATCAATCGCAATCATAAAGAGAAGCCACATCCTTAAAAACAAACACAGGAGTACTGAGACGCACTACGAAATGCTTCCTTTTGTTGGGGGGGGGGTTATTGATTATTCTGAAGGTTCATAGATCACGCAATTCATATGGTTCGCTATTAGCTTAGGTTCGTTAAGAAAAAAAAAATAAACAGATAAATGCGTTCCTTTTCCGGTGGTTCCTTTACCCGAAAGTAATCAAGCAATCACTTATTTCAGTATAAGATTTGTGAATACAAAACGATACGACGACGGCCTTTAAAGCATTAATTCCGAATATAATTGTAAATATGACTATCGGTCTATACTCAACTTCTCAAATGCAGAAAGATTGCAACTGTAAATGTGGTGTTCTGTAAAAAAAGAAAATAATAATTATAAACAAAAATAAAAATAGGTTTAAGCTACAAGTTAATGGTTCTTTATATGCTATGGTATCATAAAAGTGACCGAGAATAAGAAGCACTATAATTTCAAATTAATATGATACAATCATAATTATAAAAAAAAAAAACCAACATGAAGCTGTTAGGCCTATACATCAACATTTGCTTCTGATACGTATAGTATAAATTATGTGCAGCTTTGGCAAGCGCGATAAAAGCGATAGATAATGTGGACGCAACGCCTATAAGGGAAATGTGCCTAATATGGCGGGAATTCAGAATGTTACGGCTGTATACAGCTGCAGCAGAGCAGGCACGAAAGCAGTCGTTGATGCTGTGCAACATTACACCATGTGCATTATTAGAGGGTTTTTAGTACACGCAAAGAACACGATCTGAAAAGACGACTATCGTTAATTAACTTCATTAACTACCTCTATTGATGCTGTCTTTTGTATCCCCGCCTACAATGGGTTCTCAGGTTCTATTCACTCTAGTAGTCCATGGGCCAGGCCAGATATTGGTACCATCTGAGGTGGCAATACCTTTTTGGTGTCATTTTGTTTGTCGGGCATAGATATGCCTATCAAGCTATGATAGCATTTCCAAATGAGTAGCTTAGTCATAGTAAATTAATTTTAAACCACTTTGGTCTCGTTGTTATATCCCTCTACTTCTGAATCGAGACCAACCGCTATACAAAGAAGAGTACTGTCTTCTGTATGTTCACAGGTGTTCTGTTGTAAACGCGGTGCGCTTAGTCTTTATTCAAGGCAGCGAAGGGAATATCCAAGGGTTATGATATCCACGGCGCTTAGTCTAATATTCAAGACGGCGAAGGGAATATCCAAAGCTTATAAAACAGTGTATATCCCTTTATCTAAAAACAACAACAACAACAAAGCAATTATTTATCATTTTCCGCTGAAAACGCTACGGTGAAAACGCTAATACCATGCCAATGTCGCTTTATTTCCATTCAAACAATGAAATATTATGCAAAAACAATGTACCGGTACACTACAATACATTATAATTGATAATGTTGTAAATGAACAGAGTGATTTTTGTTTATAATTGATGTATTTGTTGAGAGGGTGGTATAAAAACAGTATAGATAATCCCTTTTATTAGGAACTTTAGATATGATAACGGTACATTGTTCTAGATAAAGACTAAGCGCATTGCACCGCGTGACAGCTGTGGACATCATAACCCTTTGGATATTCCCTTCGCTGCCTTGAATAAAGACTAAGCGCATCGCGTTTACAACAGAACACCTGTGGACATACAGAAGGCAGTGCTCTTCTTTGTATAGCGGTTAGTTTCGATTCAGAAGTATAGGGATATAAAAACGAAACCAAATTGGTTAAAATTCATTTATTATGACTAAGCTACTCATTTGGAAATGCTATCATAGCTTGATAAGCGTATCTATGTCCGACAAACAAAATGACACCAAAAAGGTTTTGCCACCTCGAGTGGTACCAACAACCCATTTTTCGGGTCTTGGCCCATGGACTATAGGTACTTGCTAAACGCATGTCCTTTAGTTTCCACTGACAACAATATGGGAGGAGAATGGAAGCGATCAAGGCCCTCGCTAAAAGACGCTTGTTGTAATACGCATTGCGTGCCTTTCTTTCTTTCTTTCTTTCTTTCTACTGTTTCCTATTGTTTGTGAGTTACAAACTTGCGGCAACTAAGTCACCGCAGCCGACACACAACGCTTACCGACTCATTCATGCGGCGGCAGCGGCACGGACACAAACGCACTTCAGTTCACATTCGGGCTGCCGTATTGGTTAGAATAGTTAATGATAGACCTGTCCTGCGATTGGGTCATTTTGCCATCTTACACATCCAAGCTATGCCGTATACGGTAGTGCGTGCGATTGAGCGTAAACGCCGTCGCTAAGCAGGACTGTTGTATTGTTTCGTCTATAGTGAAAGAAACAGGTTGTTAGCTTGAACATAGCCCGAACTTTAAGAGCGATTTTCTCCGTTATTTAGAAAATGGACTGACATCATAAGCGTAGATAATATTCGTTTCTATGATCCATAGGGATGTCCAAATGAGTTGTATTACATATCAGTGTAAAGCTTAGTGTCTGTAGAATTCACATATAGGCATAACTACGATCTCATATTTTGCAACTTTTGACTCATTCCGACGGAGCGCATCACGTGTGTGGCGCTCCGACAAAATGAGTCATAAGTCGCACGGCGAGTTTTCCCGTAATGAGCCGCAAATGAAGGGGAAGCAGTGCTCGGGTCGAAATTTTTTTATACGGATTTTGATTCCTTGATGTTTTATCTGTTTGTACAGAAAATTTTAGCGTGTAAAAATGAGTACAAGTGTCCCAAATCACAGTTTTTCTGAGACAATTTTTTCGGTTACATTTTTTTCGAACGCTCGCCTTTGCGTTGCGTTTCGCACCTATTGTTCTTGCCCGATTGAGACTCCACCTCCGTTTCTAGGGTGTATGCTAATGAGGCATTGCTCTTGACCCCATTGAAGACAAAACAAAGCATGGTGCGCGCGGCGGTCAAGCGGTGAGGGCTTTAGAATTACGCAATAATAGTGAGCTGACCAAGGCTATCGATTGCATGACCAGCGAGTTTCGTTTGATACATGCCCTCCATTTCATGAAGTGGTGATTGATGTGACGCACAAATCGCGCTGAAAAAAATAATTCCAACGAACGATCACGCAGAATTTATAATACTTTATCTATGAGCTAATACAATGATCATAATAATCGAACTTGAAACCTCTGTATGCGAGTGTGTACTTTTACAACGGTTATTAATTGGCCTCATTAATGAATTCATTCAAATAATCATAACTTTCTTTCCCTGGTATGTGCCTTGCTGTTTAAAGTTCATCTCTGGAGATATAGTAGGGCCTATAAGTTGTCAATTACATGTCTTCTCGTTTTTATTAAGTCGACAATTCGTGTGATAATTCGCCAAATTTATGTAATGCATACTATTGTTTCCCTGGTTAATAAAACTTATTGCCCTATTTCTTATGATGGTTTGGGCCGCGACGGCATGGAGAGAAATCGGAAGATAAACATTATTAATGCCCAAATACAATGTAGGTCGTGTTCCCTTTTGAGGATATTCTGACTCTTGTCATCTGTGTATTTTTTTTAGAGGTAGGACCTATCTGAGAAAGGGACAGAAAGCTGTGTCGCTACTCAAAAGTGTGCTTCTTCATTTTGTTTTGTTTTTTAATCAGAATGTTTGTAATGATAGCTGTTTGTCGTGTATTGCGTGTATAGCTGACATGTGAGAGGTCAAGTCTGCAAAGAATTTGGCTAACAGCTTTGCGAAGTAGCAGCGCTAATTGCCCATTGAATTGCGTATTCTGAGGAATTTCAAATGAAAGAACTCGGACGACACTGTTCACGCCTTGTATCCGAGTAAACCCCGCATCAACGAGGCCTTAAACAATGAAAGGTAAACTTCCTGCTATCAAGGGGTGGATAAAGACGCAACCAGTATTCTTTCTTCGCCATTGATAGCAGAATCAGTGACTGAATGGAGCAACAGTGTTGGAGGATCGGCATTATGTCTGCTAATTTGTAAAAGAATTTTTCAGTCCCCTTTTGTCTTCAGAACCACAGTCAGGGACGCTAAGTTACTCTATCTCCTACAAGCTGTCGTTACTATCTAAAAACGTGAATTTTATGAAAGGTTAAAAGTGATCGCGGAATCAGTTCTTCTGCGTGACACATGCAGGCTTTTATAATAGCATACCAAGCTTAAATCGTTTACCTGTATAGAAAGGGCGGGGATACACACTTATCGCAATTATCCGGATTTGAGAGTAATACACTCTACTACTTTTCTTCATCTTTCCCTCAACAAAGACCATGGTAATTCAAAAGAAACAAACAAACTAACTAACAAACAAGCAGTTGCATTATATCAGAACGTACACAAATGTTTGTGTTTCATGTATGTATAGGTCATCTCTTGATGTATAGTACGCATTTGTTGTCGTTTTTACAGTGTTTCCTAATAAATGCCTATAGCGAAAACCCAACACAACTTTTATCAAGGAGGAAAGGGAACTTACATTTAAATATAACATAGTTTACAAAAATCAGACATGTAAATAAGGCAATCATATACATCCGCACGGCCGATTATAATCTCTTACTTTGATTATCAAACATGATCGCCGGCATTTACGTGCTTTTTTCTAATTTTTTGAACTTTGCCTCATTTTCTCTTTTTTTGAAACAACTGCTCGAAACATTTAAAAATCGTAACACAGTCTGCTAACCCACAACATGATATTCCATTTGATTCGTCACTTATTGTTGGTCGGGTGACGCCAAATGTTGGAATCTCGAGCGATGATACACGGCATTTTGTTTGTTGGTTTTCGTCTCATCGCTCAAAAGAATTTTGACTACGATTACAGAGGTATCATCTACAAGACATAACTGATAGTTTACAGTAGTGATCATCAATTCAGTAAGGATTAGTCAAGTCATGAATTCACTTTACCCATCATGTCTTTTCGAACTACGACATTGTTTGGGTAACCGCGCCTTTTTGTTCTCATAGTTCAAACTAATTCTTGACATAATCAAAACAAATAATTTTCTTTATATAATTTCTCAAAATACTCGAAAGATGGCCTAAGTCAAAACTTTCTACAAAGATTGCATACGGCAATCTTTACTAGCCTCAACAAGTTGTCTAGAGCTATCAGTTCCCCCTATGACGATGATTTCGATTCTGAATTTGCATCGAACTACTTTCAAAACAGCTATTACCTTTATATTTCGATTAATAAACCAGTCTTTTGAATTCATAACCAACATTCGTAATCGTAACCATACAGTAACATAATACTGCATGTCAATAAAAGTTGGAAAATGTAAATGCTATGTCAGTAGCGCAAAATAAATGAGTACCGATTATCTTCATACATTCTAATTCCTAAATGATGTCGCTACGAAAATGACGCATGGTTTGACGACTGCTTCTAGCAAATAAAAGTAAAAAGGAATGGGATATACTTCTAATGATAGTACCACGCCGTACAATGCATTTCACTGTATTTGGTAACGTTTGGTTACGTTTCTGTGCGCTTTACGTACGGAAAATAAAAGGCAAACTGATGCTATTAACATGCTTACACACAACGCATTCAAAATGTTTTTTGAAATACACCGTGTGCAATATAATATTTTAGTATACGTTTTGAAACTTTGAATTTGCGAGTCCTTTATAAAGTTATAAGCAGGGTTATTACATTATCAAGCAGAAATTTAAGCATTTAGGGATTAGGATTTGCGCAGACGACTAACAGTGCTATATATAGCGATCGTTCGCAACAGAGACAATCCTCTTCATTAGATATACAATGTAATTCTGTCTTCATGAATTGAAAGAGAAACGAAAAGAAGTCAACTTTTTAACTTCATGTAGCTTTCTCACCAATTGAACTTGATTTGATCCGCCATGCATGATATTGCTGTGTGTTCTATTAATTCTATTAAATTATCTAATCGGCGTGCTTGTTTTCTATGCAGAATATCACAAGTAAGTTTAATTCATTGAAGTTCATAATATTTGTACATATGGCGTGTTCGTAGTTTCGTATTTTCATTTTTATGATATATCATTTGTCCATTATCTGATTCTGACCACGAAAATATGGTGACTGTTTAAATGCGGAGCATGTACTGGAAAAATGTAATGTCTCCTGTCAGTATAGACAAACAAATTTCTAGTCTATCCCCGCTTTAAATGGAAATGAAAAAAAAAGAAAACAAGTTCGACTTTCAGTAGATTTCAACCGTTTTGTATAGTGCCTGATTCATGTAATGGACACAATTCTTTAGCACATAAGCAATCACACAACTTTCGGGAATAGATGTATGTCTTAATGATTGTATCTCATGGAAGAAAACTCGTCTCCTTGCCTGAATTTTAGCTTCTTCCTGTTCAAGCTTGCGTGAGAGAAATAGTTGAACATCAATCGCAATCATTAAGAGAGGCACATCCTTAAAAATAAGCACAGGAGTACTGTTTTCTGTATGTTCCGTAGAGCTGTAAAATGCAGCTCTATGGTATGTTCACAGGTATTCTGTTGTAAACGCGGTGCGCTTAGTCTTTATTCTAGACGGCGAAGGGAATATCCAAAGCTTATGATACAGTGTATATCCTTTTATCTTAAAACAACAACAACAACAACAACCAAAAAAAAAAAGATTCCTCTTGAATTTTACCGTATTTTGCAATTATCTATCATTTTCCGGCAAAAACGCTAGTGTGAAAACGCTAACACCACGCCGATGTCGCTTTATTTTCATCCAACAAAAAAGGATAATGCAAAAACAATGGACCGGTACACTACAATACATTATAATGAATAATATTGTAAATAAACAGAGTGATTTTTGTTTAAAATTGATTTATTTGTTTAGAGGGTAGTATAAAAATAGTATAGATAATCCCTTATATGAGGAACTTTAGATATGATAACGGTACATTGGTCCAGATGAAGACTATATAAGCGCACCGCGTGACAGCTGTGGACATCATAACCCTTTGGATATTCCCTTCGCTGCCTTGAATAAAGACTAAGCGCATCGCGTTTACAACAGAACACCTGTGGACGTACGGATGACAGTGCTCTTCTTTTTATAGCGGTTAGTTTCGATTCAGAAGTATAGGGATATAAAAACGAGACCAAATTGGTTTAAAAAAAAAAAAAATTATGACTAAGCTACTCATTTGGAAATGCTATCATAGCTTGATAAGCATATCTCTGCCCGACAAACAAACTGACACCAAAAAGGTTTTGCCACCTCAGGTGGTACCAACAACCCATTTTTCGGGTCTTGGCCCATGGACTATAAATTGAAGTGTGTTCATGCTACATTTGAAGGGATAGCATATAGCGAAGGGAAAACAAACCTGAATGGCCATCTTCAGGAAGCTATTTTTTGTTGGCGATTATGAATTACTTAACTATGAAATTGAAATAAAAACATACAGAAAAACGACTGCAAAATCTTTGCATAATGTGCCATTATTTATAATCAAGTTTCCATTACTTTTCTTTTATGATACATTTCCTTCGATTAGTGCTCCTTTATTCTTTCCCATTACATTTCATCACTTTCCTTTCCGGCTTTCCACTTCATTCCCGCCTACAAACGTATACAGATATTTTGCCCGTATATACAATCTCAAAAGATATTGCCATAACATAGATAGGCAAACCTGACCGGATGTAACATTACATTTCGATTGCTAAAGTGTGATCGGATTACCATCCATCAAAAAGAATTTAGAAGACCATCATATTTCTCCCCCCCCCCACCCTCTTTGATCTCTCTCCCTCTCTTTCCAGTTATCCAATTCTTTGATTGAATAATATCATTAGTGAAGATCACTTCTCGATGATGCTTTGCCTGTATTATATATATATATATTTATATATATACATATATATATATATATATATATATATATATATATATATATATACAACAATATCTAATATATGTACATTCATCAAACAACATTTAGAAGACCAGCCTATTTTTCTTCCTCTCTCTTTCTCTCCCTTTCAATCTTTCTTCTCATCGCTATAGATTCCAGTGTTTCGCCTGAAGACCGGAAGACCTCATAAATGTTCTATCAAATATACAAATTCCACAAAACAATAGTCTTTCCGGTTAGTGATGAGTTTTCATCATAATAATATTATAACAAATAACTTCTGTCTTATCACTATGTGAAATCTTATTTCATGTGATTCGTAATGAGCAATACTTCTTGGCAGTAGAGTTTTAAGTCAATTATAACATTGTACATACAATTGGCAGCATTTAACCCCTACTGTTGAATCACAAATGTGCTCGTTGATCTCTTTTATTAAATCCCATGGAAACCTTAAGTCATATCTGTAGGCAGACATAATGGATAATTCCAGAAAGTAAACTTCTTATACCAAAAAAAAAAAAAAAAAAGAGAAGAAACTTCTGTGTGGATGGCAGGTACCGCAATAGCATGGATTTTTTCAGATTTAGTTATCAAAAGTTGTCAAAGAAAGCAAGAAAGATGCAATGATTTATTTGAATATTGAAAATCCCATCAGGCTCTTGTCAACATTATGAAAGGGATAATTGCTGAAACAAAACCGAGAAAATAACTCAAATGAAAGATTGGTCTGCGAAACTCAACTTCGATGTTGCTTGAAGTTTTTTTTTTTCTTTCTCTCATACCTATGAATGACAGTCTGATTATGTCATTTACAGGTCGTTCAAATAATCTACTTGGCCAACAAACCAAATAGAGGATATTCTGTATAACATTCATGCAACGCAAGAGCCGATGGTTATTGCCTTTATGGGGTCCTATATATTCATCATGGTGAAACACAGCCTAATATATGCGAATGTTTTACGCAAGAATACTTTGAATAGACCAGGTGGCCAGAGTATCAGGTTACATTGTACCTTATTGAATAGACAGGATGTTGATATAAAGACATTCCTGGACGCGCTCGTAGAAAAGTCGGGGATTATGAGCATAATAGAGAAGTTCAAAGGCCGATTACAGACGGTCTCCTTTTTTCTGCACCGGTCCATAGAATGCATTTGCCTTCGTAGAAAGCGCTCCAAATTTGTGAAGAGTGATTCAATTTTGTGAGAGATGGACCTGTGATAACCCATCGCTTCAATTGAACACTTTGTTTAGGAGCAAGGTATTTTGGGCAATAAAAGCATGAAATGTTCTTGTCTTATCTCATGTGTATCGATGAAATCAAATGTTTTCATGCTGCTATTGAAGTGGTTTATTCACTTATCGTGCCAGCGTAACATATATATATATATATGAGGATATATATGCATTTAGGTAGGACTACATTTTTTCATTCCATTAGACTTCTCGCACTCATGCACATTGCAGCATTTTCATATTCATAAACGATTGCAGCAAATGCTCATTTCCTTTATACATTATGCTTATTGAATGAGATTAGTTCTTCATTTCTTTCTTGTCTTTTATCGGGGGATGACTGGTACTGTATAAACAATTAAACAAATATTGATTTACACTCATGACATAAGAGAAGAACAATTCAGCAAAATTAGCCGTCTGTTATGAGAGATTGAAGAATGCCAGGAGAAATGTTGTTTATTTCAACAAAGATATTGCCTTTTCCTTATTTTCTCAAGTGATGTAATAATTTTAGGCCTTCAAGCCTGTGTGGCTTGTGCTTGTCATACTTCTATGATCATGTCGGCTTCTTCTACAGCTGCTGGAGTATACGCGATGGCCAGCCTTTTTTTGTTGTTGCTAAATTGAATTAACTTCTGCGTCGAATTCGGGAATGGTCACCTGCGACCCTGTTTGAAAAGACGCTCTCTCACATGGAGACGAATTTGAATTGTCTACGGGCATTCTAATTTGAATACGTTTTTTTGAAGTGATAGGATATAGTGAGAGGAAACTGAGATTGAATTATGAACATATTCATGGCGCTATCTTTTTTTTCTTTTATTTTGTCGACGAGTTCGAATTACATAACTGTAAAATTAGAAAACAAACGTACACACACACACACACACAGAAAAAAAAAATGACTATGAAATCTTCGCATAATGTTAAACCATTTTGAACACTCGAATATGCCATTTTCTCTTCCTTTGTAATACATTTGCCTCGATTCGTGCTCCTTCATTTTTATCTCATTGCATCACATTACTTTCCTTTCCAGCTATCCACTATGTCTTCTTTATTCTCATCATCTTCAATTAGTCGTCTAGATTGAATATCCTCATCGATGGTGGCGATCACTTATCCAAGATACTTTGCCCGTATTATTATGTATAATCTAATAAGATATCACCATAACACAGATTATAGGCAAACCTAGCCGTGTATAATATTTCATTTCGTTTGCAAAAGTGTGTTAAGATTACCATTCATCGAACAAAATTTAGAAGACCAGCCTATTTCATTTTTCTCTCTCTATCTCTCAATCTTTCTTCTTATCGCATAGACTCCGATGTTTCATAGGCAGACCGGAAGAGCTTATAAATGTTCCGTCAACTGACTTGAACATGTGTTTTATAAGATCATATAGTTGTAAGTGAATATATAATTATATAAATGTATATATATATATATATATATATATATATATATATATATATTCTCCACCCTTTCTCATGTCTCTCTCTCTCTCTCACACACACACGCGCGCACACACACACACACACATAGACAAAACAATAATCTATCCCGTTTGCTGATGACTTTTATCATATATATCATATCACAGTACACTGTGTAAGATTTAATCTCACTTGATGTGTAGTGAACAATATCTCATCCCGACATTACGGTGTATATAGGGTTGAAAGTGAATCGTGATTGCACATAAACTTTGCAACATTAAACCCGACAGGAAACCTACAAATGCGCTCGTTGATCTCCTTTATTGATCCCATGGAAACCTAAGACATATAATTATGGTCGAAATCTGGAGGCAGTCATGATAGATAAATTCAAAAAGAAAACGTCTCTATACAAAAAAAAAAAAAACAAAACACAGATAAATAAATAAATAAATCGTGGATTTCACAGGTTTAGTCATCATTAGTTGTCAAAGATTGCGAGAAAGGTGCAATGATTTAATTGAATATTGAACATCCCATCAGGCTTTTGTCAACATTATAAAAATTGTTGAAACAAAACCGAGAAACCAACTCAAATGGAAGATTAGTTCGCGAAACTCAACTTCGATGTTGCTTGAAGTTGTTGTTTGTTTTTCTTTCATACTTATGAATGACAGCCTGCTTATAAGATCGTTAAAAGAATCTATATACTTGACCAACGAACCAAATGGAGGATCCCTGTATAGCATTCATACAACGCAAGAGCCGATATTGCTACTACGGGGTCCTATATATTCATCATGGTGAAACACAGCCTAACATAATTACGCGCGTGTATTACGCAAGAATACTTTGAATAGACCAGGTGGCCAGAGTATCAGGTTACATTGTACCTCCATGAATAGTCAGAATGTTGATACAAAAACATCCCTGGACGCGCTCGTAGCCGCCATCTGAAAAGTCGGGAATTATGAGCATAATAGAGATGTTCAAAGGCCGATTACAGACAGCCAGTTTTTCTGCACCGGTCCATCGAATACATTATAATGAGGTGCTTCGTATGTATTATGTAACCTTTTTTACGGACCCCAATGATTTAATGGTTGTTGGGAATCGAATGTGCAAGTTCTCATGTGGTTGTTACCAACATTTATCATAGCATTTATACTTCGACAATGACACACGCTGCAATAAAGCGAGAAACAAGACATATGGCAGAAGTTTTTTGTTCTTTTCTATCTCTTTCTCTCATACGCTTAGCATTCACGGGAAATTGTATATAAAAATTACGATGTTTGATATTTTGATGCTTGCAGCATTTTCAAAGAAACCTTGGGATAACTAGACCGGTGGTGTAATGTAAAACATTTTCTTGAATAAAGAAACGATTCAATCAATATCTATATATATTTGTGTATATGTATATAATATATATATATATATATATATATATATATAAATGTATATTTATATTTCTTAATCTATGTATATGTATTTTGCCAAGATTACAAACCTATCGAGACGGAAACTGTTAATATACCGACCTATCCTGCAGCGACGATGTTTTTTTTTTTTTTATCTCCTGCTTACGACAATGTGTAAGCTCTACATATATTTCAAAGCTTTCGGGGAATATCAGAAAGGACAAAGAATGTGTGTGTGTGTGTGTTTTTTTTTTTAAGAGAGGCAAAAATAGTAAAAATACTAATACACCATACTGATAATGTAACAATATGGAACATCTACAATGTACATTTATTATTACCTTTTGAGTGATCATCAACATCATCATCATCATCATCAACAAATGGTTCCCTTGATGTAATTATACAACAGCTTTTCTCTGTTGTTGTTAATTGTCATTATTACCATGATTATTTCTACACTGTTCAAGTTATCGAGTGATAAAGACACACATACAACCACACAATTTTTCTAATTTCTTTGCAAGGAGAGATACATGTACACACGGTGATGGTACTCCATATTCTTAGAAAGATTGCAAGTGATCTCTGCAATGTAGAAAATCGTCCATTTTTGGACACTCAACAGGCATGAGTGTTTACATGTAATACGCAGTTGCACAGACTTGTAAGGGCTTTCATTGAACATTGTACAGTGTGTACATCGTATCGTCTTCTCGCGATCGCTTGCAGGCACACAGGCATGGGCACGGATCCACAGACATGGACACGCAGGCGCACACATAGTCATGAGCACACACTTACAAAGGGGATATTATTATTTACAATGCATGCACGCACGGCCTCCAATGGATTCGCACGCAGGATGCTAGTCCACTGCCTAGACTGCCTTCGTATACCGCCAATGAGGGCGTATGAGAGAGTGAAAAAAAGATAAGAGTCCCGTGTCGGGACTAGCAGGATGCTAGATTCGCACGGACTCGCACGGTAGCGTGCCAGCACCACGCACGGTACCGTGCCAACACCTCGCACGGTAGCGTGCCAGATGGTCCGCACTCGACGGTGGCACGCAGCCGCACGGAGGCGCACTGACTGGCACGCAGCCGCACGGAGGCGCACGAGGTCGCACGGGGTCGCACGGGGGCGTACAGAAGCGCACGCACCCGCACGAGGCCGTATGAAATGGCACGGAGCCGCACGCACCCGTGCGAAACCGCACGCAGCCGCACGAAGCAGCCCCGTGCGCAGTGCGTGCGGGAGTAACATAACTTAATGGTCTGACTGTATATCAGTTTGAAAAGCCCAGCCTCCAAAATTTTGCAGCAGTCGAAGTAATGCAGTCTCCAACGCAAAACAAAGGTATACTGTGTGAGTGTGTGCGTATAGGTGTGTTTACATGCAAATGTGATTTCTACATGGACGAAAAGCCCAGCCTGCAAAATTTTGCAGCAGTCGAAGTAATGCAGTCTCCAACGCAAAACAAAGGTATACTGTGTGAGTGTGTGCGTATAGGTGTGTTTACATGCAAATGTGATTTCTACATGGACGAAGGTGTAGTACTCCATTGAAGAAAAAAAAGTAAAAAAAAATAATTATTTTCTTTCGTGCTCTTGTGAGGATCGAACCCGTACGTGTGCAACCTCACGTTTCTGAGACGACGCCTCTAACCACTCGGCCATATGTCTCGACGAGAAAATTAGAGGAACGTAAACTTATGTACGTGAAAGACGAATCAGGAATCATTTCGTCCGCATTCCATTCTCATTTTCAGTTTTAAATTGCAAAATTGTCAACCTCATGAGGAGATTTCAAAGAATAAAATGCATGATTACTGCAGCTTATTGTCACAGCTACAACATACTTAAGTTTCAGAGGAAATGAAGCAAAATCAGCTGAGATAAAGGTGCTTAAAAGTTGTCAAGTCAATGCATGGTTTCTAAAAAAATCACCTCCCATAGACATAACACGTAAACTTGTCCGATTTTGCGTCTTTACATTTAAACACAATTTAAAGCATGATGACGTCATCAAGTTTCAAATCTATGACATGGACTTGAAAGGTAAATGTTCAAAGTACAACATATCTGAATTTGGGATAATATTGAGCTTAAACAACAGAGATACGAGCAAATGAATGTCAGAAACAGTACCTTAAAAAAATCAATTCCACTTTTTTGATTTCAGATGATGATATGATGACGTCATAATGTATTCATGGAGATATTGATACTTGAAACGTTATTTCCAATTCATATGTTTTTGTAATATGCAATAAAAATATAGGGTAACCAGACGTTTTAAAGAGCTATGGCGAAATAAACAAAGACATGTTTTTCCCTATATTTGCACATAGACGCGCACACGAAATTTCAACTTTGACGCCAACGCATTCCTTTGTTATAGGTCAAAATTGATCGGAAATCAAAGGATATTATTGCTTAATGTATCAGGAATCCAAATCTGTCAAAAAATGTGCATTTTCATTTTGTCTACGCGCACTACGCGCGAAAATGTGCGGACGGACGCGAACGCGCGAAACGCTTAAAATTGTCTGAAACTTCGAGATTTCCCATTGGTAAGTTGTTTTGAGCCTTTTAAAAGTTTGACGCGCGCGTACGCGCCCGTAATAATGTCCTAGGTAATTAGCATTAAAATGTAAGATAGAGCGTGACCTGAACTTAATGTCCACCGAAAATGATACAGAAATGACCTTTAGTTATGAAGTTATGATCGATCATGTAACATGGTCCGAAAATCACAAAATGGCGCCTAGATGACGTCATAGATATGTTACTGTCATGAAAACCTTATTGTGGCTAGATTTTGTCATGAGACATGTTCCCTGAAAATGTCATGTTATTCCGTAATGTCATTCTTGAGATATTGATGACACAAAATTGTCCAGAAAGAAAGAAGAATAAAAAGAAACGAGACATGAAACTCGTCACTTTAAAGACGAGTTAGGTGATACGCTTGGGGTCATCAGATATCGGTCACCAGTGATTGACAACGAAACAATGAAATATAGCGACTTAAAGTTATATTTCTGCAATAACATTTTAGCAAAGTCGATTTTTTTTGGACCTTTATTATTCAGATCATATTGTTAGTAACAATGCAAACCACATGGAAAGTCCTGTACGTGTGTCTGCGTGTGCAAGTAGGCCAAAGTAGATTAACAGGTTAATATAAACACGAACAAATTGAAACACGTCAATACAGTGTTTTAAAGATCGTCTTGACTTTAATAGTGGTCTTTTAAAAATATGAACTCTAGCCCTTATTTCCATAACCAAAACTGCTATATCGAATCTTGTCATTAATATGATCAGTTTGGAGAGCTCTTAAAGCTACAAGCCTGTAAAATTTTCCAGCAATTAAGCAATGAATCATCCAATCCAAAGCAAAGGAAAATATAGCGAGTGCGTGTATTTACAGAATGGGATTTATACCCGGACGAAATATGGTGCTATAATGTACTAGTAACTACTTGCTGACTTGTTTTAAGGGTTCTGCTGGTTGAGTATCCATTGTTAGCTAAATGAATTGTAATTTGGCGATAAACAAAAATTCCCACGAGCAACAGAAACACTCTAACCTCCGATATAAAATAAGGGAAATTGCTTGTTTGTGTTCGTGGGGATGTGTATACTTAAGGAAATAGTGAAACAAATGACATAGGAGTGAAGCTGAACTGCCTAAGAAAAAAAAAGGAAAAATAAAGAAAGCCCTTGCAGCTACAAGCCTGTGAAATTTTCCGGCAGTAAAAGCAATGAAACGTCCAAAAACAAAACAGTGGCAAATGGAGAGAGTGTGTGTTTGTTTACATGACAATATGATTTGTACCTAGACGAAAGCGGCATTACCTCAACTAAAAGAAAGAGACATAGCTTCTAACCACGTAACTAAATGGTAAGTCTTTTCGAACCAAGAGTGTGGAACGTAAGATGAATCATGACGATCACCCGTGACCGACACATCTTCAAAGGGAACAGTTAGAAGTGGAAGGAGTGTCAAGCATATTGTCTCAACAAAGCAATGAGACAATGACTTTTAGGCATTCCATAATTTCGCTCTAAAATCAATGGTATTTATCATGTAGGCCTACCATTGCTTGCATAGTCCATAAACTTTGCTTTACAAACTTTCAGTGAAACGTGTCATAACATAACTATGTAACTCCATTAGCAGTGACTACTAGATAAACAAAGATATATCAAAATGAACGCTTAGCACATATAACTCAGGAGATTATAACCTGATACTCTGCTCTTCACTGCTCAGATGGCAACAACACTCATCACCTACGGCTGCGTATAGAGAAACAGCCATTACTTAAATAACAGTATTGCCTTTTATTTGGCAGATCGACACACAACCCCTTTAAACACACTGTAATTGGCACGGAGGGACATGAAAGAACTCTTCACTAATACTAAACAGCATATGCATTCCACTCATGTGGCGCAAGATACCTCTAAAGCAACATAAAGCCTGTCTACAACTCCGTTATTGGGTCAAACAATACAGTATGAAATATCATAGAGATGAGCGAGACGGTATACACCTGGCTTAGAGTAAATCAATTCAGTTCTTTTTCCCACTCAAGTTGAAGTATTTATATAAATGCATAAATCCCCACCTTCAGTATAACAAAACAAACGTAGCGAAAAGGGAAGAGAAGACGAGAGCTGGCAAAAATATACTGCACAACTGCAATTTATAACCTTTTGTGTGACAAGTGAAGCAAAATGTATTAGATGTTATAGCAGTTGTTTTTTTTTTAGCATAAACAGACAAATAGAGGACATGAGACACATTCGTGAAGTCCTATTCTTTATACAGTCCCACATAATTCAGATGAAATTGTTTCTGTCATGCAACCATGTGAACATTTCATGCGTGTGTCGGCGTGGGCAAGTAAGTCGATCAGACAGGATATGTAAATGAATATTTACCAATAGGTCTTTATACTGTTAAAAAAACATAAATCAAACATGGCGATAAGGTCTTTTAAGGGTCACCTTCACATTTACATTTGTATTTTCAAGTCGAAATTTCCAGTCGAAGCGCTTTGGTCTCCAACACAAAACAAAGGGATATTGTGTGTGTGTGCGTATAGGTGCGGTTACATGCGAACGTGATTTCTGCATAGGTGAAGGTGTAGTACTCCATTGAAGAAAAAAAGTTAAAAAAAAAGTATTTTGTTTCGTGCTCTTGTGGGGTTCGAACCCGCAACCTCACGTCTCTGAGACGTCGCCTTTAACCACTCGGCCATACGTTTCGACGAGAAAATATGAGGAACGTAAACTTATGTATGTGAAAGATGATTCAGTAATCGTCTGGTCCACATTCCATTCTCATTTTCAGTTTTAAACTGCAAAATTATCAACCTGATGAGATTTGCAAAAATAAAATGCATGATTTCTGCAGCTTATTGTCTCAGCTACAACATACTATAGATTCAGAGGAAATAAAGCAAAATCAGCTGAGATAAAGGTGCTTAAACGTTGTCAAGGCAATGCATGGTTTTAAAAAAAAATCACCTCCCATTGACATAACACGTAAACTTGTCCGATTTTGCGTCTTTACCTTTAATCACAATTTGAAGTGTGATGGTAAGTCTTCTCGAACTAAGAGTGTGGAACGGAAGCTTCTACGTGAAAGATGAATCATGACGATCACCCGTGACCGACAAATCTTCAAAGGGATCAGCTATTAGAAGTGGAAGCCCTCGTGCCAAGCATATTGTCTCACCAATTCCAAAGCAGTGATACTCTTACATTTAGGTATAACATAATTTCCCTCTGAAATCAATGGTATTATTCGTGTACAATTGCTTGCCTTGTCCATAAACTTTGCTTTACAAACTTTCAGTGAAACGTGTCATAACATAATTCTGTAACTCCATTAGCAGTGATTGACTACATAAATAAAGATATATCACATTGAACGCTTAGCGCGTATAACTAAGGGGGATTTTAGCCTGATATCCTGTTCTTCACTGCTCAGATACCAACAACACTCACCACCTACGGCTACGTATAGAGAAACAGCCATGGCGAAAATAAGGTTTTCCTTTTCTTTGGCAGATAGACGCACAACCCCTTTAAACACACTATAATTGACATGGAGGGACATGAAAAAGTTCATTACTACTACTGAGCAGTGATGCCTCCTACTCATGTGGCACAAGATACCTCTATAGCAACATAAAACCTGTCTACAATTCCGTTATTGGATCAAACAATAACAACCTGGAATTTCAAAGAGATGAGCGAGACGCCGTTATACACCTGGCCTAGAGTTAATTTATTCAGTTGCCATTCCTGCTCCAGTTGAGTTATGTAAATTATTTTCCGACCTGTCTTGTGCAGTGTAACAGGAACAAACGTAGAGAAAAGGAAAGAGAAACGAAAGGTGGCAAGCGGGGCACTGTATACCAAGGGCAATTTACAACATTACGTATGATAAATGAAGCAAATACAACCTCCAGCCTCCGACAAAAAAAAAATGGAACTTGAGTGACTGTGTCTCGTGGGGTAGTATACTTGATAAGATAATACGATAAATGACATCGGAATAAAGCAGAACTGCCAAAAGAAAAACAAAGAAAGAGAGAGAGAAAAAAAAATAATAGCGTCCTGCGGGTCTCGAACATCTCGTCCTAAGGTAGTGCATAATGACAATACAGCGGGCTAAGCGACGTTAAAGCCACACGGCTGTCCCGAAGATTGGATGTGAAATTCATAACTTAATATCATTTACAAGATGAAAAAGTTCATTACTACTACTACTAAACAGTGATGCCTTCCACTCATGTGGCACAAGATACCTCTATAGAAACATAAAACCTGTCTACAACTCCGTTATTGGGTCAAACAATAACAACCTGGAATTTCAAAGAGATGAGCGAGGCGCCATACACCTGGACTAGAGTTAATCAATTCAGCTCCCATTCCTGCCAGTTATCTAAACGTACATGTTCCTACCTATCCTGTTACAATATAACAAGAACCAATGAAGAGAAAAGGAAAGAGCAAACGAAAGGTGGTAAGCGGGACACTGTAACAAGGGACAATTTACAACATTAAGTGTGACAAAATTAATGAAGCAAACCCAATCTCCAAACTCCGATACAAAACAATTAAGGGAAATAGAGCAGCCGTGTTCACGGCTAACGTATACTTGATAAAATAATACGATAAATGACATCGAGTATAGCTGAACAGCCGAAAAAAAAAAAGAAAAAAAAAGGTAAAAGTCCTGCGGGAGTCGAACTTCTCGCCTTCCTGTATGGCGTTATGATCACCCAGGGCGCTAAGCGATTACGCCACGCGGCTGTCCCGAAGATCGTTTGCGAAACTTATATTTTTAATTATACAATCGTGACTGTTGACGGAGATGGCGCTATTCAACTTCCCACAAGTGGCCGCGTGGATTCGACCAATATACAGTTGCAAACAACAATCGCCAATCGTTCCGTACAGATTGCATTCTCATTTTCAGTTTTTAACTACATAATTGTCGACCTCATGAGGAGATTTTAAAATATAAAATGCATGATTACTGCAGTTTATTGTCTGAGCTACAACATACTTAAGTTTCAGAGGAAATGGAGTAAAATCAGCTGAGATAAAGGTGCTTAAACGTTGTCAAGTCAATGCATGGTCTAAAAAAAAATCACCTCCCATAGACAATACACGTAAACTTGTCCGATTTTGCGTCTTTACCTTTAATCACAATTTAAGGTATGATGATGTCATTAAATTTCAAAACCATGACATGGACTTGAAAGGCAAATGTTCAAAGTAAAACATATCTGAATTTGGGATAATATTGAGCTTAAACAAGAGAGATACGAGCAAATGAATGTCAGAAACAGTACGTCAAAAAAGTTAATTCCACTTTTTTGATTTCAGATAATGATATGATGACGTCATAATGTATTTCGGGGAATGTTGATGCTTGAAATGTTATTTCCAATTCATATGCTTTTGTAATAGGCAATAAAAACATAGGGTCACCCCGCGTTTTAAAGAGCTATGGCGAAATAAACAAAGACATGTTTTTCGCTATATTTCCACATAGACGCGCACACGAAATTTCAACTTTGACCCCAGCGCATTCCTTTGTTATAAGTCAAAATTGATCGGAAATCATTGGATATTGTTACTTAATGTATCAGGAATCCAAATCTGTCAAAACAATTGCATTCTCGTGTTGCTTACGCGCACTGCGCGCGAAAATACGCGGACGGACGCCTACGCGCGAAACGCTTAAAATTGTCTGAAACTTCGAGATTTCCCATTGGAAAGTTGTTTTGAGCCTTTTAAAAGTTTGACGCGCGCGTACGCGCGCGTAATGATGTCCTAGGTAATTAGCATTAAAATGTAAGATAGAGCGTGACCTGAACTTAATGTCCACCGAAAATGATACAGAAATGACCTTTAGTTATGAAGTTATGATCGATCATGTAACATGGTCCGAAAATCACAAAATGGCGCCTAGATGACGTCATAGATATGTTACTGTCATGAAAACCTTATTGTGGCTAGATTTTGTCATGAGACATGTTCCCTGAAAATGTCATGTTATTCCGTAATGTCATTCTTGAGATATTGATGACACAAAATTGTCCAGAAAGAAAGAAGAATAAAAAGAAATAAAGAGAGATTTTGACAATCACAATAGGTGATACGCTGATAGCGTATCACCTAATAAAGAGAGATTTTGACAATCACAATGTGATACGCTGATAGCGTATCACCTAATAAGAAACGAGACATGGAAACTCGTCACATTGAGGACGAGTTAGGTGATACGCTTGTGGTCATCAGATGACAGTCATCTGTGATCGACAAAGAAAAGAATGTGATATAGGCACCTTCAAGTTATATTGAGCGTGCATGCGAAACCGTTTCTGTAACCACTCGGCCACGGGTCATCCACGGAAATGGTAAGACAAAAAAAAAAAAAAAAACAATGTATAGATATAACAGGGGGAAAGTCAATGCCCACTCAACTAACGTGGCCGTATGAACATCTATTGCATTGCTAGACGGAAAAGCGGCCTTGTAACGACTGAGGTCGCTATGCCATTTCTGGCAACTTGGGAAAAATACGTCCCGCAGACATAAAACCTATAATCGGCTGGTTTTGATACCTTGCCTGTAATCACAATTTTCAGTGTAATGACGTCATCAAATTACAAAACAATGACATCGTCTTGAAAGACAATTGTTCAAAGTACAACACCTCAGTCGTCTTCATTACATACTATGATCGGTTTGACAAAGTCAACCTGCAAAATGTTGCTGCAGTCGAAGCAATGTGGTCTCCAACACACAAAAATGAGGGATATGGCGTGTGTGTGTGTCTGTGTGTGTGTATAGGTGCGTTTATATACGAACGTGATTTCTACATGGACGAATATATAATACAAATTGAAAAAAAAAAGTAAAATTAAAAAAAAAATGTTTCGTGATCTTGTGGGGTTCGAACCCGCAACCTCACGTCTCTGAGACGGCGCCTTTAACCACTCGGCCATACGTCTCGACGAGAAAATATGGGGAACGTAAACTTATGTATGTGAAAGATACATGAGGAATCGTTTTGTCCACATTCCATTTTCATTTTCAGATTTAAACTGCAAAATTGTCAATCAGATGAGGAGATTTCAAAGAATAAAATGCATGATTACTGCAGCTTATTGTCTCAGCTACAACATACTAAAGTTTCAGAGGAAATGAAGCAAAATCAGCTGAGATAAAGGTGCTTAAACGTTGTTAAGTCAATGCATGCTTTTAGAAAAAATCACCTCCCATAGACAATACACGTAAACTTGTCCGATTTTGCATCTTTACCTTTAATTACAATTTAAGGTATGATGACGTCATCAAATATCAAAAGCATGACATGGACTTAAAAGGCAAATGTTCAAAGTACAACATACCTGAATTTGGGATAATATTGAGCTTAAACAACAGAGATACGAGCAAATGAATGTCAGAAACAGTACCTTAAAAAAATTAATTCCACTTTTTTATTTCAGATGACGATATGATGACGTCATAATGTATTTATGGAAATAATGATACTTGAAACGTTATGTTCAATTTATATGCTTTTGTAATATGCAATAAAAACATAGGGTCACCTGACGTTTTAAAGAGCTATGGCGAAATTAATAAAGACATGTTTTTTCACTATATTTGCACATAGATGCGCACGCGAAATTTCAACTATGACGCCAGTGCATTGCTTTGTTATTTGTCAGAATCGATCAGAAATTAATGGATATTGTTACTCAAAGTATCAGGAATCCAAATCAGTCAAAAAAAGTGCATTTTCATGTTACTGACGCGCTATGCGCGCGAAAATGCGCGGACGGACGCGCGCGCGCAAAATTGTTTGAAACGCTTAAAATTGTCTGAAACTTCGAGATTTCCCATTGGAAAGTTGTTTTGAGCCTTTTAAATGTTTGACGCGCGCTTACGCGTCCTAGATGACGTCCTAGGTAATTAGCATCAGAAAAAGAAAGATAGAGCGTGACCTGAACTTTATGTCCACAAAAAATGATACAGAAATGACCTTTAGTTATGAAGTTATGATCGATCATGTAACATGGTCCGAAAATCACAAAATGGCGCCTAGATGACGTCATAGAGACGTTACTGTCATGAAAACCTTATTGTGGCTAGATATTGTCATGAGACATGTTCCCTGAAAATGTCATGTTACTCCGTAATGTCATTCTTGAGATATTGACGACACAAAATGTGCCAGAAAAAAAGAAGAATAAGAAAAAAGACAGATTTTGACAATCACAATAGGTGATACGCTAAAAGCGTATCACCTAAAAAGACAGATTTTGACAATCACAATAGGTGATACGCTAAAAGCGTATCACCTAATAAGAACGAGACATGAAAACTCGTCACATTGAGGACGAGTTAGGTGATACGCTTGTGGTCATCAGTTGACGGTCATCTGTGATCGACAAAGAAAAGAATGTGATATAGGCACCTTGAAGTTATATTGAGCGTGCATGCGAAACCGTTTCTGTAACCACTCGGCCACGGGTCATCCACGGAAATGGTAAGACAAAAAAAAACAATGTATAGATATAACACAGGGAAAGTCAATGCCCACTCAACTAACGTGGCCTGGTGAACATCTATTGCATTGCTAGACGGAGAAGCGGCCCTGTAACGACTGAGGTCACTATGCCATTTCTGGCAACTTGGGAAAAATACGTCCCGCAGACATAAAACCTATAATCGGCTGGTTTTGATACCTTGCCTTTAATCACAATTTTCAGTGTAAAGACGTCATCAAATTACAAAACAATGACATCGTCTTGAAAGACAATTGTTCAAAGTACAACACCTCAGTCGTCGTCATTACATACTATGATCGGTTTGACAAAGTCAACCTGCAAAATGTTGCTGCAATCGAAGCAATGTGGTCTCCAACACACAAAAAAGAGGGATATGGCGTGTGTGTGTGTCTCTGTGTGTGTATAGGTGCGTTTATATACGAACGTGATTTCTACATGGACGAATATGTAATACAAAATTGAAGAAAAAAAAGTAAAATAAAAAAAAAATGTTTCGTGATCTTGTGGGGTTCGAACCCGCAATCTCACGTCTCTGAGACGGCGCCTTTAACCACTCGGCCATACGTCTCGACGAGAAAATATGGGGAACGTAAACTTATGTATGTGAAAGATACATGGGGAATCGTTTTGTCCACATTCCATTTTCATTTTCAGTTTTAAACTGCAAAATTGTCAATCTGATGAGGAGATTTCAAAGAATAAAATGCATGATTACTGCAGCTTATTGTCTCAGCTACAACATATTAAAGTTTCAGAGGAAATGAAGCAAAATCAGCTGAGATAAAGGTGCTTAAACGTTGTTAAGTCAATTGATGCTTTTAAAAAAAATCACCTCCCATAGACAATACACGTAAACTTGTCCGATTTTGCGTCTTTACCTTTAATCACAATTTAAGGTATGATGACGTCATCAAATATCAAAAGCATGACGTGGACTTAAAAGGCAAATGTTCAAAGTACAACATATCTGAATTTGGGATAATATTGAGCTTAAACAACAGAGATACGAGCAAATGAATGTCAGAAACAGTACCTTAAAAAATTAATTCCACTTTTTTGATTTCAGATGACGATATGATGACGTCATATTGTAATTATGGAAATAATGATACTTGAAACGTTATTTTCAATTCATATGCTTTTGTAATATGCAATAAAAACATAGGGTCACCTGACGTTTTAAAGAGCTATGGCGAAATAAACAAAGACATGTTTTTTCACTATATTTGCACATAGATGAGCACGCGAAATTTCAACTTTGACGCCAGTGCATTGCTTTGTTATTTGTCAAAATCGATCAGAAATCAATGGATATTGTTACTCAAAGTATCAGGAATCCAGATCAGTCAAAAAATGTGCATTTTCATGTTACTGACGCGCTGTGCGCGCGAAAATGCGCGGACGGACGCGCACGCGCAAAATTGTTTGAAACGCTTAAAATTGTCTGAAACTTCGAGATTTCCCATTGGAAAGTTGTTTTGAGCCTTTTAAATGTTTGACGCGCGCTTACGCGTCCTAGATGACGTCCTAGGTAATTAGCATCAGAGAAAGAAAGATAGAGCGTGACCTGAACTTTATGTCCACAAAAACTGATACAGAAAGGACCTTTAGTTATGAAGTTATGATCGATCATGTAACATGGTCCGAAAATCACAAAATGGCGCCTAGATGACGTCATAGATACGTTACTGTCATGAAAACCTTATTGTGGCTAGATATTGTCATGAGACATGTTGACTGAAAATGTCATGTTTCTCCGTAATGTCATTCTTGAGATATTGACGACACAAAATAGGCCAGAAAGAAAGAAGAATAAGAAACGAGATATGAAACTCGTCACGCTGACGAGTTAGGTGATACGCTTGGGGTCATCAGGTGTCGGTCATCTGTGATCGACAAAGAAAAGAATGTGATATAGGCACCTTGAAGTTATATTGAGCGTGCATGCAAAACCGTTTCTCTAACCACTCGGCCACGGGACATCCCCGGACATGGTAAGGCAAAAAAGAAATGTATGGATATTACAGGGGGAAAAAGTCAATGCCCACTCAACAATCGTGGCCGCGTGAACATGTATTGCATTGCTAGACGGAAATGCGGCCTTGTAACGACTGATGTCGCTATGCCATTTCTGGCAACTTGGGAAAAATACGCGCCGTAGACATAAAGCCTATAATCGGCTAGTTTTGATACCTTGCCTTTAATCACAATTTTCAGTGTGATGACGTCATCAAAGTACAAAACAATGACATGGTCTTGAAAGACAATTGTTCAAAGTACAACACCTCCGTCGTCGTCATTACATACTATGATCGGTTTGACAAAGTCAGCCTACAAAATTGTGCAGCAGTCGAAGCAATGTGGTCTCCAACACAAAAAAAGGGATATGGTGTGTGTCTGTGTGTGTGTATAGGTGCGTTTATACGAACGTGATTTCTACATGGACGAATATGTAATACAAAATTGAAGAAAAAAAGTAAAATAGCTAAGTGTTTTGTTTCGTGATCTTGTGGGGTTCGAACCCGCAACCTCACGTCTCTGAGACGTCGCCTTTAACCACTCGGCCATACGTCTCGGCGAGAAAATATGAGGAACGTAAACTTATGTATGTGAAAGCTGAATCGGGAATCGTTTTGTCCACATTCCATTCTCATTTTCAGCTTTAAACTGCAAAATTGTCAACCTGATGATAGGATTTCAAAAAATAAAATGCATGATTACTAAAGCTTATTGTCTCAGCTACAACATACTTAAGTTTCAGAAGAAATGAAGCAAAATCAGCTGAGATAAAGGTGCTTAAACGTTGTCAAGTCAATGCATGGTTTGAAAAAAAAATCACCTCCCATTGACATAACACGTAGTATGGTCCGATTTTGCATCTTTACCTTTAATCACAATTTAAGGTATGATGACGTCATCAAATTTCATAACCATGACATGGACTCAAAAGGCAAATGTTCAAAGTACAACATATCTGAATTTGGGATAATATTGAGCTTAAACAACAGAGATACGAGCAAATGAATGTCAGAAACAGTACCTCAAAAAATTAATTCCACTTTTTTGATTTCAGATGATGATATGATGACGTCATAATGTATTTATGGAAATATTGATACTTGAAACGTTATTTTCAATTCATATGCTTTTGTAATACGCAATAAAAACATAGGGTCACCTGACGTTTTAAAGAGCTATGGCGAAATAAACAAAGACATGTTTTTCGCTATATTTCCACATAGACGCGCACACGAAATTTCAACTTTGACGCCAGCGCATTCCTTTGTTATAGGTCGAAATTGATCGGAAATCAATGGATACTGTTACCTCAATTGCGAGGCCGAGCCCCGCAATTTAGTCCGTTTACACTGCCGGGCTCGGCCGCACTTTTGATTCAAACCTTTCAATATTTTGTCGTAGTGGCGCTCTACTTTTAAACAAACGCAATTTGGTATTGTCTGGTTTTCAGATCCTTTGCCAACTGAATTCCGTGGCGACGAAGTCGCCGTTCGGGCAAAGGCCTTTGCCGAAGGAGAAAATCCTTTGCAGGACAAAACCACCTTAAACTATCCTAGTTTTCGACGTTAAAGTGGTTAATATCCTAAATAGCGAAATAGTACAGGCGAGGGTTTGGAAGCCAGACTAAAATTGGCCGCGCATTTAGCCCAGTTTGCGCTTACACTGAGAAAAAGGCCGGGCGCGACCGCGGCTCGACCGCGGCCGAGACCACCTCCAGAGCGTGGCATAATGCGAGGCCAATTTTGGCCCCGCATTTGGCCTTTTGCGCGTTTACACCGAAATGAAGGTGGGCTCGGCGCGGCCGAGCCGCGGCCGAGCCGCGGCCGAGCCTCGCACTGTAAACGGGGTCCAAGCGATCCTCGGCACGTACAAATAAAATATGACAATTAAGTGTTTATAACCATCCTGGAATTAACAGTGGCCTTTTAAAACATGACCTTTGACCATTATTTACATAACCAATATGACTCCCTCTAATCTTGCTATTACAATGCTCAGTTCAGAGATCTCTTACAGCTATATACAAGCCTGTGAGATTTACCAGCATTAAAACCAATGAAGCCTCCGATACAAAACAAGGGATATAGAGCAAGGGAGTCTGTTTACATGAGAATGTGATTTATCCTGGACGAAAGTGATACCTCAATTAAAGAGAAAAGGGCAAAAGAAAAATGGGCCAAACGTACGGCTCCAGCGAAAGAGACATCGCCTTTAACCATGTAACTATAGGTCTCCTCTAACTAAGAGTACACTTTGAACGTAAGCTTTTACGTGAATGATAATTTATGACGATCTCACGTGATCGACACACATTCAAAGGGGACAGTTAGAAGTGGAAGGAGTGCTTAATCGTTTCATTAATTCCTAATCAATGACACCCCTACTATAGGCATATCATAATTTCTCACCTAAAATCAATGGTCTATAGGACTCATGCACCATTACTTGTATCGTGCATAAACTTTGTTTTTTAAGCTTTCAGTGAAACGTGTCATAACATAATTCTGTAATTCCATCGGCAGTGATTGATATAATAAAGAAGAAAGATATATCACCGTATTGAACGCTTAGAACCTAACGGGGGGGGGGGTGGGGTATTATAGCATGATACTCGGTTCTTTACTGCCCACATGCCAACAACATCCATTACCCACGGCTACGCATAGCGAAACAGCCATGGCGAAAATAAAACTTTGTTTTCTCGTAGGCAGAATGACACAGAACCTCGTCAAACACACTTTTATTGGCAGGGATGGACATGAAAAAGTTCATTACTAATACTAAACAGCGTATGCATTCCATTCATGTGGCGCGAGATACCTCTACAGCAACATAAAGCCTGTCTTCAACTCCGTTGGTCGAACAATGACAACCTGAAATTTGAAAGATACGAGCGAGACGCTATATACACCTGGCCTAGAGTTAATTTATTCAGTTCTCATTCCTACCTGAAGTTGGGTTATGTTATTGTAATCATTCCCATCTGCAGTATAACAAAACCAAAGTGAGGGAAAGGGGGAGAGAAAAACGAGAGGTGGCAAAAGGAAAACTGCATGCACAACTGCAATCCATATCATTGCGTGTGACAAGTGAAGCAAATGTATTAGTTGTTATAGCAGTGTTTTATGAGCATAAACTGGCAAATAGACAGACCATGTCAAATATAAAAACCATCAATTTAATGTAAGAGAAGATGGTAAACAAGATGCATTGAAACTGTAACTAAATCGCTGCTTTTCTACTCGGTCACGGAACGTCCAACTTTATATTCAACTAGAAATGTCGCTTTGGCGACTGGTATGCCTCCGCCATAATGCATGATTTTTCCCAATAGGTCTAGATAGTACATGTGGACAATGTGTGATTATATTTTCACAAAATTGGCAAAATATTGAAATGACAAGTTTGTCACAAATGTGTTAAATGTTCACCTTCCTTGACCTAGGTTTAATTGGATGAATAGGAGAGCATGTATCTAGGGATTTAAGGACTTTAACTTGACTTTGACCCATTCATACATTTAGGCATTGAGTAATTTTCAAGGTACAGGTGTGGAGAAAAAGTGCAATATCTGAATTGAATAGTAAATTGTTACCATTTTCATCTGGCCCTTGACCCTAAAATTCATAAAATAATTACTTTCAGGTAGAAAACGCATAATATGTACTAAGTTTCAAGATAACTTGAGCCACTTCCGCGATATGGAGGAAAAAGTTAGTTCAGCACTTTCACTTGATCTTTGACCTTTTGACCTTTGAGGCAAAAAAAGAAGAAAAAAAAAAACTTTCCAGAGAGATTCTGTTAGATTACACACGCATACACCAAGTGTAAAAAAAAATAACCCTGCTGGCATTGCATAAATATGAGGGTAATAGTAAAATTTTGAAGTCTTGCACTTGACCTGTGACCCCTGACCTTTGACCCCATGAACCCTACATTCTCTAGATAATCACTTCCAGTCAGTACATGTATATACTATGTTCCATGAAGATACCTTGAACAATTTTCCAAGGTACTGAGAAAAAAAAGAAGTTGTAATATTTTTACTTGACCTTTTGACCTTTGACCTCATGACCCAAACTTTCACCAGAGAATCTTAATTGGGTAATACATGTATACACTAAGTTTCAAGAAAATATCTTCAGCATTCAATAGATATGGTGGAAATAGTGAAATTTTATGTATTTGACCCTGACCTTTTGACCTTTGACCTCATGACCCAAACTTTCACCAGAGAATCTTAATTGGGTAATACATGTATACACTAAGTTTCAAGAAAATCTCTTCAGGCATTCAATAGATATGGTGGAAATAGTGAAATTTTATGTATTTGACCCTGACCTTTTGACCTTTGACCTTTGACCTCATGACCCAAACTTTCACCAGAGAATCTTAATTGGGTAATACATGTATACACTAAGTTTCAAGAAAATATCTTCAGGCATTCAATAGATATGGTGGAAATAGTGAAATTTTATGTATTTGACCTTGACCTTTTGACCTTTGACCTTGAGCATGTGCACCCAAAAGTTGATAGGCACAACTTCACCCCCTAATACACATACATGCCAAGTTTCATTAGGATACCTCAACAGGTTTCGATAGTTACCTTGTCCACAAAATTCATTACGGACGGACGGACGGAAGGACGGACGGACGGACGGACGGACGGACGGACGGACAACCCGAAAACATAATGCCTCCGGCACCACTTCGTGGCGGAGGCATAACAAAAAAAAAAATTTAGGGGAAAGAAACAAATTTAGATATAACATTCTTGAATTGAAAACAAGAAAAAGAAAATGCCCACGTCAGGATTAAAAAAAAACGCTGCAAGAACATGCATTATATTCTAGATGGGAATACGGTCTTGATGCAAAGGTCCAATGATTGTCTCATTACTTTAAAAGCAATCTATGGTTCCCTTACCATCACCAGTACCACACCACAATGACGTCTCTAAAATCAATGGTAGCACATTTATCATTGCATCGTGCAGTAACTCCCTTTTCCTAAACTACCAGTAGAACGTGTCATATTATATTGTGTGTTTCGATCAGTAATGACTGACTTTAAAGAAGAAAGATAATGCAAAAAATTGAACGCTTACCACATTGCTTATAGGGCTATTCCAGTTTGGTACAGATCTGTTCTATTCTCCCAGATGCCAACAACATATGTCACCTATGGCTGAACTAGTGAAACAACCATGACGAAAATAAACGACAGAGAACGCCGTCATAATCACTACACTTGGAAAGGTGTTGCCCGAAATTCCTCATTATGAAGCAATATCACGTCACTTCCTTCCCTGCCTGTCTTTAACTCCGTCATTTGGTCAAACAATAACAACCTGGAATTCCAAAGAGATAAGCGAGACGCCATGCACCTGGACTAGAGTTAATTAATTCAGTTCCCATTCCTGTTAATTATATAAACGTACACGTTCCTAAATATCCTGCTACAGTATAACAAGAACAAATGAAGAGAAAAGGAAAGAGAAAACGAATGGTGGCAAGCGGGGTACTGTTTTAATTCAAGGGGCAATTTACAACATTACGTGTGACAAAATTAAAGAAGCAAACCCAACCTCCAAACTCCAATACAAAACAAGGGAAATAGAGTAGCTGTGTTCATGACATCAGAGTGAAGCTGAACTGCAGAAAACAAGAAAGAAAAAAGAAATAAAAGGAAAAAGTCCTACGGGACTCGATTAACTTCTCTCCTTCCGGTCGGGCATTATAAACACGCAGCGTGCTAAGCAATTCTGCCACATGGAAGATCCGAAGATCTTGTGCGAAACTTAAATATATCTATGTATGCTATACATTTATATTCAGTTTTTTGGCTATATACGTCAAGTGACTGATAGCGCTATTCAACTTCCCACGAGTGGCCGTGTGGATTCGATCAATATACAGTTACAAAGATAAATCTTGAATCGTTTCAACCAGATTCCATTCTCATTTTCAGTGATCGACAACGAAAATAATGTAAAGTAGCGACTTGAAGTAATATTGAGAAATGTTCGTGAAGTCCAATTCTTTATACAGTCCTAAATAATTCAGATGAAATTGTTTCTGTCATGCAACTAATTGAAAATTTCGTGTAGTGGTGTCGGCGTGTCCAAGTAAGTTGATTGGAAAGGATATGTGAATGAATATTTACCAATAGGTCTTTATATTGTAAAAAAAAAATCAAACATGGCCATGCGGTCTTTTAAAAGTCATCTTCACTTTAACATTTGTAATTTCAAGTCCAAGTTGCCTGTCAAAGCAATGTGGTCTCCAACAAAAAACAAAGGGATATTGTGTGTGTGTGTGTGTGTGTGTGTGTACGTTTACATGAAAACGTGATTTCTACATGGACGAAGGTGAATACTCCATAAAAGGAAAAAAGCAAAAGATATAAGTATTTTGTTTCGTGCTCTTATGGGGTTCGAACCCGTACGTGTGCAACCTCACGTCTCTTGTGACGTCGCCTTTATCCTCTCGGCCATGACAGTACGTCTTGACGAGAAAATATGAGGAACGTAAGCTTATACGTGAAAGATGATTCAGGAATCGTTTTGTCCACATTCCATTCTCATTTTCAGTTTTTAGCTGCAAAATTATCAACCTGATGAGGAGATTTGAAAAAATAAAATGCATGATTACTGCAGCTTATTGTCTGAGCTACCACATACTTAAGTTTCAGAGGAAATGGAGCAAAATCAGTTGAGATAAAGGTGCTTAAACGTTGTCAAGTCAATGCATGGTTAAAAAAAAAAAATCACCTTCCATAGACATAACACGTCAACTTGTCTGATTTTGAGTCTTTACCTTTAATCACAATTTGAAGTATGATGGTAAGTCTTCTCGAACTAAGAGTGTGGAACGTATACCTTCTACGTGAAAGGTGAATCATGACGATCACCCGTGACTGACACATCTTCAAAGGGATCTGTTATTAGAAGTGGAAGCCCTCGTGCCAAGATAATATTGTCTCAGCAATTCCAAAGCAATGATACCCTTACATTTAGGTATACCATAATTTCCCTCTGAAATCAATGGTATTATTCATGTACAATTGCTTGCCTTGTCCACAAACTTTGCTTTACAAACTTTCAGTAAAAGGTGTCATAACATAATTCTGTAACCGTCCATTAGCAGTGATTGACTACATAAATCAAGATGATAAATATCAATTGAACGCTTAGCGCGTATAACTAAGGGGGATTTCAGCCTGATGTTGTGTTATTTACTGCTCAGATACCAACAACACTCATCACCTACGGCTACGTATAGAGAAACAGCCATGACGAAAATAAGTTTTCCTTTTCTTTGGCAGATAGACACACAACCCCTATAGCCCCTATAACTGACATGGAGGGACATGAAAAAGTTCATTACTACTACTAAACAGTGATGCCTTCTACTCATGTGGCACAAGATACCTCTATAGCAACATAAAACCTGTCTACAATTCCGCTATTGGGTCAAACAATAACAATCTGGAATTTCAAAAAGATGAGCTAGACGCCATACACCTGGCCTAGAGTTAATTTATTCAGTTGCCATTCCTGCTCCAGTTGAATTATGTAAATTATTTCCCGACCTGTCTTGTGCAGTGTAACAGGAACAAACGTAGAGAAAAGGAAAGAGAAAACGAAAGGTGGCAAGCGGGGCACTGTATACCAAGGGCAATTTACATTACGTATGATAAATGAAGCAAATCCAACCTCCAGCCTCCGACAAAAAAAAAGGGAACTTGAGTGACTGTGTGTCGTTGGGTAATGACATCGGAATGAAGCTGAACTGCCAAAAGAAAAACAAAGAAAGACAGAGAAAAAAAAATAATAGCGTCCTGCGGGTCTCGAACATCTCGTCCTAAGGTAGTGCATAATGACCATGCAGCGCGCTAAGCGACTATAAAGCCACACGGCTGTCCCGAAGACTGGATGTGAAATTCATATCTTTATATCATTTACAACATGAAAAAGTTCATTACTACTACTAAACAGTGATGCCTTCAATTCATGTGGCACAAGATACCTCTATAGCAACATAAAACCTGTCTACATCTCCGTTATTGGGTCAAACAATAACAATCTGGAATTTCAAAGAGATGAGCGAGACGCCATACACCTGGACTAGAGTTAATCAATTCAGCTCCCATTCCTGCAAGTTATTCAAACGTACATGTTCCTACCTATCCTGCTACAGTATAACAATAACCAATGAAGAGAAAAGGAAAGAGCAAACGAAAGGTGGCAAGCGGGACACTGTAACAAGGGGCAATTTACAACATTAAGTGTGACAAAATTAATGAAGCAAACCCAATCTCCAAACTCCAATACAAAACAAGGGAAATAGAGCAGCCGTGTTCACGGGTTACGTACACTTGATAAAATAATATGATAAATGACATCGGAGTAAAGCTGACCTGCCGAAAAAAAAAGAAAAGAAAAACAAAAAGAACGGGAAAAGTCCTGCGGGAGTCGAACTTCTCACCTTCCGGTATGGCGTTATGAACACCCAGCGCTAAGCGATTACGCCACACGGATGTCCTTAAGAGTGAATGCGAAACTTAAATATATAATAATACTATCGTGACTAGTTGACTTGTGATGGCGCTATTCAACTTCTCACAAGTGGCAGCGTGGATTCGATCAATATACAGTTGCAAAGAAAAATTGGGAATCGTTCTGTACAGATTGCATTCTCATTTTCAGTTTTAAACTACAAAATTATCAACCTAATGAGGAGATTTGAAAACAATAAAATGCACGATTACTAAAGCTTATTGTCTCAGCTACAACATACGTATGTTTCAGAGGAAATGGAGCAAAAACAGATGAGGTAAAGGTGCTTAAACGTTGTCAAGTCAATGCATGGTTTGAAAAAAAATCACCTCCCATAGACATAACACGTAAACTTGTCTGATTTTGAGTCTTTACCTTTAATAACAATTTCTAGTATGATGACGTCATCATATTTCAAAATCATCACATGGACTTGAGAGGCAAATGTTCAAAGTACAACATATCTGAATTTGGGATAATATTGAGCTTAAACAACAGAGATACGAGCAAATGAATGTCTGAAACAGTACCTCAAAAAAATCAATTCCACTTTTTTTATTTAAAATGACGATATGATGACGTCATCGCGTGTTCCTGGCAATATTGATACTTGGAATGTTATTTACAATTCATATACTTTTGTAATATGCAATAGAACTATAGGGTCAACGGACGATTTAAAGAGCTATGGCGAAATAAACAAAGACATGTTTTTTCACTATATTTGCAGAAAGACGCGCACGCGGAATTTCAACTTTGACGCCAGTGCATTCCTTTGTTATAGGTCGAAATCGATCGGAAATCAATGGATATTGTTACTCAGAGTATAAGGAATCCAAATCAGTCAAAAAAATTGCATTTTCATGTTGCTTACGGGCTCTGCGCGCGAAATTGCGCGGACGGACGCGCACGCGAGAAAATGTTTGAAACGCTTAAAATTGTCTGAAACTTCGAGATTTCCCATTGGGAAGTCGTTTTGAGCCTTTTAAAATTTTGACGCGCGCTTACGCGCGCGTAATGATGACCTGTGTAACTAGCGTTAAAAAGTAAGATAGAGCGTGACCTGAACTTCATGTCCACCGAAAATGATACAGAAATGACATCTAGTTATGAAGTTATGATCGATCATGTGACAAAGTCCGAAAATCACAAAATGGCGCCTAGATGACGTCATAGATATGTTACTGTCATGAAAACCTTATTGTGGCTAGATTTTGTCATGAGACATGTTGACTGAAAATGTCATGTTATTTCGTAATGTCATTCTTGAGATATTGACGACACAAATTGTGGCAGAAAGAAAGAAGAATAAAAAACGAGATATGAAACTCGTCACACTGAAGACGAGTTAGGTGATACGCTTGGGGTCATCAGATGTCGGTCATCCGTGATCGACAAAGAAAAGAATGTAATATAGCACCTTGAAGTTATAATGAGATACTTAGTTGAACTTTTTTGGGGGCCTACATTTATTATTCAGATCACATTTGTTTTTCTGTCACACAAACTATGTGGAAATTCTGTGCGTGTACGACTAAGTCGATTTACGGACTTTTTGAGCCTCAATTGCGCGGCCGAGCCCCGCAATTTAGTCCATTTACACTGCCGGGCTCGGCCGCGCTTTTGATTCAAACCTTTCAATATTTTGTCGTAGTGGCGAAGTCGCCGTTCGGGCAAAGGCCTTTGCCGAAGGAGAAAATCCTTTGCAGGACAAAACCACCTTAAACTATACTAGTTTTCGACGTTGAAGTGGTTAATATCCTGAATACCGAAATAGTACAGGCGAGTGTTTGGAAGCCACAATAAAATTGGCCGCGCATTTAGCCCAGTTTGCGTTTACACTGAGAAAAAGGCCGGGCGCGACCGCGGCTCGGCCGCGGCCGAGACCACATTAGCGTGGCCTAATGCGAGGCCATTTTGGCCCCGCATTTGGCCTTTTGCGCGTTTACACCGAAATGAAGGCGGTCTCGGCGCGGCCGAGCCGCGGCCGAACCTCGCACTGTAAACGGGATCCAAGTGATCCTCGGCACGTACAAATAAAACATGACAATTAAGTGTTTATAACCATCCTGGCTTTAACAGTGGCCTTTTAAAATATGACCTTTGACCATTATTTACATAACCAATATGACTCCCTCTCATCTTGCTATCATAGTGATCAGTTCAAAGAGCTCTTACAGCTATATACAAGCCTGTGAGATTTACAAGCAGTAAATCCAATGAAGCCTCCGATACAAAACAAGGGATATAGAGCAAGTGAGTCTGTTTACATGAGAATGTGATTTATACCTGGACGAAAGTGATATCTCAATTAAAGAGAAAAGGGCAAAAGAAAAACGGGCCAAACGTACGGCTCCAGCGAAAGAGACATCGCCTTTAACCATGTAACTATAGGTCTCCTCCAACTAAGAGTACACTTCGAACGTAAGCTTATACGTGAATGATAATTTATGACGATCTCACATGATCGACACACATTCATAGGGGACAGTTAGAAGTGGAAGGTGTGCTTAATCGTTTCATTAATTCCTAATCAATGACAATCCTACTATAGGCATGTCATAATTTCTCATCTAAAATCAATGGCCTATAGGACTCATGCACCATTACTTGTATCGTGCATATACTTTGTTTTTTAAGCTTTGAGTGAAACGTGTCATAACATAATTCTGTAATTCCATCAGCAGTGATTGACATTTAAGAAAGCTATATCACCGTATTGAACGCTTAGAACCTAACCGGGGGAGGGGGGTATTATAGCATAATACTCGGTTCTTTACTGGCCAGATGCCAACAACACCCATCACCCACGGCTACGCATAGAGAAACAGCCATGGCGAAAATAAAACTTTGCTTTCTCATAGGCACAATGACACAAAACCCCATCAAACACACTTTTATTGGCAGGGATGGACATGAAAAAGTTCATTACTAATACTAAACAGCGTATGCATTCCATTCATGTGGAGCGAGATACCTCTATAGCAACATAAAGCCTGTCTTCAACTCCGTTGATCGAACAATGACAACCTGAAATTTCAAAGAGATGAGCGAGACGCTATATACACCTGGCCTAGAGTTAATTTATTCAGTTCTCATTCCTACTTCAAGTTGGGTTATGTCATTGTAATCATTCCCATCTGCAGTATAACAAAACCAAAATGAGGGAAAAGGGGAGAGAAAAACGAGAGGTGGCAAAAGAAAAAATGCATGCACAACTGCAATCCACATCATTGCGTGTGACAAGTGAAGCAAATGTATTAGTTGTTATAGCAGTGTTTTATGAGCATAAACAGGCAAATTGCTTTATAGACAGACAATGTCAAATTTAAAAACAATCAATTTAATGTCAGAGAAGATGGTAAACAAGATGCATTGAAACTGTAACTAAATCGCTGCTCTTTTACTCGGTCACGGAACGTCCAACTTTATATCCAACAAAAAAAAAATGTTAGGGGAAAGAAACAAATTTAGATATAACATTCTTAAATTAAAAACAAGGAAAAGAAAATGTCCACGTCAGGATTAAAAAAAAAAAAAAACTCCGCACGAACATGCATTATATTCTAGATGGGAATACGGTCTTGATGCAAAGGTCCAATGATTGTCTCATTACTTTAAAAGCAATCTATGGTTCCCTTACCATCACCAGTACCACACCACAACGACGTCTCTAAAATCAATGGTAGCACATTTATCATTGCATCGTGCATTAACTCCCTTTTCCTAAACTACCAATGGAACGTGTCATATTATTGTGTATTTCGATCAGTAGTGACTGACTTTGAAGAAGAAAGATAATGCAAAAAATTGAACGCTTACCACATTACTTATAGGGCTATTCCAGTTTGGTACTGATCTGTTCTATTCTCCCAAATGCCAACAACATATGTCACCTATGGCTAAACTAGTGAAACAGCCATGACGAAAATAAACGACAGAGAACCCCGTCATAATCACTACGCTTGGAAAGGTGTTGCCCAAAATTCCTCATTATGAAGCAATATCAAGTCACTTCCTTCCCTGCCTGTCTTTAACTCCGTTATTTGGTCAAACAATAACAACCTGGAATTCCAACGAGATCAGCGAGACGCCATGCACCTGGACTAGAGTTAATTAATTCAGTTCCCATTCCTGTTAGTTATGTAAACGTACACGTTCCTAAATATCCTGCTACAGCATAACAAGAACAAATGAAGAGAAAAGGAAAGAGAAAACGAATGGTGGCAAGCGGGGCACTGTTTCAAGGGGCAATTTACAACATTACGTGTGACAAAATTAATGAAGCAAACCCAACCTCCAAACTCCAATACAAAACAAGGGAAATAGAGTAGCTGTGTTCATGACATCAGTGTGAAGCTGAACTGCTGAAAAAAAAAGAAAAAAGAAATAAAAGGAAAAAGTCCTGCGGGACTCGATTAACTTCTCTCCTTCCGGTCGGGCATTATAAACACGCAGCGTGCTAAGCGATTCTGCCGCACGGAAGATCCGAAGATCCTGTGCGAAACTTAAATCTATCTATGTATGCTATACACAACACAAATTTACATTGATATTCAGTTTTTTGGCGATATACGTAAAGTGACTGATAGCGCTATTCAACTTCCCACGAGTGGCCGCGAGGATTCGATCAATATACAGTTGCAAAGATAAATCGGGAATCGTTTCGACCAGATTCCATTCTCATTTTCAGTGATCGACAACGAAAATAATGTTAAGTTGCGACTTGAAGTAATATTGAGAAATATTCGTGAAGTCCAATTCTTTATACAGTCCTATATAATTCAGATGAAATTGTTTCTGTCATGCAACCAATTGAAAATTTCGTGTCACCGTGTCCAAGTAAGTTGATTGGAAATGATATGTGAATGAATATTTACCAATAGGTCTTCATATTGTTAAAAAAAACCAAGCATGGCCATGCTGTCTTTTAAGAGTCATCTTCACTTTGTAATTTCAAGTCCAAGTTGCCAGTCAAAGCAATGTGGTCTCCAACACAAAACAAAGGGATATTGTGTGTGTGTGTGTGTGTGTGTGTGTGTGCCTGTGTGTGTGTACGTTTACATGAAAACGTGCTTTCTACATGGACGAAGGTGAATACTCCATAAAAAAAAAAGATATACGTATTTTGTTTCGTGCTCTTATGGGGTTCGAACCCGTACATGTGCAACCTCACGTCTCTTGTGACGTCGCTTTTATCCTCTCGGCCATGTACGTCTTGACGAGAAAATATGAGGAACGTAAGCTTATATGTGAAAGATGATTCAGGAATCGTTTGGTCCACATTCCATTCTCATTTTCAGTTTTTAGCTGCAAAATTATCAACCTGACGAGGAGATTTGAAAAAAATAAAATGCATGATCACTGCAGCTTATTGTCTCAGCTACCACATACATAAGTTTCAGAGGAAATGGAGCAAAATCAGCTGAGATAAAGGTGCTTAAACGTTGTCAAGTCAATGCATGGTTAAAAAAAAATCACCTCCCATAGACATAACACGTCAACTTGTCTGATTTTGAGTCTTTACCTTTAATCACAATTTGAAGTATGATGGTAAGTCTTCTCGAACGAAGAGTGTGGAACGGAAGCTTCTACGTGAAAGATGAATCATGACGATCACCCGTGACCGACACATCTTCAAAGGGATCAGTTATTAGAAGTGGAAGCCCTCGTGCCAAGATATTGTCTCAGCAATTCCAAAGCAATGATACCCTTACATTTAGGTATACCATAATTTCCCTGTGAAATCAATGGTATTATTCATGTACAATTGCTTGCCTTGTCCATAAACTTTGCTTTACAAACTTTCAGTGCAATGTGTCATAACATAATTCTGTAACTCCATTAGCAGTGATTGACTACATAAATAAAGATATATCAAATTGAACGCTTAGCGCGTATAACTAAGGGGGATTTTAGCCTGATGCTCTGTTCTTCACTGCTCAGATACCAACAACACTCATCACCTACGGCTACGTATAGAGAAACAGCCATGACGAAAATAAGGTTTTCCTTTTCTTTAGCAGATAGACACACAACCCCTTTAAACACACTATAATGGACATGGAGGGACAAGAAAAGGTTCATTACTACTACTAAACAGTGATGCCTTCTACTCATGTGGCACAAGATACCTCTATAGCAACATAAAACCTGTCTACAATTCCGTTCTTGGGTCAAACAATAACAACCTGGAATTTCAAAGAGATGAGCGAGACGCCATACACCTGGCCTAGAGTTAATCTATTCAGTTGCCATTCCTGCTCCAGTTGAGTTATGTAAATTATTTTCCGACCTGTCTTGTGCAGTGTAACATGAACAAACGTAGAGAAAAGGAAAGAGAAAACAAAGGTGGCAAGCGGGGCACTGTATACCAAGGGCAATTTACAACATTACACGTATGATAAATGAAGCAAATCCAACCTCCAGTCTGCGACAAAAAAAAAGGGGGGGGGGAATTGAGTGACTGTGTGTTGTGGGGTAATGACATCGGAATGAAGCTGAACTGCCAAACGAAAAACAAAGAAAGAGAGAGAGAAAAAAATAATAGCGTCCTGCGGGTCTCGAAGGTAGTGCATAATGACCATGGAGCGCGCTAAGCGACTATAAAGCCACACGGCTGTCCCGAAGATTGGATGTGAAATTCATATCTTTATATCATTTACAACATGAAAAGGTTCATTACTACGACTTAACAGTGATGCCTTCCATTTATGTGGCACAAAATACCTCTATAGCAACATAAAACCTGTCTACAACTTCGTTATTGGGTCAAACAATAACAACCTGGAATTTCAAAGAGATGAGCGAGACGCCATACACCTGGACTAGAGTTAATCAATTCAGCTCCCATTCCTGCCAGTTATCTAAACGTACATGTTCCTACCTATCCTGTTACAATATAACAAGAGCCAATGAAGAGAAAAGGAAAGAGCAAACGAAAGGTGGCAAGCGGGACACTGTAACAAGGGGCAATTTACAACATTAAGTGTGACAAAATTAATGAAGCAAACCCAATGTCCAAACTCCAATACAAAACAAGGGAAATAGAGCAGCCGTGTTCACGGGATACGTACACTTAATAAAATAATATGATAAATGACATCGGAGTAAAGCTGAATTGCCGAAAAAAAAAGAAAAAGAAAAAACGGGAAAAATCCTGCGGGAGTCGAACTTCTCTCTTTCCGGTATGGCATTATGAACACCCAGCGCGCTAAGCGATTACGCCACACGGCTGTCCTGAAGACCGAGTGCGAAACTTAAATGTATAATAATACTGTCGTGACTGGTTGACTTGTGATGGCGCTATTCAACTTCTCACAAGTGGCAGCGTGGATTCGATCAATATACAGTTGCAAAGATAAATTGGGAATCGTTCTGTACAGATTGCATTCTCATTTTCAGTTTTAAACTACAAAATTATCAACCTAATGAGGAGATTTGAAAACATAAAATGCACGATTACTAAAGCTTATTGTCTCAGCTACAACATACGTATGTTTCAGAGGAAATGGAGCAAAATCAGATGAGGTAAAGGTGCTTAAACGTTGTCAAGTCAATGCATGGTTTAAAAAAAAATCACCTCCCATAGACATAACACGTAAACTTGTCTGATTTTGAGTCTTTACCTTTAATCACAATTTCTAGTATGATGACGTCATTATATTTCAAAACCATCACATGGACTTGAGAGGCAAATGTTCAAAGTACAACATATCTGAATTTGGGATAATATTGAGCTTAAACAACAGAGATACGAGCAAATGAATGTCTGAAAGAGTACCTGAAAAAAATCAATTCCACTTTTTTTATTTAAAATGACGATATGATGACGTCATCGCGTGTTCCTGGCAATATTGATACTTGGAATGTTATTTACAATTCATATACTTTTGTAATATGCAATAGAAATATAGGGTCAACGGACGATTTAAAGAGCTATGGCGAAATAAACAAAGACATGTTTTTTCACTATATTTGCAGAAAGACGCGCACGCGGAATTTCAACTTTGACGCCAGTGCATTCCTTTGTTATAGGTCGAAATCGAGCGGAAATCAATGGATATTGTTACTCCAAGTATAAGGAATCCAAATCAGTCAAAAAAATTGCATTTTCATGTTGCTTACGGGCTCTGCGCGCGAAATTGCGCGGACGGACGCGCACGCGAGAAAATGTTTGAAACGCTTAAAATTGTCTGAAACTTCGAGATTTCCCATTGGGAAGTCGTTTTGAGTCTTTTAAAATTTTGACGCGCGCTTACGCGCGCGTAATGATGACCTGTGTAACTAGCGTTAAAAAGTAAGATAGAGCGTGACCTGAACTTCATGTCCACCGAAAATGATACAGAAATGACATCTAGTTATGAAGTTATGATCGATCACGTGACAAGGTCCGAAAATCACAAAATGGCGCCTAGATGACGTCATAGATATGTTACTGTCATGAAAACCTTATTGTGGCTAGATTTTGTCATGAGACATGTTGACTGAAAATGTCATGTCATTCCGTAATGTCATTATTGAGATATTGACGACACAAAATGTGGCAGAAAGAAAGAAGAATAAAAAACGAGACATGAAACTCGTCACTTTAAAGACGAGTTAGGTGATACGCTTTGGGTCATCAGATATCGGTCACCAGTGATTGACAACGAAACAATTAAATATAGCGACTTTAAGTTATATTTCTGCAATAATATTTTAGCAAAGTCGATTTTTTTGGACCTTCATTATTCAGATCATATTGTTAGTAACAATGCAAACCACATGGAAAGTCCTGTACGTGTGTCTGCGTGTGCAAGTAGGCCCAAGTAGATTAACAGGTTTTCTTAGTACAGTGTATCTCTACGATGACGAACAAATATAAACACGAACAAATTGAAACACGTCAATACAGTGTTCTAAAGATCGTCTTGACTTTAATAGTGGTCTTTTAAAAATATGAACTCTAGCCCTTATTTCCATAACCAAAACTGCTATATCGAATCTTGTCATTAATATGATCAGTTTGGAGAGCTCTTAAAGCTACAAGCCTGTAAAATTTTCCAGCAATTAAGCAATGAATCATCCAATCCAAAACAAAGGAAAATACAGCGAGTGCGTGTCTTTACAGAATGGGATTTATACCCGGACGAAATATGGTGCTATATTGTACTAGTAACTACTTGCTGACTTATTTTAAGGGCTCTGCTGGTTGAGTATCCATGTTTAGCTAAATGAATTGTAATTTGGCGATAAACAAAAATTCCCACGAGCAACAGAAACACTCTAACCTCCGATATAAAATAAGGGAAATTGCGTGTTTGTGTTCGTGGGGATGTGTATACTTGAGGAAATAGTGAAACAAATGACATAGGAGTGAAGCTGAACTGCCTAAGAAAAAAAGGAAAAATAAAGAAAGCCCTTGCAGCTACAAGCCTGTGAAATTTTCCGGCAGAAAAAGCAATGAAACGTCCAAAAACAAAACAGAGGCAAATAGAGAGAGTGTGTGTTTGTTTACATGACAATATGATTTGTACCTAGACGAAAGCGGCATTACCTCAACTAAAATAAAGAAAGAGACATAGCTTCTAACCACGTAACTAAATGGTAAGTCTTTTCGAACCAAGAGTGTGGAACGTAAGATGAATCATGACGATCACCCGTGACCGACACATCTTCAAAGGGAACAGTTAGAAGTGGAAGGAGTGTCAAGCATATTGTCTTAACAAAGCAATGAGACAATGACATTTAGGCATTCCATAATTTCGCTCTAAAATCAATGGTATTAATCATGTAGGCCTACCATTGCTTGCATAGTCCATAAACTTTGCTTTACAAACTTTCAGTGAAACGTGTCATAACATAACTATGTAACTCCATTAGCAGTGACTACTAGATAAACAAAGATATATCAAAATGAACGCTTAGCACATATAACTCAGGGGATTATAACCTGATACTCTGCTCTTCACTGCTCAGATGGCAACAACACTCATCACCTACGGCTGCGTATAGAGAAACAGCCATTACTTAAATAACAGTTTTGCCTTTTATTTGGCAGATCGACACACAACCCCTTTAAACACACTGTAATTGGCACGGAGGGACATGAAAGAACTCTTCATTAATACTAAACAGCATATGCATTCCACTCATGTGGCGCAAGATACCTCTAAAGCAACATAAAGCCTGTCTACAACTCCGTTATTGGGTCAAACAATACAGTACGAAATATCACAGAGATGAGCGAGACGGTATACACCTGGCTTAGAGTAAATCAATTCAGTTCTTTTTCCCACTCAAGTTGAAGTATTTATATAAATGCATAAATCCCCACCTTCAGTATAACAAAACAAACGTAGCGAAAAGGGAAGAGAAGACGAGAGCTGGCAAAAATATACTGCACAACTGCAATTTATAACCTTTTGTGTGACAAGTGAAGCAAAATGTATTAGATGTTATAGCAGTTGTTTTTTTAGCATAAACAGACAAATAGAGGACATGAGACACATTCGTGAAGTCCTATTCTTTATACAGTCCCACATAATTCAGATGAAATTGTTTCTGTCATGCAACCATGTGAACATTTCATGCGTGTGTCGGCGTGGGCAAGTAAGTCGATCAGACAGGATATGTAAATGAATATTTACCAATAGGTCTTTATACTGTTAAAAAACAGAAATCAAACATGGCGATAAGGTCTTTTAAGGGTCACCTTCACATTTACATGTGTATTTTCAAGTCGAAATTTCCAGTCGAAGCGCTTTGGTCTCCAACACAAAACAAAGGGATATTGTGTGTGTGTGCGTATAGGTGCGGTTACATGCGAACGTGATTTCTGCATAGGTGAAGGTGTAGTACTCCATTGAAGAAAAAAGTAAAAAAAAAAGTAAGTATTTTGTTTCGTGCTCTTGTGGGGTTCGAACCCGCAACCTCACGTCTCTGAAACGTCGCCTTTAACCACTCGGCCATACGTCTCGACGAGAAAACATGAGGAACGTAAAGTTATGTATGTCAAAGATGATTCAGTAATCGTCTGGTCGACATTCCATTCTCATTTTCAGTTTTAAACTGCAAAATTATCAACCTGATGAGATTTGCAAAAATAAAATGCGTGATTTCTGCAGCTTATTGTCTCAGCTACAACATACTATAGATTCAGAGGAAATAAAGCAAAATCAGCTGAGATAAAGGTGCTTAAACGTTGTCAAGGCAATGCATGGTTTAAAAAAAAATCACCTCCCATTGACATAACACGTAAACTTGTCCGATTTTGCGTCTTTACCTTTAATCGCAATTTGAAGTGTGATGGTAAGTCTTCTCGAACTAAGAGTGTGGAACGTAAGCTTCTACGTGAAAGATGAATCATGACGATCACCCGTGACCGACAAATCTGCAAAGGGATCAGCTATTAGAAGTGGAAGCCCTCGTGCCAAGCATATTGTCTCACCAATTCCAAAGCAGTGATACTCTTACATTTAGGTATAACATAATTTCCCTCTGAAATCAATGGTATTATTTATGTACAATTGCTTGCCTTGTCCATAAACTTTGCTTTACAAACTTTCAGTGAAACGTGTCATAACATAATTCTGTAACTCCATTAGCAGTGATTGACTACATAAATAAAGATATATGACATTGAACGCTTAGCGCGTATAACTAAGGGGGATTTTAGCCTGACGCTCTGTTCTTCACTGCTCAGATACCAACAACACTCACCACATACGGCTACGTATAGAGAAACAGCCATGGCGAAAATAAGGTTTTCCTTTTCTTTGGCAGATAGACACACAACCCCTTTAAACACACTATAATTGACATGGAGGGACATGAAAAAGTTCATTACTACTACTGAGCAGTGATGCCTTGTACTCATGTGGCACAAGATACCTCTATAGCAACATAAAACCTGTCTACAATTCCGTTATTGGGTCAAACAATAAAAACCTGGAATTTCAAAGAGATGAGCGAGACGCCGTTATACACCTGGCCTAGAGTTAATTCATTTAGTTGCCATTCCTGCTCCAGTTGAGTTATGTAAATTATTTTCCGACCTGTCTTGTGCAGTGTAACAGGAACAAACGTAGAGAAAAGGAAAGAGAAACGAAAGGTGGCAAGCGGGGCACTGTATACCAAGGGCAATTTACAACATTACGTATGATAAATAAAGCAAATACAACCTCCAGCCTCCGACAAAAAAAAATGGAACTTGAGTGACTGTGTCTCGTGGGGTAGTTATATACTTGATAAGATAATACGATAAATGACATCGGAATAAAGCAGAACTGCCAAAAGAAAAACAAAGAAAGAGAGAGAGAAAAAATAATAGCGTCCTGCGGGTCTCGAACATCTCGTCCTAAGGTAGTGCATAATGACAATGCAGCGGGCTAAGCGACTATAAAGCCACACGGCTGTCCCGAATATTGGATGTGAAATTCATAACTTAATATCATTTACAACATGAAAAAGTTCATCACTACTACTAAACAGTGATGCCTTCCACTCATGTGGCATAAGATACCTCTATAGAAACATAAAACCTGTCTACAATTCCGTAATTGGGTCAAACAATAACAACCTGGAATTTCAAAGATATGAGCGAGGCGCCATACACCTGGACTAGAATTAATCAATTCAGCTCCCATTCCTGCCAGTTATCTAAACGTACATGTTCCTACCTATCCTGTTACAATATAACAATAACCAATGAAGAGAAAAGGAAAGAGCAAACGAAAGGTGGCAAGCGGGACACTGTAACAAGGGGCAATTTACAACATTAAGTGTGACAAAATTAATGAAGCAAACCCAATCTCCAAACTCCAATACAAAACAATTAAGGGAAATAGAGCAGCCGTGTTCACGGCTTACGTATACTTGATAAAATAATACGATAAATGACATCGAGTAAAGCTGAACAGCCGAAAAAAAAAGAAAAAAAGGGAAAAGTCCTGCGGGAGTCGAACTTCTCGCCTTCCCGTATGGCGTTATGAACACCCAGCGCGCTAAGCGATTACGCCAAATGGCTGTCCTGAAGATCGTTTGCGAAACTTAAATTTTTAATTATACAATCGTGACTGTTGACGGAGATGGCGCTATTCAACTTCCCCCACAAGTGGCCGCGTGGATTCGACCAATATACAGTTGCAAACAACGATCGCCAATCGTTCCGTACAGATTGCATTCTCATTTTCAGTTTTTAACTACAAAATTGTCGACCTCATGAGGAGATTTTAAAATATAAAATGCATGATGACTGCAGCTTATTGTCTGAGCTACAACATACATAAGTTTCAGAGGAAATGGAGCAAAATCAGCTGAGATAAAGGTGCTTAAACGTTGTCAAGTCAATGCATGGTCTAAAAAAAAATCACCTCCCATAGACAATACACGTAAATTTGTCCGATTTTGAGTCTTTACCTTTAAACACAATTTAAGGTATGATGATGTCATCAAATTTCAAAACCATGACATGGACTTGAAAGGCAAATGTTCAAAGTAAAACATATCTGAATTTGGGATAATATTGAGCTTAAACAAGAGAGATACGAGCAAATGAATGTCAGAAACAGTACCTCAAAAAAATTAATTCCACTTTTTTGATTTCAGATGATGATATGATGACGTCATAATGTATTTCGGGAAATATTGATGCTTGAAATGTTATTTCCAATTCATATGCTTTTGTAATATGCAATAAAAACATAGGGTCACCCTGCGTTTTAAAGAGCTATGGCGAAATAAACAAAGACATGTTTTTCGCTATATTTCCACATAGACGCGCACACGAAATTTCAACTTTGACGCCAGCGCATTCCTTTGTTATAGGTCAAAATTGATCGGAAATCATTGGATATTGTTACTTAATGTATCAGGAATCCAAATCTGTCAAAACAATTGCATTTTCATGTTGCTTACGCGCACTGCGCGCGAAAATGCGCGGACGGACGCCTACGCGCGGAACGCTTAAAATTGTCTGAAACTTCGAGATTTCCCATTGGAAAGTTGTTTTGAGCCTTTTAAAAGTTTGATGCGCGCGTACGCGCGCGTAATGATGTCCTAGGTAATTAGCATTATTATGTAAGATAGAGCGTGACCTAAACTTAATGTCCACAGAAAATGATACAGAAATGACCTTTAGTTATGAAGTTATGATCGATCATGTAACATGGTCCGAAAATCACAAAATGGCGCCTAGATGACGTCATAGATATGTTACTGTCATGAAAACCTTATTGTGGCTAGATTTTGTCATGAGACATGTTCCCTGAAAATGTCATGTTATTCCGTAATGTCATTCTTGAGATATTGATGACACAAAATTGTCCAGAAAGAAAGAAGAATAAAAAGAAACGAGACATGAAAACTCGTCACATTGAGGACGAGTTAGGTGATACGCTTGTGGTCATCAGATGACAGTCATCTGTGATCGACAAAGAAAAGAATGTGATATAGGCACCTTGAAGTTATATTGAGCGTGCATGCGAAACCGTTTCGTAACCACTCGGCCACGGGTCATCCACGGAAATGGTAAGACAAAAAAAAAACAACAACAATGTATAGATATAACAGGGGGAAAGTCAATGCCCACTCAACTAACGTGGCCGTGTGAACATCTATTGCATTGCTAGACGGAAAAGCGGCCTTGTAACGACTGAGGTCGCTATGCCATTTCTGGCAACTTGGGAAAAATACGTCCCGCAGACATAAAACCTATAATCGGCTGGTTTTGATACCTTGCCTTTAATCACAATTTTCAGTGTAATGACATCATCAAATTACAAAACAATGACATGGTCTTGAAAGACAATTGTTCAAAGTACAACACCTCAGTCGTCGTCATTACATACTATGATCGGTTTGACAAAGTCAACCTGCAAAATTTGCTGCAGTCGAAGCAATGTGGTCTCCAACACACAAAAAAGAGGGATATGGCGTGTGTGTGTGTCTCTGTGTGTGTATAGGTGCGTTTATATACGAACGTGATTTCTACATGAACGAATATGTAATACAAAACTGAAGAAAAAAAAACAGTAAAGTAGCTAAGTATTTTGTTTCGTGATCTTGTGGGATTCGAACCCGCAACCTCACGTCTCTGAGACGTCGCCTTTAACCACTCGGCCACACGTCTCGACGGGAAAATATGGGGAACGTCATGGACTTGAAAGACATTTGTTCAATGTATAACACATTCATCGTACGTTGTCAGTTTGCTATTGACATGACTATCTATCACACGAATATGAGGCAGGCACTAGTACCTGTATGAAATTATTATAGGCATGGTTATCAAATTGCCTTAAAATTTCCTAATAATTGCCTTATTTTTACACACAGTTATGCTATCCCTTTAAACTCGTCACAGTTTAATTAGAATCATTAACATCATACATTAGTACCATATTCAGTTCCATAGCTGATTACGTTTGCTAATCAATTAAGATTAATTGTCTAGAATGTGTCATATGGCCAACCTGTATACACACGTATATACACACACACAATGTTAAATGTATGTATCAAACATCTGTAACACAACTTTGAACTAACTGTAGGAATTATCGCTGCACTTATCATCCATACTTTTTATCACTATCTGAAACTCCACAAAAACCACTAATTGACAAATAATCATCAATACAGAAGACTGAATACCTTTTTTACAATGTATAGCTTGTTACATGTATAAATCAGCACAAAGTAACCACGACTACATTGTGTTACTAAATTGATATGAACAAATTTCAGTTTGTTACAATATACTATATCAGTTTGAAAAGCCCAGCCTCCAAAACTATGATTTTGCAGCAATCGAAGTAATGCAGTCTCCAACGCAAAACAAAGGTATACAGTGTGAGTGTGTGCGTACAGGTGTGTTTACATGGAAACGTGATTTCTACATGGACGAAGGTGTAGTACTCCATTGAAGAAAAAAAAAGTAAAAAAAAAATATTATTTTCTTTCGTGCTCTTGTGAGGATCGAACCCGTACGTGTGCAACCTCACGTTTCTAAGACGACGCCTCTACCCACTCGGCCATACGTCTCGACGAGAAAATTAGAGGAACGTAAACTTATGTACGTTAAAGATGAATCAGGAATCGTTTGGTCCTCATTCCATTCTCATTTTCAGTTTTAAATTGCAAAATTGTCAACCTCATGAGGAGATTTCAAAGAATAAAATGCATGATTACTGCAGCTTATTGTCACAGCTACAACATACTAAAGTTTCAGAGGAAATGAAGCAAAATCAGCTGAGATAAAGGTGCTTAAACGTTGTCAAGTCAATGCATGGTTTCTAAAAAAATCACCTCCCATAGACATAACACGTAAACTTGTCCGATTTTGCGTCTTTACCTTTAAACACAATTTAAAGCATGATGACGTCATCAAATTTCAAAACTATGACATGGACATGAAAGGCAAATGTTCAAAGTACAACATATCTGAATTTGGGATAATATTGAGCTTAAACAAAAGAGATACGAGCAAATGAATGTCAGAAACAGTACCTTAAAAAAATTAATTCCACTTTTTTGATTTCAGATAATGATATGATGACGTCATAATGTATTCATGGAGATATTGATACTTGAAACGTTATTTCCAATTCATATGTTTTTGTAATGTGCAATAAAAACATAGGGTAACCAGACGTTTTAAAGAGCTATGGCGAAATAAACAAAGACATGTTTTTCGCTATATTTGCACATAGACGCGCACACGAAATTTCAACTTTGACGCCAACGCATTCCTTTGTTATAGGTCAAAATTGATCGGAAATCAAGGGATATTGTTGCTTAATGTATCAGGAATCCAAATCTGTAAAAAAATGTGCATTTTGATTTTGCTTACGCGCACTACGCGCGAAAATGTGCGGACGGACGCGAACGCGCGAAACGCTTAAAATTGTCTGAAACTTCGAGATTTCCCATTGGTAAGTTGTTTTGAGCCTTTTAAAAGTTTGACGCGCGCGTACGCGCGCGTAATAATGTCCTAGGTAATTAGCATTAAAATGTAAGATAGAGCGTGACCTGAACTTAATGTCCACCGAAAATGATACAGAAATGACCTTTAGTTATGAAGTTATGATCGATCATGTAACATGGTCCGAAAATCACAAAATGGCGCCTAGATGACGTCATAGATATGTTACTGTCATGAAAACCTTATTGTGGCTAGATTTTGTCATGAGACATGTTCCCTGAAAATGTCATGTTATTTCGTAATGTCATTCTTGAGATATTGATGACACAAAATTGTCCAGAAAGAAAGAAGAATAAAAAGAAACGAGACATGGAAACTCGTCACATTGAGGACGAGTTAGGTGATACGCTTGTGGTCATCAGATGACAGTCATCTGTGATCGACAAAGAAAAGAATGTGATATAGGCACCTTCAAGTTATATTGAGCGTGCATGCGAAACCGTTTCTGTAACCACTCGGCCACGGGTCATCCACGGAAATGGTAAGACAAAAAAAAAAAAAAAACAATGTATAGATATAACAGGGGGAAAGTCAATGCCCACTCAACTAACGTGGCCGTATGAACATCTATTGCACTGCTAGACGGAAAAGCGGCCTTGTAACGACTGAGGTCGCTATGCCATTTCTGGCAACTTGGGAAAAATACGTCCCGCAGACATAAAACCTATAATCGGCTGGTTTTGATACCTTGCCTGTAATCACAATTTTCAGTGTAATGACGTCATCAAATTACAAAACAATGACATCGTCTTGAAAGACAATTGTTCAAAGTACAACACCTCAGTCGTCTTCATTACATACTATGATCGGTTTGACAAAGTCAACCTGCAAAATGTTGCTGCAGTCGAAGCAATGTGGTCTCCAACACACAAAAATGAGGGATATGGCGTGTGTGTGTGTCTGTGTGTGTGTATAGGTGCGTTTATATACGAACGTGATTTCTACATGGACGAATATATAATACAAATTGAAAAAAAAAAAGTAAAATTAAAAAAAAAATGTTTCGTGATCTTGTGGGGTTCGAACCCGCAACCTCACGTCTCTGAGACGGCGCCTTTAACCACTCGGCCATACGTCTCGACGAGAAAATATGGGGAACGTAAACTTATGTATGTGAAAGATACATGAGGAATCGTTTTGTCCACATTCCATTTTCATTTTCAGATTTAAACTGCAAAATTGTCAATCAGATGAGGAGATTTCAAAGAATAAAATGCATGATTACTGCAGCTTATTGTCTCAGCTACAACATACTAAAGTTTCAGAGGAAATGAAGCAAAATCAGCTGAGATAAAGGTGCTTAAACGTTGTTAAGTCAATGCATGCTTTTAGAAAAAATCACCTCCCATAGACAATACACGTAAACTTGTCCGATTTTGCATCTTTACCTTTAATTACAATTTAAGGTATGATGACGTCATCAAATATCAAAAGCATGACATGGACTTAAAAGGCAAATGTTCAAAGTACAACATACCTGAATTTGGGATAATATTGAGCTTAAACAACAGAGATACGAGCAAATGAATGTCAGAAACAGTACCTTAAAAAAATTAATTCCACTTTTTTATTTAAGATGACGATATGATGACGTCATAATGTATTTATGGAAATAATGATACTTGAAACGTTATGTTCAATTTATATGCTTTTGTAATATGCAATAAAAACATAGGGTCACCTGACGTTTTAAAGAGCTATGGCGAAATTAATAAAGACATGTTTTTTCACTATATTTGCACATAGATGCGCACGCGAAATTTCATTTATGACGCCAGTGCATTGCTTTGTTATTTGTCAGAATCGATCAGAAATTAATGGATATTGTTACTCAAAGTATCAGGAATCCAAATCAGTCAAAAAAAGTGCATTTTCATGTTACTGACGCGCTATGCGCGCGAAAATGCGCGGACGGACGCGCGCGCGCAAAATTGTTTGAAACGCTTAAAATTGTCTGAAACTTCGAGATTTCCCATTGGAAAGTTGTTTTGAGCCTTTTAAATGTTTGACGCGCGCTTACGCGTCCTAGATGACGTCCTAGGTAATTAGCATCAGAAAAAGAAAGATAGAGCGTGACCTGAACTTTATGTCCACAAAAAATGATACAGAAATGACCTTTAGTTATGAAGTTATGATCGATCATGTAACATGGTCCGAAAATCACAAAATGGCGCCTAGATGACGTCATAGAGACGTTACTGTCATGAAAACCTTATTGTGGCTAGATATTGTCATGAGACATGTTCCCTGAAAATGTCATGTTACTCCGTAATGTCATTCTTGAGATATTGACGACACAAAATGTGCCAGAAAGAAAGAAGAATAAGAAAAAAGACAGATTTTGACAATCACAATAGGTGATACGCTAAAAGCGTATCACCTAATAAAGAGAGATTTTGACAATCACAATAGGTGATACGCTGATAGCGTATCACCTAACGAGACATGAAAACTCGTCACATTGAGGACGAGTTAGGTGATACGCTTGTGGTCATCAGATGGCGGTCATCTGTGATCGACAAGAAACGAATGTGATATAGGCACCTTGAAGTTATATTGAGCGTGCATGCGAAACTGTTTCTGTAACCACTCGGCCACGGGTCATCCACGGAAATGGTAAGACAAAAAACAACAACAATGTATAGATATAACAGGGGGAAAGTCAATGCCCACTCAACACAAACGAGACATGAAAACTCGTCACATTGAGGACGAGTTAGGTGATACGCTTGTGGTCATCAGATGGCGGTCATCTGTGATCGACAAGAAACGAATGTGATATAGGCACCTTGAAGTTATATTGAGCGTGCATGCGAAACTGTTTCTGTAACCACTCGGCCACGGGTCATCCACGGAAATGGTAAGACAAAAAACAACAACAATGTATAGATATAACAGGGGGAAAGTCAATGCCCACTCAACACAAAAAAGAGGGATATGGCGTGTGTGTGTGTGTCTGTGTGTGTGTATAGGTGCGTTTATATACGAACGTGATTTTTACATAGACGAATATGTAATACAAAATTGAAGAAAAAAAAACAGTAAAATAGCTAAGTATATTGTTTCGTGATCTTGTGAGGTTCGAACCCGCAACCTCACGTCTCTGAGACGTCGCCTTTAACCACTCAGCCATACGTCTCGACGAGAAAATATGGGGAACGTTATGGACTTGAAAGACAGAATTGAGTTGTTCAATATATAACACATTCATCGTACGTTGTCAGTTTGCTATTGACATGACGATCTATCGCACGACTATGAGGCAGATATTAGTACCTGTATAAAAATTATTATAGGCATGGTTATCAAATTCCCCTAAAATTTCCTTATAATTGCCTTATTTTTACACACAGTTATGCTATCCCTTTAAACTCGTCACAGTTTAATTAGAATCATTAACATCATACATCAGTACCATTTTCAGTTCCATAGCTGATCACGTTTGCTAATTAATTAAGATTATTTGTCTAGAATGTGTCATATGGCCAACCTGTATACACACGTATATACACACACAATGCTAAATGCATGTATCAAACATCTGTAACACAACTTTGAACTAACTGTAGGAATTATCGCTGCACTTATCATCCATACTTTTTATCACTATCTGAAACTCCACAAAAACCACTAATTGACAAATAATCATCAATACAGAAGACTGACTTAAAGGAACAATGCAAATACCTTTTTCACAATGTATGGCTTGTTACATGTATAAATCAGCACAAAGTAACCACGACTACATTGTGTTACTGAATTGGTATGAAACAAATTTCATTTTGTTACAATATACTATATCAGTTTGAAAAGCCCAGCCTCCAAAATTTTGCAGCAGTCGAAGTAATGCAGTCTCCAACGCAAAACAAAGGTATACTGTGTGAGTGTGTGCGTATAGGTGTGTTTACATGCAAATGTGATTTCTACATGGACGAAAAGCCCAGCCTGCAAAATTTTGCAGCAGTCGAAGTAATGCAGTCTCAACGCAAAACAAAGGTATACTGTGTGAGTGTGTGCGTATAGGTGTGTTTACATGCAAATGTGATTTCTACATGGACGAAGGTGTAGTACTCCATTGAAGAAAAAAAAGTAAAAAAAAATAATTATTTTCTTTCGTGCTCTTGTGAGGATCGAACCCGTACGTGTGCAACCTCACGTTTCTGAGACGACGCCTCTAACCACTCGGCCATATGTCTCGACGAGAAAATTAGAGGAACGTAAACTTATGTACGTGAAAGACGAATCAGGAATCATTTCGTCCGCATTCCATTCTCATTTTCAGTTTTAAATTGCAAAATTGTCAACCTCATGAGGAGATTTCAAAGAATAAAATGCATGATTACTGCAGCTTATTGTCACAGCTACAACATACTTAAGTTTCAGAGGAAATGAAGCAAAATCAGCTGAGATAAAGGTGCTTAAACGTTGTCAAGTCAATGCATGGTTTCTAAAAAAATCACCTCCCATAGACATAACACGTAAACTTGTCCGATTTTGCGTCTTTACATTTAAACACAATTTAAAGCATGATGACGTCATCAAGTTTCAAATCTATGACATGGACTTGAAAGGTAAATGTTCAAAGTACAACATATCTGAATTTGGGATAATATTGAGCTTAAACAACAGAGATACGAGCAAATGAATGTCAGAAACAGTACCTTAAAAAAATCAATTCCACTTTTTTGATTTCAGATGATGATATGATGACGTCATAATGTATTCATGGAGATATTGATACTTGAAACGTTATTTCCAATTCATATGTTTTTGTAATATGCAATAAAAACATAGGGTAACCAGACGTTTTAAAGAGCTATGGCGAAATAAACAAAGACATGTTTTTCGCTATATTTGCACATAGACGCGCACACGAAATTTCAACTTTGACGCCAACGCATTCCTTTGTTATAGGTCAAAATTGATCGGAAATCAAAGGATATTATTGCTTAATGTATCAGGAATCCAAATCTGTCAAAAAATGTGCATTTTCATTTTGTCTACGCGCACTACGCGCGAAAATGTGCGGACGGACGCGAACGCGCGAAACGCTTAAAATTGTCTGAAACTTCGAGATTTCCCATTGGTAAGTTGTTTTGAGCCTTTTAAAAGTTTGACGCGCGCGTACGCGCCCGTAATAATGTCCTAGGTAATTAGCATTAAAATGTAAGATAGAGCGTGACCTGAACTTAATGTCCACCGAAAATGATACAGAAATGACCTTTAGTTATGAAGTTATGATCGATCATGTAACATGGTCCGAAAATCACAAAATGGCGCCTAGATGACGTCATAGATATGTTACTGTCATGAAAACCTTATTGTGGCTAGATTTTGTCATGAGACATGTTCCCTGAAAATGTCATGTTATTCCGTAATGTCATTCTTGAGATATTGATGACACAAAATTGTCCAGAAAGAAAGAAGAATAAAAAGAAATAAAGAGAGATTTTGACAATCACAATAAGTGATACGCTGATAGCGTATCACCTAATAAAGAGAGATTTTGACAATCACAATAGGTGATACGCTGATAGCGTATCACCTAAAAAGAGAAATTTTGACAATCACAATAGGTGATACGCTGATAGCGTATCACCTAAAAAGAGAAATTTTGACAATCACAATAGGTGATACGCTGATAGCGTATCACCTAAAAAGACAGATTTTGACAATCACAATAGGTGATACGCTAAAAGCGTATCACCTAAATAGTATACCTTTAAAGACAAGACCTAAAACGTGTGCCCGGGTGACGAATATATCTTGCTTTGATATCGTTTTAACGTGCTTGTTTTGGATATTACACGGCACTATGTATGAGCTTTTTTCATCTCTTCTTTGACCACTTTAGCATCCATTTCCTTCTCAAATTAGTATTTCCTTCAAGAAAACGTGAGTCAAAGAACAGTATATAAAGGAATGATAGCTTTTCCAAGAGCAACCATCGTCATATTAGGGAATAATGACGACTGAGATAGCATCAACGCTTGGAGGTTTAAAACTAATCTTATCATTTGGAAGTCACATATCAGATCCGTCACTTGTTTTACGACATTGTGGTTCTCGAATCCTTTCAATAAGCGCACAACGAGGTTTTCATAATCATAATCAAATTTAAACGTATCATTGAGTGGACTCCTCCGTAGTGCCATACTGATTTTATTTCAAAGTGTTCATGATGCAGTGGGAATTCGCAAAACAGTGTCGCGTGCGGTATTTAACTCAATTTAATTTAAGATTTTAATAATTCCGTTTATCGACAATAAGAATAACGTAATATACATCTCACTTTCTTCAGAGATAGAAGTCATGTATTCATAAATATCTGGATTGAACTGGAAAACATGTTTAGACTTATAGTAAAGATACATTATAATGGGACTAAATAAAAATGAAATAAAGTGAAATATCAATATGCACTTTGCGAAAAGCGGAGGGACCCACTGAAAAGACAATGCTTGTAAAGTGTGGGCCCCTCAGTAGGATAGCTAAAAAAAATCGGAGAAGAAAAAAAGAATTAAAAGCCTAGAGTAAGACAAAGAAAAACGAAATTATACACATATCGAAAACAACACAGACATAAACAGACATGAAACAAGACTGGGACATGCAGCGATGAGACATTAGTTAAGGGGGAAAAGACTGACCTTACGAAACGACAGGAAGCAAGACTAGCACAACAGAGATAACGATACACGGAGGTTCGACAATGAAAAAAAAAAAAAGACAAACACGCAGACGTCCAAGTCTCCCTTATATCTAAAGCGTATAGAGTGGAGATCTTGATGAAAATCATATTAACTGCGGGACTAGCTTGTAAAGAAACTCTTGTCACGACCATAATCAATACAGGCGTCAATGTAAGTGGCAATGCTAATTTTACAAGAAGGTATCAAAATGAGTTTGTATAAACCAATCCGATTTATAGCAGATATCTTTGTAAAACTGCAAATGAAAAAAAAAATCAAAAACAGTTAATTCCCTTTAAATGAGTACAAGAAAGGAACTTTTTTATTTCGTGATTCAGAGAATCCCAGTAATTTGGACCAAATAAACAAAATGAATTTTGAGCTAGAATTGCTCGAAAAAGAAGTAAGTGAAAATCCATTTAGCGTCGAGTTTTGAAGTTACACAAGATCTCATGCAATGATTGGTTTTTGTGGAACATTGGATTAAAAAAACAAGATGGGAGTAAATTGTTATGATACATATACATGAATTTGCAGAAATCAAATAAAAACAACTCATTAATTTTTCATCAAACTAATGAGAGGCAACAATAAATCTGTATGACATCGTATATAGCAGAATGGAAATGATACGGATGGCCTTCTTCTGCAGTTTTTGCACTCTATTCAAGAGCGTCTGATGAGTATTGCCCCATGCTAAAATTCCCTATTCAAGTAAAGCAATACCAACGAGGAGTATAACATAGAGAAAAAGGCTTTTGAGAAAAAAAAAATGAAATTCCCCTCTATTCAAAACACCTACATTACGAGGAATAATCTGACAGCTATATGATCGATTTGTGTTTTCCATGACAGTTTGTTGTCAACCACCGGCGTAAATCTGTTACCCAGGAGTCGGGGGGGGGGGGGGGGAGGGATGACGGCGGGAGTAACCGTCACAATGTACATACAATAACGATTACAAGCTAAAAACTGGACCGGTGCAGCCGTGGGGGGGGGGGGGGTTGTCTTTCTCAATTTTGTTGATCTAAGTCAAGAAAGTAATCATCCCCAATGCCATCGTTCCGTTTTCATGAATGGGAGGGGGGAGGGGACTTGGAATTTAAATATCTGTGCGAAGTTGTCAGAGGAGGGGGAGGGGGTGGGAGGGGTATCCCCTAATACGTGAGAGAGACTTTGCATTCTCAGAATTTAAATTTAGTAATCTGGTGCTCACTTTGGAAAAGATATTTGGACAGTTTTTTTTATAAAAAAAAAACACACACAAATTTTTCCTCATTTCGAGAATCATTGGGGAACAAAATGATATTTATTTGCCCGCACACGTCCTCTAGGATCGACGCCCCTGCATACCAGGAAGCTTTTACATTAGAATTAAGATGAAAAATCTCGTTAACACATCCATGATGGAATCTGGGAAACTTTCAATCCCGGAAGTGTACTAGAATATATATGGGAGAAACCCTCAGAAAATTATTGAAAGTATATAGATGTTCCACCCTCCCGCCCGATGGAACTTGTCCATTTGTTGTTGTTGTTGTTTTTTTTTTTTACCGAAGTGACAAACCTGGTGCACCCTTAAGATGAAACATTTGGAAACCTGTCAGTCCGCAGATGTGCAAGGACGGCACGGCACGGGCAGAATGTTAGTCTGGGCTCCGTCCCCTTTTCCTTGGTGCGACCAAGAGAGGGCGCAAATTTTCTGATTGCGATAATCGAGAGACTGCGCGCCCAACGAAAAAGGCCTGCATAATGCAGTATGAACTGGCGATCGAAGTACAAGTTAGTGGGCTCACAACTTCAGAACAAAACCCCCTATTTTGGTGGACAATGCTGTATAATGTAGTGGAGGTGGGCAGCACTACCACACACTACCAGCGGGAGTGCGATCAGCTGGTATTCTCATTAACTAGTAAAACTGTCTGATTGACTGCGAGTCATGAATATTCATGACCCCTCTAGCGTGAACTCTTGACCCTGCTCGATCCGGCGAAAGTATTTTACTGGACTCTTTTTTCTCGGGTATCGCAGTTCTCGGCGTATCGCAATCCTCGGGTGTCACGCCCTCATACGGCTTGTCGCGTACACTGAATCACCCCTACGAGTAAAAAGAGTCCAGAAGCTAGACTAGGAGAATGTGGGAGGGGGTGTCCCCCTCCTACATGCAATACAGATTTAGCAATTTCACTCTTTGGTGAAATATTCGAACAATTTTCTATCAAAAAAGAAAAAAAATCACATCTCTAGATTAATTAAGGGGGCAAAATCATTATGATATAACTATGGCGGTTCTTTGTTCGTTTGTTTCTTTATTTCTTTCTTTCTTTTCGTACGTAATTTGCGAAATATGGTGGTCTGCGCGTCATAACATGTATGCATGTAGGCTGTAAATCATGCCTTATGTTGATATTTCTATATTCGCAAGCGAACGATAGAGAATTGTATACGTATCCTAAAAGATAGAATATTGTTAAGCTGTTAGCTCTCCGAAGGCGGGCGTAAGAACGTCATGCAACATGCCAAAATTGATACAATCACTTTTCTGCTTCTTCCTTTCTTTATGATGGGGAGGGATGATTGTATAGAATTCCCCTCCTCCATTTCTTAGCTGGGGACACATACTAGCCAGATAGTTTGTAAAGTAATTATGATTACTTGTATCGTAGGCCTTGGAGAAGTCAAAAAAATACTAATTAGATGCGAGTGATTGTCGATTTCATTAACTATTGTACTTTGTCAAACGAAATGATGAACTGCATGAATAGTATAAATGAAAGAATGATATCATTCAGATGGGTGAAGGTTCAGGTATGAGTTTCTTCAGTTTCTTCAAACTGAAGAAATTGCACCACATTGTGAATGCATTGGGCTGCATCTCCACTAACGTCACGAATTTAAACATGTGCGTCATTTATTGGTTTATAAAATGGGTCAGAGAACTATCTTTTAGATAATAAGATTTCATACTTCAATAAACTGGGCCACTCTTCCATCGGCTATACATATGGATGATCACACCGTGTGCAGTGGTGCTGCTCGCGCACGCACGTACGTATCAAAAAAATTACATCAAATCAGCAAATGGTTACATCTATATTCCTCATTGAACCTTGGACTATGTGTCCTAAGAACTGTGTCAACAATACGTAGGCCTACTTATCAAAAAAATTACACCAAATCAACGAATGGTTAAATATAATCTTTATTGAACCTTGGACTATGTATCCTATGAACTGTGTCAACAATAATTGCACTCTATGCAACATAATGTGTAAATTAATAGCTAGCAAACGACTGCGTCGCCATAATTTCATGTCCCGTGCCGCGTGCAATATTCATCTCAATTTTATTCTAAATTTTAATAATTCCGTTTTGATTAATATCAACAATAAGATTAGCATGATAAACATCTCACTTTCGTCATAGATCACGTATACAAAACGATGTGGATTTAACAAGGTAAACAATTGTAAACTTTAAAGATACATTTTTATTGGACTGAAGTAAAATGAAATAAAGTGAAGTATCAATATGCACTTTGTGAGAAGCGGAGGGACCCACTGAAAAGACGATGCTTGTAAAGTGTGGGCTCCTCATTAGGACAGCAAGAGAAAAAAAAAAACAAAAAAAACAAAAGCAAAACAAATTGAGAAAAAAAAATGGAAGCCTACAAAGAGTCAAACGAAAAAAAAAAAAGAAATGGAAAAGATACATAAATTGAAAATAACACAAACATAAACAGACATGAAACAAGACTGGGACATGCAGCGACGAGTCTGGTTGGGGTCATCCCACTAGACCGACACCCACGAGTCATACAGGCCACGAGTTCAATATTAAAAACAGATCCATTAGTCATGCAGCTCACGAGTCATACAGCCCGTGAGTTCGACACTATAGGCAAATAAAGCCCATGAGTTCGACACAAGGTAAAAACAGCCCACGAGTTCGACAGATACAACACGGCGCGCAATGTGTCGGTCTCGTGGGCCTTGTCGGCTTAGTGTCGAACTCATGGGCTGTATGACTTGTGAGCTGTATGACTCGTGGGCTGTATGACTTGTGACCTGTATGACTTGTGGGCTGTATAACTCATGGGTGTCGGTCTCGTGACGTGCACCCGACTGCTTAAGGGGAAAAGACTGACCTGACGAAACGACAGGAAGCAAGACTAGCATGCACAACAGAGATAACGACACACGGACCTTCGACGAAAAAAAAAAAAAAGAAAGAAAAGAAGAAAAAAAAAAACGGACAGACAAACGCAGACGTCCAATTCTCCCCTATAACTAAAGCGTATAGAATGGAGATCTTGAAGAAAGACTATACTGCAGGAATAGCAGAGCTGCTGGTAAAGAAACGCTAGTCACAACCCTTGCTCTAATCAGCCAGTACAGGCGTCAATATAAGTGGGAATGTAGATTTTACAAGAAGGTATCAAAATGAGCTTGTAAACCAATCCGATTCATAGCAGATATCATTGTAAAACTGTAAATGAAAAAAAAAAAACAGTCAATTCCCTTTAAATGAGTAGAAGAAAGGAACTTTTTTATTTCGTGATTCAGAGAATCCCAGTGAAAAAAATTGATTTTTAGCTAGAATTGTTCGAAAAAGTGGTAAGTGAAAATAATTTTAGCGTCGAGTTTGAATGTTACACAAAATCTTATGCAATGATTGTTTTTTTAGGAACACCGGACAAAACACACACACACACACACACACACACACACACACACACACACACAAGATGGGAGTAAATTGTTATTATGCGTATACATAACTTGACATAAATCAAATAAAAACAACTCATTAATTTTTCATAAAACTATAATGAGAGGCAAATAATAAATCTACATGTGATCGTATAGCAGAATGGCAAATGATATGGATGGTCTTCTTCTGCAGTATAAGTACTCTATTCAAGAGAGTCTGATGAAAATTGCCCAAGGTAAAATTCCCTAATTCAAGTAAGGCAATACCAACAAGGAGTATATATAACATAAAGAGAAAGACTTTTGAGGAAAAAAAAAATGAAATTTTACATATGAAAAACACCCTATACATTACGGGAATAATATAACAGCTATATGATCGATTTGTGTTTTCAATGAGAGTTTGTTGTCAACCACCGGCGTAAATCCGTACCGAGGAGTCGGGGGGGGGGGGGGGGGAGATGACGGCGATAGTAACCATCACAATAATATAAACAACAACGAGTACAAGCCCATAATTGGACCGGCGCAGCCGTTGGGTGAAGGTTCAGGTATGAGTTTCTTCAGTTTCTTCAAACTGAAGAAATTGCACTACATTGTGAATACATTGCGAGGCATCTCCACTAACGTCACGAACTTAAACCTGTGTATCATTTAATTGTTTATAAATTGGGTCGAAGGACTATCTTTAGTATATCAGTCTATCAGATGATAGGACTTCATATTTCAATACAACTGGGCCACTCTTCAATCGGCTTTACAGATGATCACACCGTGTGCAGTGGTGCTGCACGCGCACGCACCTACGTATTAAAAAGATTACATCAAATCAGCAAATGGTTACATCTATATTCCTCATTGAACCTTGGACTATGTGTCTTATGAACTGTGTCAACAATACATACTTATAAGAAATATTACACCAAATCAACAAATGGTTAAATATAATCTTCATTGAACCTTGGACTATGTGTCCTATGAACTGTGTCAACAATAATTATGCTCTATGCGATATAATGTGTAAATTGAAAGCTAGCAAACGGCTGCGTCGCCATTATTTCAATGCCCCCACAGTCTCGGAAGCGTGCAAGGCATGGGGTGTGTTCGACTATCAATTTAAAAAAGATGTAATATTCTTTTACCTAGATTACTTGACAGTTTTTCGGGACATTCCGGTCAAAACGTGTATTCAGCTTATTCTTTGTGAACTATCTCAGTCTTCTGACTACATGTGATGGATAGAATATACGACCTCGTTCTCTTATTAACACTGGCTATTGCTGTGTTCTGTAGCCACTATGGAGAAGGTAAGCCCAACTTTATTTTCCCGATCCTGCTGTCAGTATATCATGTCAAGTCCCAGCCGAGTGATGCCAAAAATGTTCAAAACGACGAAGCTACCAGAAAATTACCAACTTTAGAAAATACCTGGAATCCCTGTGTACGAAGGAACTCTGTTTACTGTTCGTTATTTTCTTTGACACCTTTTGAATATTGGTCTAAAGTCAACACATGTCATAAGTAAGACAAAACCAAATTGTGTTTTTCAGCTCAATTTACAAAAGTAGTATGAACATTGAGTGTGGTGATCAATGGTGATTAACTTTGATGCTTTTCAATGCAAATAACAAAAAAATCACCCCCGCATGGGGATAAGGTCACATTTTTTTTCTTCAATTCATAATATCTTCATTTCATTAGAACATCAGACTGCCTTTGACGAAAGATAATTGTTTTACGCGTATAAAGGTTGTATAAACGAATTGCCCTTGCCAGTGCCAAGGTATGCTGGAAAGGAGAACAGAATGTTATGTAACACATGGTGTACAAGATGTGGAATATCTCCACGTTTTTAAATTACAGAGTTTTTAACACATTGGGAATCATCAATTTATAGAACATTACTACATGTATATGCACGGACTCTATGAAAAACTACACAACAGTGTGATTAATCTCAGTTGACTATAATTCGTTAACATAATAGTATTGTGAATAGTTACACTGTGGAATACTATGCTGTTTCCAGCAGGGACGTTTAACAATAAAAGCTTTCTTTTTTCTGTCTTTTTTTGAAACCACCACAATATTTGTTCAATATCTTTCAATTGTTTTGCTGCAAACCTACTTTGCTGCATAAACACCTCTGGTTTTGCCCCGAATCATTGTTATGATGCCTAGAGCTCTGTGTTATATACATTCTACATTTATCTTTATATCTTTTTTTTTCTTTCACTTGAAGTAATGATACAGTTAGAGGAATTTTCTCCATTCTATAATGCATATAACCCTGTGCGTGCTTTATTTCAAATGTGATATCATTTGGGCTGACCCTTGATATTAGTGATGTGTGTGCGCAGGTTGTGTCTGTGTGTGTGTATGTTTGAGTTAGTGTGCGATATACGCGCGCGTGTATTATATAGTTATTCGAATTAATTTGCGTAAAGATTATGCGGTATTCATCAACATGAATATTGTCACCTTTATAATGACCTCTTGTTTGATACACGATGATTATTACTTTGTCTTGGTTTTGGATAGTATTACTTTAATAATAATTGAATATTATATAAATATTCAATAGTTGTATTTTCTTACATGAGCTCCCTCTTGGAGACGATATGTATTGTATGAGCTCCTTTGTGGAGACATCATGGTACATTTAATATTCGTGTTTATCATCTCTAAGATTTATTATGTTTGTTTTATATTAGTATTGTCTGGAGAAAAATGATTGTTGTATAGGTCCCCATTTTTTCTCTTTTAGTCTTTTTTCTTTAAAGCAACGACATTTTTTTCTGGTCAGCGCTTATCATGGTGCTTCAAAGGAGAATTATGACGTCGTCGGTTCTCGTTGGGATTACATGCGAATTTCCTTTTGTGCTCACGAACTTTTTATCATTATATATATATATATATATATATATATATATATATATATATATATATATGTATATATATATACATATTAATACTCATTGAGGGTATTGTTGGTTCATTTAAAATTGTGCAAGTGCAACATCCGTGTTTGTGATATAAATAAAACCCGTGCCTTTGTGATGAACTTCCAAATATGGAGAGAAGTTTTTCATAGAGTTAAACTGGTGGTTGTTATAATAAGCAAATATCACAAGGATACGATTGCCAGATATCTTGGATAAAAAGCTACATGCTCGACCATTGAATCTTTATAGACTAAACTCACCGAAAGCCTCGACCCACAAAATTCGTATGTGGAAGAATAATGCTGCAACTCTTGATGAAAGCTAAACTTATAAATACTTCAAGTTTCCCATTAGTTATTCTATATTGACAAAGGGAAGCACCAAGATCAGTACTAGCATGCATCAAATGAGGAGGTGACTCTGGGAAGACAGTTTAGTGTACGTAGCTTGGTAAGTCATGCTTGCAAGACATGAACCATACTTTGCTAATATTTTCATCTTGTAGCCTCAGTGGTAGGCACTGCCCCCAACGTTCAAGGATGGAAAGGAGAAGACATCCGATTGCCATGTGACTTCCAGGAGGATCCTCTCGCAGTGTTCTGGTTCAAGGAGAGAATCTCAGACCAGCAGCAAAGGACGACCAAGGCTGAATTCATCGATGGGGAATTTCAAAGCAGGGAAGAACGGTTTGATATCGACAAGAACTTCAGCCTCGTCATCACTAACTTGGAGGTGGCAGATGAGGGTCATTACTATTGTCAGGTGGTGCTGAAGAATACCCAAATTGTTGAAAATACCACGATCATCACAATTGGTTGTAAGTAAGGTTTTCTTTTTCGCCATGTCATAATATAGTGGCATGGGACGATCCAAGACTGGACAAGATGACAGTCCTCTCAATGATTTAGTTTAAATAGAAAAAAAAAAATCATACACACGCAAGCTAAATGAATCCTGGAAAAGCGGTAAAATAATGCCTTGTCAATATTGTTTAACTCTTTATGTGCCATGGTGGAAAACCCCTGTGTGCCACGTTATTCTGAGACATGAAGGTAGTCATGCTTTGAGAAAGAATTCTGTTTTTCCAATTTGTATAACTTCAACAAATTTCTGTTAAGATGGGCATAATAGTAGGAAAAGTTAAAGAGGAATGCCAAGCTTTGTTTCGATATAAATTGTATGACTACCCTATTTTCCATTTTTCTTTTGAATGACCAAATGCTACATTACTGTAAAGGCATGACTTTTGCACATAAAACCGTGACAGAAACTTAGAATGTACGAACAAATCTACTTGGGAACATCGCTTGATATTCGATCACCACATAGAATGCAAGCCGTATATGAGAGGAACAAAAGCACGAGAAACGCTGTCATTGTGCCGCGGGATTAGCAGTAATTAGCGGTTTATCGATCGGTCTTGGCGGCTTTGTTTGTGAGCAGAATATGCGAAGTTGGCACGCCGTCGACTGAGTCGGACGTGCGAACGTGGCACATAAAGAGTTAAATCATCTGTCAAGCACGGGGTCACGGGTTGAATTGAATTGAATTGAATTTATTTATTCAGCATAAAAACAACAGAGAAAGACATTGATGAACAATCATGACAGACACAGAGAAAAAAAAAAAACATAACTTTGGAATACATAAAGCTGAAGGGAAGCAGCCAACGAGGAATTAAGTTTCCTTAAAATCTGGCCGACCCAGAAAATCAATTTAAAAAAATGCATTGGTGGTAAATTTTTCATATTTATAAAAAAAAAATGAGATGAACTGATATACCGTTGCAAGACAAAACATAAAGCAATACAGCATGATACATGATACACTACATTTACATTACAAAGACAATACGAACAAAGTGAGTTACAATCATTAGATAGAATACATGTATTGCCAGCCAAGCATGTCAAAAACTTAGGAATTATAATTTTGTATCAAATTCTCCTTAAGTTTACGTTTGAATACATTAAAAGAGGTAACTTTACGAATATCATCTGGTATTGAATTCCATATAAGCGGACCTTGATAAAACACAGATTTCTGAAATAACGATGTTCTTACTTTTGGCATATGAAAATTCTCAGCGTTTCTGGTATAATATGAATGAATATTGCAATTTAAGGTGAAATAATGCACCAGAGAATCGGGTAAAAGCCTTCTATGCACTAAAAACATAAGATTACCTAAAATATACTTATATCTGTCATACAACTTTAAAATCTTTTGGGAATTAAAAATTGGTGAAGTGTGAGCTAAATAAGTTGAATGGTTTATAACCCTTATTGCACGTTTTTGCAGTTTAAAAAGTCTGTCTATGTATATAGACAGGGTAACTTACAATACAAGCAGTACAGCCAATTTCTATTGTAGCCGTAATGTTGGATAACTGAGACTGATGAGTTTCTCATTAGCACCGCAACTGCTGTGGCAAATTTTTGAGATGCAGTTTCAACATTTTTTGACACGGCATTCATGGGAATCACGGCCCGTTACGAGTGTCCATCCCGTCGTGTGTTCATCCCGTCCCATTATGTTTTCACACATCAATCACATTTTGTCCACGGTGGCCAGAAACACTCAGCATGAACACTCGGCAATAGTCAGTTATAATGGTGTGATAAAGATATGCGATTTGTAGAAAGGCGTTAAAAAGCAGCAACAATATTTGGAAGGAACATTCGGAGGTACTTTAAGCATGTTTTTACATTGTTTCATTCAGATATAATTATGTTCATTTCTGTACATTCAGGTCGAGTTCCCATGGAAATTACCAATATTCGAGCATTTCAATGACCTCTATCAGAATACATATAAATTTGATTGCATAACTCTAAGTCCCCACATTGATTCACTTACATAATATTGATATTTTGATAACATGTGGTTGAATATATATATAATAATAATAATAATATATATATATATATATATATATATATATATATATATATATATATATAATGAGAAAGATTATGCGTTATTTGCATGATTTATCAATAATATTAATAATTAGAATTAGTTAAGTGTGTTACTCTTCTTCTATTTCTACTTTTAATAATCATATCTTACTCTTTATCACCTTACCGACTTTGAAAGAGTGATTAGATAGTTCATCACCATGTTATATATTATTAATTTCATCCTAACAACGTTCAGATTAAAAACAAACGATCATGTAAGTTCTTTTTTTTTTCTATTCATTGTATTCACTTCTCATTTTTCTTTAAAATTAACATTCCTTGGTTATAGTTTCATGTTTAATATGTAAATTACACATAGGATAAAATAAAAAATGTTTTGTTTTCCACTAAAAAAAATCAAAACTGCAAGAATCCTTTTAACTTTCTTGAAATGCCGAGTGAAATCTGGAGCGGAATACAAAATACACTGTAATGCCAATTCAAAATATGTTTTGTATTTCTCTAGCGATGGCATCCGGACATACAATCGAGGAATGCGTTGATAAGAGTCAATCTCGTCAAAGCCGATGCACATACCAATATCCCTCCAACACCCCTTCTTTTAATCTTACGTGTGTCGTGAGTGGATTCAAACCTAACGTTTCCATGCTATGGACGGAGGAGTCGGGAAAAAGGATGACTTCCGTGGTTTCAAGACAAAACACACTTTCTGACGGCACATACGAGAGGTTCGAGAAGATCACTGTTTCAGTTAAAAGTGGAACAGAGCAAACCTTCATGTGCGTGGCTACCGGTGACTCGCTGAATGGAACGTCGACCCGAGAAATCAACGTTCTACCTTCAACAGGTTTCATAAAATGTCGTCAATTCTATATTTCTGAATAGTCTCTGGTATACAATTGATATTTCAAACCAATATTCTGATTGAGATTGGTCACGGTAAAGTACAATTCGGTTTTTTGTTTTTTTGTTTGTTTGTTTTTTTAGCAAAGTACCCCCCCCCCCAAAAAAAAAAAAAAAACGATGTTCATTTTGCTAGTGTCCAATAATGTAGTAAAGAAAAATTTTAACCCATTTCCATTCACGTCACAACGATATTGACAGGGAAAAACACGTCACAACGATATTGACAGGGCTACGCGTCATTTATAAATCCGACAAAAACGATCAGTTATACAGCTCACGAATCATACAGTCCGTGATATCGATACTTCTAGGCAAGTAAGGTCAATGAGTTTAAAAAACGGCCCACCACCTCAGCACTGGGCTTAATACATGCAGTGTCTGTCTCATGTTTGTTTTGGTTGTGCTTTTGGTTTTTGTTTTTGTTTGGCCTTGTACCCGTCAAACTTGTAGGTCTTGTTTGCATAGTGTCGAACTCATGGACCCCTTTTTTTTTCTTTCTTTTTTGCCTAACGAGCTGACGGGCCGTATGACTCATGAACTGTATATGACTAATGAACCATTTTTGTTGTATGTTTTTGCTTAAATGTAGAGTTAGTTGGCCATGTGGCTCGTGGGTGTCGGTCTCGTAGGATGACTCCATCAATACACAGATATTAACGTTTATTTATATTCATATGTAATGTCTTGATAATAAGTGAAAGAGTGTTTTATTTGTGTCTTTATCAAATTTTAGGGAAACTTAATAATTTGGGTCTCATCATCGGACTCACCATTGGTGTGCCTGTTGCCATAGTCATCCTATTTCTCCTTGTTGGAAAGTATCTTCAAAACAAACATCCGGACTGCCAACCGCGAAAAGGTGTCTGTCTATTTTATTTTTGTAAGGTTTTATATTTGTATCAATTTGTGAATGTGTGTGTTTGTGTGTGTGTTTGTGTGTATGTCTTTGGTTTTATTTTTTGCATTTCTCATCATTCTGATACAAAAACAACATTAGTACAGACGACCAAATATCCCATGTACACAGAACTCTCAAATCTATTACCAAGGATGATTAGTCGCTCTCAAATAAAAGAAATATTCATAAAGGGGAAAATACTTCAAACAGTACGTCATAAGCGTATTCTTGACGTGATGTTGACTTGAGAATGTGGGCATGAAAAGAGGGGAAACGAAAAAGGTGTGGAAAATATAGCGCCCAGAATATAATTGAAAATGATATGAATGACAAACTGATAAATGAAAACGATCATTGATGATGACATTCTGTTGATATATTTCAGGATGTGGCTGGATCCCCTGCTGGCGAAGACCAAACATACCAGAAATATTTCACGAGGAAGAAGAATTAATGCTGAGTAAGAAATATATATGCAGATAACCACAAACTTATTCGTTGTAAAAAATGCATTATTACATTATGCAAAGTGACTTTTTATTTTCAAGATTACATCTTATCCTTTTTAAACACATTCGTAATTTCGTTGTATAAAGAAAATAAAAAAAAATAATAATATGATTTAATCGTAACACTTTGTAGGATTGAGTGCATTGTAATGTTATCCTTTATCAGCAATTATCGTTTACATTTTTTGATCAATCGATTTATTATATTCCAGGCCCTATTTTTTTTCTCTCTCTCCCACTCTCTCCCTCTCTGTCTATCTGTGTATGCATAATAGGCCTATCTTTTAGTGGGCGGGTATTTATGTACATTCATAAGTATGTACAATAATGATTTTTGTGTCTTTACTTTTGCTATCTTTTGGTTTCTCTTCTAAGAACCATCACCGCTTACAAAGGAACAAGTACAGCAATGCAAGGAAGAGCTGAAGGCATATTACAGTGTGACACGACGCAAGGTCACGGTGGATCCACTCAACTTTATGGAACGTGTTGAATTGGATGAAATTTATACAAATATAAGTATCGTAGACCGAAATAGCAAACGTAAGACACCAATAACATACGACGATCTTCTGACCAACGATGAAAATGGAAATCTTTCAAAGCGGCTTTTGATACAAGGTGAGGGAGGTGTTGGGAAAACAACTCTTTGCGCTAAGATTGCCTGGGACTGGTGCCAGGGACGGATTCTTCTGGATCTGGACATGGTGCTCCTAATACCTCTTCGAGATGTAACCAACAAAAAGAGTATTGGTAGTATTGTAAAAACATATCTCTCTGATTCAAATACAGCAAAAATGAACCAAATACATGACTACATTACAAGAAATCAAAACAGAGTCCTCATTATATTTGATGGGTTTGATGAGTTTAACGGGAAATTAAGTGAAATTGACAGCAGTGATGTCATTCGCATTTTGGGAATACAGCAATATAAGTCATGCAAAGTAATTGTGACCACACGACCATGGAGAACAGACGAGTTCATGATGGACAAGACTATTGCTGACGCTTACACTATTCTTAGCGTCGATGGATTTAATAAGGAGAATTTATCAACTTACATTAGTAGGTACTTTCAGATTGCGGAGAAAGACAATCTTGCAGAAAGTTTGATCAGTTTTATGGAGGAAAATGATGTCATCCAGTCAAATATGGCTCCATTTCCTATCTACTGTGCGATGCTTTGTCTGATGTGGAAAGACTTCAGTGAAGAGAGGCGAACAGAAATGCAACATTTGCAAACTTTCTCCATGATATTTTTTGAGATGATATATTTTCTGAAAGAACATTACGCATCAAAGGCCTGTGCGAATTTACAGAATCAGAACATTGTTGAGCATTTAAATAAAGCTGGAATGGCAATTCAAGAAATAAGCGAGATAGCGCTAAACGGTTTATTGGACAGAAATCTTTCATTTGCTGAAAACAAATTCAGAAAGTGTTTGCAAGCCATGAAAACATGCTGCAGAGTGGGAGTTCTGACTATAGAAAGAGACGTCGTTACAAGGGAGCGTCGACGCAATTTTAACATTTCATCTTTGGTTGAGTCAACTGTTTCTTTTCCCCACAAACTGTTTCAAGAATACGTTGCAGGGGTATATATTGGGTATTTATTCACCAAGAATCGCACCAAGTACAAAAAGGTGAAAAAGAAACTTCTTCGTCGACCTGAGGAGTTCCGCTACGTACTCTACTTCGCCTCAGCTTCAGGGAATGAGCTTGGCCTTGATATCATCAAAGGCTTGATAAACTGTGATACCAGTAATTTCTCATTTCATTCCTCCGTTAACAAAGAGGGTGGTAAATGTAATTTCTGTGTTGAGGTTGCGTTTGAATGTCATACTGAGGAGGCCACCAGAGCAGTGGGAGAACGATGGGCTGAATACAGACTATACGATTCACCACAACACACAGTGTCAGGAGTGGTGTCCATTGTGCGAAAGAACCAAGTGGTGAGTGACACAGCTTGAATAATGATTTGAAATATTTCAGAAATTGTTGTGCAGAACAATAATAACATTCTGTGCTTATGTGTGCGTCTTTCCCTGTGTGAAATTGAGTGTATAATCTACAACCTCAACAGCTTTGCTCAAAGTTGGTTTTAACCCTATTAAGCCCAAGCTATTTTGACCCCTCGCAGGCCCAAGGGGGAAGGTGGGCACATTGTGCCCCCCCCCCCCTATATAACTTTTTTATTATTTGCTGTATCATCATCATATTTGGCATGTGGGTAGAGTAACTCATACTCTACATGACTGTACATTTGAATTGTCACAAGGTCACCCATGGAGGGCGCTATTTACCAAAATATAAAGACATACATAGGAAATATGCTAAAAACATGATTTTTCTATGTAATTTCTTTATCCCCATTATGTCTTACTATGGACCAATCATTTTTATATTTGCCACAAATGATAGCCAAGTAGAATTTTATTATTTGTTATGGTTGAAATTTCTCAAGGTCACCACATGGGGGTGCTATTCATATCAACATAGTGATACATTATGAGACCTGAGATGAAATGTTTGGGATGGGTACATGTGTAGTTATGACATTTCATATTTGCATAATACTGGAATTTTGAGATTGCAAATTGATAATATGATAAACTAATGACATAAGAGGCATAACTTGGGTGAAGGAATCAAAATAACTCAAAATATAAGGGCAATCTGTAGAAAATATCATTTTTTTTTCAATTATCTCTATCATATCTATTGTTTTATGCCTTTGTCACATAAAAACAAAGGAAATAATAAGAAAAACTTTCCAGAACCATAATTACTTCAAATTTTGCTCCTTCAATAAATTTCAGCCAAGAAACACCCATTTCATACACTGTAATGCTGTTAAATGAAATGGGAACAGAAAAAAGATGCAAACTCTGACTGATATGGTTGTCAGTTTATGGTTGCCATGGCACCAGCAACATCAAATACAGCTAAATTATATATCAAAATATTCGCAATATGATATTAGGAAAAGTCACCGAATATGGTTGAAATCGGATTAAGGGCGAAGGAGTGGCAAACGAAAATCTGGTAGGGGGCTTTATAGGGTTTAGACATGACCAGGTGCTCTATGATTGGATAAATCGTTCTGAAATGCAAAATCTTGTAAAAGTGTGATATCTAGTTAAGTATTGTTAGTGTAAAATAATTGTCTCCTTCCTATGGTACAGTTAATCTTATGATGACTTGGTGTGTGTTTTAAATCTTAATCACCATGTCACTTAATTTATGCACTTATATTATGTAATCAATCAGAACGTGTCTTTTGGTAAAGTGTATATAGATTTTTCCTTGTGACATTTAGAACAAATACGATAGTTATGATGAGTCAAGCAATATGTTCTTATTGTTCTTATGGCAAAATGATTGGACTCTACGGAGAAAATAGAACAGTTTCATGGTCGAATAAAATCAGATCGATTCGCTACAGTAAAAGTTGTCAAAATGCCCCTTGAAGTAATCGTTGAACTTTGATTATACTAAAGACGCCATGTATCGAAAGGAGACGTCAAACTGAGTATCGTGTAAAGTACATGATTATTTATTTTGGGCATACACCTGTTTAGGGCACAAAACACAAGCATGGATGAAGTCATATTCATCGTCCCTCTGCTATTTCTCATACTATATCAAAATGAGAATGAATTATTCCCTTCAGAGTGGTGATAAATGATATTACGATATGAATCGAACGTGTATCAAAATAATGATCCCTTTTGTTCTGAGCTTTAAACCTCCAATCAACTGCGTGTACTTTTATCAACCACATTCTTCATGTGGATAATTACTTTCCTTTACTGTCAATTCATGTTCGCTCTATCAGCAATCTCTAGATATGCTATTATTGAAATGCGGAAGAACTGTGTCACGTGACTTGGCGGAGAGCGTGTGTTCGAGCAGTGTACTGCGTAAAGTAGCAATACGGGACTCACAATTTTACCCGGACTTCTATAAGATCCTAGGCGATGAGGCTTCGAACTGTCAGGTAAGAGCTTTTCACCACAGTTCACCAAAAAAAAAAATAATAATAATAATAATAATATTTTATGCTATTATGTACAGATTGCAGATGGAATGATACTTAAGTTATTTCAAAGAGGCAATGTATTAATTGGATGATAACATACTAAACAGTTAAACGGTTTTTCTTTGCCTCTTTATTTTATACAGAGAAAAAACAAGTTTTCACTGTTATTTTACTTGGAATTATAAAGGGAAATATAAAAACATGAAGAAAAAATATTGCTTTACTGCAGGGAAAGTTTCTCAAGCAGAGAAACAAAGTTATATCTAAAAATACAATAAACTGGTATGGACAATATCGTAGGTATTTTAAAATACCTTTTGTGACCATTATCACTGTGAAATTAAGGCTTAAGAGGGAAGATCATTATCCAGGTTCTTATGCAGTCGTCACGGAGAACATAATGTGATCTAAATCTAATGCAAGTTTGAGTGAAACCAAGGTCAACTTGTATTAGAAATGATGCCTTACAGCACGATGTCTTATTTGAGATGTTCATCTTAAATATCTATTGTCCAGTCATATCTCATTGGTAAACTAGTTAATATGAAAAAAAAAAGAATAACCGAGAATTAAGAAGATTATTTTGAGCATAATAATGACGAAAGTCACCTAGCCTGGCTACAGAGCAATGCATTTTGACTAGCCGTATAAACAATTCGTCCTTCGGCCGCTACGAATAAACAGCCCTGCGAAATCAAGCTGGACTGCCCCCGTTCCTTGCTGCATACGCTCAGCAGATAGATCACAATCCCGTGTTAGCACCCAACGATTCATATGGAGTTTGTATAAATACTGCAATAAAAATATTCCTGTGATCATGAAATGCTGCTGTGCTGATCTGACGGACTTTTTTTATGGGGGGGGGGGCGGATTGAAAAAACTGTAACATCAAATGTATCTATTTTCATTATACCCGGTTATTTACAAGAATGCCGCTATATGAGATGTAAAATAACTATTAAATCGCCACATGTTATATCGCGTTCCTCAGTTCAAACTTGCCTAATGATAAATTTAGGTTGAATTATACTAAACAAATTGCCTAACAGTAAACCACTCTCGGCACGGATATAGAACTTACCATGTCGTCAACTTAATGAACACATTTTCTGAGTCATTGTGGTACATGTATTATAATCCGATGGTTTTCACTAATTCACAAAAGATGAAGAGAGAAGGGGCATAATAACATAATTTATATATAATACAGTGCGAGAAGGGGTCTCGACCATTCAGCACCAGTGTAACTCCTTCATTATTTATCATTATCATTCTCGCACTATGCTATATATATATATATATATATATATATATATATATATATGATATAAACATCTTGAGAATTCACGTATTGGCTCCGCGAAGAAATGAAGAGTTTGTTTGCAAAAACCGATAAGTCCATATTTGCCAAATGGAGATATTTGCGATTAAAGGTCAAGAAAAATAAAGAGAATAATAAGATAATTTTTGCTTCTTTTACCATAACTTCAAAAATATACCTTTATATGTAGTGACCAATATATCGTTTGAAAGGTTTTATTTTGTACTTTATGACAGAGACCATACTTCAAAATCTTCCAAAATGGACTTATCGGTTTTTGCGAACAAACTCTTCAAATTAAGAAATAGACTGGTAATGTATTCTTGGCCAACTTCATGTATGTATATATATATATATATATATATATATATATATATATATATATACAGTATATATCTTCTTCGAATTGTTGTACGGGAAAGCCGTGAAACGTCCGTTCACGATTTCAAAAGTATTATGGCCTGAAGATTCACCTGAGAAAGAAGTTTAATTCACCTACGAATGTATCTTTAGTTAACGGAAGCCTGGCGATTTGCCGAGGACGACCGTGATTTTTATTCTTTTTATTTATCTTATTTATTAATTTGTTTTTTGTTTTTTGTTTTTGTTTTTTATTGTTTTACTGGAGTACAAGAAACACTCGGGTTCAAAGCCAGGGAAAAGCGGTTTGACTGTAATGGCACAGTATTGCTGCTGCCCACCCAAACCCTTTCCTACAACGTGTTTATGCAGTGAAGAATACCATACACACCAAGGGAAGATCGCCAAACACGAATATTTTGCAGGTCAGAAAGTTCGTTCAGTATGAGGGGATTTCTCTCTCGCCGTTACGTCGCCACTACGGAGAGGGATATCCCGTTATTTGGTGCAAACTCTCCAACACGTCAAAAGAAAAAGAAAAATTGCATGGTAAACTTTGATGATGCAATCATAACAATCTAGAGACACACGAGACAACACAAAAAAGGCTGCAATAACAAATTTTGATCAATTGAAAGTCGCACATGCCATCCTTACATCTTCAAACGTCAACTATAAGCTTGATATTGAAATCACGATCTTGTTTTCCTCCACAGTGCGTATCAAAAAAGAAAACGTAATCCAAATTTGAAGGGCTTCTATTTTCTAATCTTCAGTAATGGAGAGCGCGATGTTGGTTGTGAGGATAGGGAAACTCGTCTTCTTTCCATTGATACCTGATTATTCTCACAAACATCATGCATGACTGAGCACATGAACTTAAAGTCAACAATGACAAATTGCACTTTTTCCAAGTTTGGGTGTTATAAGAGCAATGAACCATACTCACAGAAGTGATCAATGTGAAACGTAAGGGCACATGATTGTGTGGAGGAATGTTCTGTAGAGACCAATCGTGCGGATGAAGTGCTAGGAGAAAAGTTAGGCATTTGTTAGGAGTATTACCGTATTGCTTTATTCCTGGGATGAATCTGTTATTTGCTTTGGGAGTTTATATCATTTTCTTTTGAATAAAACTATTGATCTACTTATTGTATGCATCCAACATTTTTTTTTTCTTTCTGTTATCAACTCGATCGGGGCACTGCATAATCGGGTATGCTTTCCATGACGCTACACAATACATCAGGTAGTATTCTATCTTTATTTTACATTATGGCTACATTCTAATGCTGTCATGTTAATGGTCATTTACTGCTGTACGAACATACCCATCTTCAGCTAGAAAACAGGTTGGGCAACCAATAACTCTGTTCTTTACATTATCTTCTTTTTTTGGGGGTGGGGATGTCTTCATACAACATTTTTATTTTACTATTCTTGTGAGTGTGGACGAAGATTTGAACCATCATTTCGTCCCATTGGGACTTGCCCTTGTCAGTCCACTAAAAGGTCATTTCTAATTTCATTCAATTTCGCTTCATTTATTAAGTTATTAACCATACAGTGCTGTGTCTTCAACATCCATCCATGACAAAGTAACACATATTATTATAAGAATATAAGTATATACAAAATCATGGCACAAAATCAAATGAAATCACGAGTACATTATATTCATAACTGATAAATACAATTGTGGTGATGGGAATCTTGCTCTTTGAAGAATTGTACTCATTCCGTGACATGCTGTTGATATGACCATGACAATATTGATCACAACTTGACCCCCCCCCCCCCCCCCAGCAAAAAAAAAAAAAAACACAACAGCAACAACAACAACAAACAAAACATTAAGTATAATGACCATGGAGGGGAATAATGGACAAGATTGATAATTTCCTTGAGCCACTGACTCAGCTAACAGGGTCTGTATACTCCTGTCGCTCTATATAGCTTTGTATAAATGAGAGTACCTTTTGCTGCTTTCAATTAAATCATTATCATCGTAACATAATCAGGTCGGGCTACCGTTTCCATAGTCTAGCGGGTGACGTATTTTGGGCCTGAATCACTCCTTGAGGGAAGCATTAAAAAAAAATCACCATCACCGAAACATACACCTTTTCGAACTCAAATCCTTAAAATAGGCTGATAGCGTGACGAGGTCAGTTTCGTCCAGAATATTGACACTTTTGTCAGAATTGCACCAATCTCAATATGCGATAGTAATAAACTGTACCATTTTGTTGTCTACGCGACATGAGAACTATGTGATTGTATGTTGCGGTTCTGAACGTCTGAACGTGCGTTTTGAATACAAGAAAAAGTTGTAAATAAAATATTACGGTAACAAAACCAATTCTACCCGAAATACGCTTTAGAATTGTCGCTATATTACGTTTCTCAATGTGCGATATCTAGAGTTTCTTCAAAGAAATAATCGGTATAGTTGGGTCAGATTTTTTAATGTAAATTTTCCGACGAAATAAGTTTCCCAATAATTCAACTTTGGGTTCTAATCCCCATGAAATCCCGATGGAATCAATTTTCTACTGATAAATAATACTCATTTCTGGTCAGTTTTCTAGCTGTTTGCGTTTGTTATAATGCATAAGTCTTAACAATCTGTATTTTCCCACAAAGGGATAGGTCTCTATAGATCTCCAAATATACAATTGTGATTTGATACTCATCAAAATTATCTTGAATTGCGCATTCCGGTCGTGAAAAGAGTACGAAATATCTATTCCTAAAACAGTGAGAGTAGATACAAATTCTACATTTCTAAATTGTTGCACGTCCGTTTTGGGTGCAGTAGTGAACACAGTTGGACCAATTCGCATCATATTTGTTGTTGTTGAGCCACTGTTAATTCTGTTTAATACTTCTATTAATGTCTTCATACAATATCACTTGATTTTACTAAATCCTCTTGTGATTGTGAAAGAAGATTTTGCACGACCATTTCGTCCCGTTGGGTCCTACCATTGTTGGTCCACTAGAGCCATCTTTACTCATTGAACAATTTTACTCATTTCTGTCCATGCTGTTTATATGACTCTGTCAATATTGATGAGAACCTGACCAAGAAATTAAGATGAAAAACCACGAAAAAAATCCAAACAAAAGTGAGGACTGTCTTTAACTATAATGACCATGGAGGAGATAATGGGAAAAAAGTGTAACGGGATAGTTTTCCTAAGCCACTGACTCAACTCATTTTCATGCAAGCACTTCATATATGCACTTTTTCTCCTTTTTCTTTTTTACCCTCATTCTCCCCTACCTCTCTCTTTATCGCCATTCAGTGAGTGGTGACTTTTATAATTATTCTTACAATGTCGTATTGTTTAGACTATCATTTCTGAGGCCATTGTCCTCGTCAAGCGTTTGCTTGTGGTGATGGTCTCCTGAATTTCTGTACATCAAGAGTTGCTTCATTTTTCTTTGAACGACAGATATACGGGATCCTATATGTTTACATAAATATATATGCATAAAATAATGCTTGTTTTCAATTGCATTGTGTTACAAAAAAAAAAATGTTGGATATCTGAATTAATCATTTATTTGAAATGAAAATTGGCTGAGTCTGTATACTCTTTTTGCTATGTACAAAGGAGAGTACATAATTTCTGCTCCTTTCAACACTGAACTTGATAATGTCATTTAGTGTTATCGTAACATTTGATCCTGTGAGCATTGTAAGTATGATGATCAACAATGACCACGTGACTGCTACTATGCACCAATGAGTAAGAAGTCGGGTTACTATTTCCACTGCCACGAGCATCCGTTCCTTTAGAATGGGATACAGCAGCATTCTATCCACCTTTACATTGGTCTCTTCGCTTCGTCTTCGATCATTCCTTCTCACCATTTTTACATGATTTCATTATTTCTTCGCCTTTAAGTCTTCACAATATCTTAATTTGCTTTCCTCCCTCAGATTGAAGATCTGACCTTAGGTTTTTCCGACAGTGATAATGATTTAGAAAAGGAGCCCTCGGTGGGAGGAGACTTGGCCCAATGGGTGTTTGCTCTGCCACGTCTTTCGAAGTTCAGTCTGAAATGTTTCTACTTGCCAGATAGTTTCCTCTCAACAGCTGTCGCCTCGGCATCATCGTGCCAGGTAATGTAGTCTTTGACTATAGTTGATATGAGTCATCTAGTGTGGGAAGCATGTATGATTCCTTCTTCGAAAATGAAAAAGAACATAGCCTGTGTGATTTATTTGTCGGCTGTAATTCCTTTGCAAATTAATCTCATTCTGTTTAACATTAATTAAACAATATTTGCAACTCTAGTCCTCCTCAGCATTATGACACTCAATGTATTAACAAAAAAAAAAAAAAAATAGGTTTAGACACTTTTCTTGCAAGAGAAAGTGTATATAAAATAAAGATAATCACTTCCGAAATACAATCCTTAGCCGGATGGGTTTTACACAGTCTTTACTTTTCTGGTGATACACACGTTCTCTACGATAAGTTTGATTACCGGTATTAAATTTCTGCTATGACACAAACAGTGCGCAACGTGGAGAGAGAGAGAGAGAGAGATTGGGAGAGAAAGACAGAGAGAAAGAGAGAGAGAGAGAGAGAGGGAGAGAGAAGAGAATGTTGGGGGAGGAGGAGGGATAAGATCCTTATAGCTGCGGTGATGTGGTAGGGTCGCTGTACTATTATTCCCAGGAAATGAACATTGTGCACATTTTTTTATCTATTTATTTATTTATTCATTTATTTTCTTTCAGGAAAATTTTTTCCTCCTTTTCTCTTTTTCGTCGCTCCGTGAGTGGTGACTTTTATTATTATTCTTACAATGTCGTTTTGTTTAGACTATCATTTCTGAGGCCATTGTCCTCGTCAAGCGTTTGCTTATGGTGATGATCTCCTGAATTTCTGTACATCAAGAGTTGCTTAATTTTTCTTTGAACGACATATATACGAGATCCTAAAGTTGCTTGTTTGTTTTCATTTTGCATTGTGTTTGAAAAAGAAAGTTGGATATCTGAATTAATCATTTATTTGTTTTAACTACCAGATTCAAATTATACTGTGATTAATTAGTTCGTTCAATTGACTTTGTATTTCATTTATGTATGAAAGAGAAATTCAGAATTTAAATAGACTCAATCAAAATTGACTGAGTCTGTACACCCCTTTTGCTCTATGTATAAATGAGAGTACATATTTCTGGTACTTTCAATAACCTGATAATGTCATTTAGTGTTATCGTAACATATAATCATGTGAACATGGTATTATGACCACGTGACTGCCACAATGCACCAATGGGAAAGAAGTCGGGTTACCATTCCCACTGCCACGAGCATCCGTTCCTTCAGAATGGGATACAGCAGCATTCTATCCACCTTTACATTGGTCTCTTCGCTTCGTCTTCGATTATTCCTTCTCACCATTTTTACATGATTTCATTATTTCTTCGCCTTTAAGTCTTCACAATATCTTAATTTGCTTTCCTCCCTCAGATTGAAGATCTGACCTTAGGTTTTTCCGACAGTGATAATGATTTAGAAAAGGAGCCCTCGGTGGGAGGAGACTTGGCCCAATGGGTGTTTGCTCTGCCACGTCTTTCGAAGTTCAGTCTGAAATGTTTCTACTTGCCAGATAGTTTCCTCTCAACAGCTGTCGCCTCGGCATCATCGTGCCAGGTAATGTAGTCTTTGACTATAGTTGATATGAGTCATCTAGTGTGGGAAGCATGTATGATTCCTTCTTCGAAAATGAAAAAGAACATAGCCTGTGTGATTTATTTGTCGGCTGTAATTCCTTTGCAAATTAATCTCATTCTGTTTAACATTGATTAAACAATATTTGCAACTCTAGTCCTCCTCAGCATTATGACACTCAATGTATTAACAAAAAAAAAAATAGATTTAGACACTTTTCTTGCAAGAGAAAGTGTATATAAAATAAAGATAATCACTTCCGAAATACAATCCTTAGCCGGATGGGTTTTACACAGTCTTTACTTTTCTGGTGATACACACGTTCTCTACGATAAGTTTGATTACCGGTATTAAATTTCTGCTATGACACAAACAGTGCGCAACGTGGAGAGAGAGAGAGAGAGAGAGAGAGATTGGGAGAGAAAGACAGAGAGAAAGAGAGAGAGAGAGAGAGAGAGGGAGAGAGAAGAGAATGTTGGGGGAGGAGGAGGGATAAGATCCTTATAGCTGCGGTGATATGGTAGGGTCGCTGTACTATTATTCCCAGGAAATGAACATTGTGCACATTTTTTTATCTATTTATTTATTTATTCATTTATTTTCTTTCAGGAAAATTCTTTCCTCCTTTTCTCTTTTTCGTCGCTCCGTGAGTGGTGACTTTTATTATTATTCTTACAATGTCGTTTTGTTTAGACTATCATTTCTAAGGCCATTGTCCTCGTCAAGCGTTTGCTTATGGTGATGATCTCCTGAATTTCTGTACATCAAGAGTTGCTTAATTTTTCTTTGAACGACATATATACGAGATCCTAAAGTTGCTTGTTTGTTTTCATTTTGCATTGTGTTTGAAAAAGAAAGTTGGATATCTGAATTAATCATTTATTTGTTTTAACTATCAGATTCAAATTATACTGTGATTAATTAGTTCGTTCAATTGACTTTGTATTTCATTTATGTATGAAAGAGAAATTCAGAATTTAAATAGACTCAATCAAAATTGACTGAGTCTGTACACCCCTTTTGCTCTATGTATAAATGAGAGTACATATTTCTGGTACTTTCAATAACCTGATAATGTCATTTAGTGTTATCGTAACATATAATCATGTGAACATTGTATTATGACCACGTGACTGCCACAATGCACCAATGGGAAAGAAGTCGGGTTACCATTCCCACTGCCACGAGCATCCGTTCCTTCAGAATGGGATACATCAGCCTTCTATCCACCTTTACATTGGTCTCTTCGCTTCGTCTTCGATTATTCCTTCTCACCAATTTTACATGATTTCATTATTTCTTCGCCTTTAAGTCTTCACAATATCTTAATTTGCTTTCCTCCCTCAGATTGAAGATCTGACTTTAGGTTTTTACGACAGTGATAATGATTTAGAAAAGGAGCCCTCGGTGGGAGGAGACTTGGCCCAATGGGTGTTTGCTCTGCCACGTCTTTCGAAGTTCAGTCTGGGATGTTCCTACTTGCCAGATAGTTTCCTCTCAACAGCTGTCGCCTCAGCATCATCGTGCCAGGTAATGTAGTCTGTGACTATAGTTGATATGAGTCATCTAGTGTGGGAAGCTTGTATGATTCCTTCTTCGAAAATGAACTAGTATGTGTGATTTATTTGTCGGCTGTAATTCCTTTGCAAATTAAACTTATTCTGTTTAACATTGATTAAACATTGATTAAACAATGTTTGCAACTCTAGTCCTCCTCAGCATTATGACACTCAATGTATTAACAAAAGAATAGGTTTAAACACTTTTCTTGCAAGAGAAAATGTATTAAAAAATAAAGATAATCACTTCCGAAATACAAACCTTAGCCGGATGGGTTTTACACAGTCTTTACTTTTCTGATGATACACACGTTTCTCTACGATAAGTTTGATTACCGGTATCAACTTTCTGCTATGACACAAACAGTGCGCTCCCTTTCCCTCCCTTTCTCTTTATCGCCACTCAGTGAGTGGTGACTTTTATAATTATTCTTACAATGTCGTATTGTTTAGACTATCATTTCTGAGGCCATTGTCCTCGTCAAGCGTTTGCTTATGGTGATGGTCTCCTGAATTTCTGTACATCAAGAGTTGCTTAATTTTTCTTTGAACGACAGATATACGGGGTCCTATATGTTTACATAAATATATGTGCATAAGATAATGCTTGTTTGTTTTCAATTTGCATTGTGTTAGAAAAAAAAAAACATGTTGGATATCTGAATTGATCATGTATTTGTTTTAACTGTCCGATTCAAATTCTACTGTGATCAATTAGTTCGTTCAACTAACTTCGTATTCCATTTATGTATGAAAAAAAAAACAGAAATCAAATCAAAACAATGAGAATTGACTGAGTCTGTATACTCCTTTTGTTCTATTTGGATAAAGGAGAGTACATTTATTATTTCTGTTACTTTCAATAACCTGATAATGTCATTTAGTGTTATCGTAACATGTGATCCTGTGAGCATGGTAAGTATGATGATCAACAATGACCACGTGACTGCCACCATGCACCAATGTGAAAGAAGTCGGGTTACCATTCCCACTGCCACGAGCATCCGTTCCTTTAGAATGGGATACATCAGCCTTCTATCCACCTTTACATTGGTCTCTTCGCTTCGTCTTCGATTATTCCTTCTCACCATTTTTACATGGTTTCATTATTTTCTTCGCCTTTAAGTCTTCACAATATCTTGATTCGCTTTTCCCCCTCAGATTGAAGGTCTGACCATAAGTATTTCCAACAGTGATAATGGTTTCCTGAAGCAGCCCTCGGTGGGAGGAGACCTTGCCCAATGGGTGTTTACTCTACCACGTCTTTCGGAGTTCAGTCTGTCCTGTCCCTACTTGCCAGATATTTTCCTCTCAACAGCTGTCGCCTCAGCATCATCGTGCAAGGTGATGTAGTCTTTGACTATTACTCAGTAGTTGATATGAGTCATGTAGTGTGTGAAGCATGTATAATTTCTTCTTCGAAAATGAAAAAGAACCTTGTATGTGTGATTTATTTATTGGCTGTAATTCCTTTGCAAATTAACCTCATTCTGTTTAACATTGATTAAACAATGTTTGCAACTCTAGTCCTCCTCAGCATTATGACACTCAATGTATTAACAAAAGAATAGGTTTAGACACTTTTCTTGCAAGAGAAAATGTGTTAAAAAATAAAGATAATCACTTCCGAAATACAATCCTTAGCCGGATGGGTTTTACACAGTCTGTACTTTTCTGATGATACACACGTTTCTCTACGATAAGTTTGATTACCGGTAGCAAATTTCTGCTATGACACAAACAGTGCGTAACGTGGAGAGAAAGACAGAGAGACAGAGAGAGAGAGAGAGAGAGAAGAGAGAATGTGGGGGAGGAGGAGGGATAAGATCCCTATAGATGCGGTGATGTGGTAGGGTCGCTGTACTATTATTCCCAGGAAATGAAGATTGTGCACATTTGTTTATTTATTTATTTATTTGTTTATTCATTTATTTTCTTTCAGGAAAATTCTTCCCTCCCTTTCTCTTAATCGCCACTCAGTTAGTGGTGACTTTTATAATCATTCTTACAATGTCGTATATGTTTAGACTATCATTTCTGAGGCCATTGCCCTCGTCAAGCGTCTGCTTATAGTGATGGTCTCCTGAATTTCTATACATCAAGAGTTGCTTTTTTTTTTTCTTTGAACGACAGATATGAAATATGAAATTATTGATAATTCTGCGGATATAGCAAATGTGTTTAACACATATTTTACAACAATTGGAGAAAATATTGCTCAAGAAATTCCTAATACCGATAAACATTTTTCTGATTTTTTAAATCAATATAATACGAATTCATTATTTTTTACTCCTACCACGAGGTAAGAGGTTACTGATATTGTATCTGGTTTGAAAAACAAAAACAAAAGTTCAGGTTATGATGATATAAGCAATATGATTTTGAAAGGACTTATATCTTCTGTTGCGGATCCTTTGGCACATATTTTTGATTTGTCAATGTTAACGGGTGTGTTTCCGGAACAAATGAAAATAGTTGAAGTCATCCCAATATATAAGAATGGAGATAAGTTAGATGTTAGTAATTATAGGCCTATTTCTTTATTATCTTGTTTGTCCAAGATTTTAGAGAAAATTATATATAAAAGGACGATGAATTTTCTAAAAATGTATGGCGTTATTACAAATTCGCAGTTTGGGTTCCGGGAAAAGCATAGTACCTGTCACGCTTTGTTGAATTTTGTTGACAAAGTAGCACATGCTTTAGACAATCACTCTCATTTGATTGGTATCTTCCTGGACTTCTCTAAGGCCGTCGACACCATAAACCACGATATCTTACTTTACAAGTTGTCTCATTATGGTATACGTGGGAAGGTATTGAAGTGGTTCAGGAGTTATCTAACTAATCGCAAACAATATGTTTTACTGAACAATTATAACTCTGATATGAGAGAACTTCAGTGTGGCGTGCCACAAGGCAGTTTATTGGGCCCGTTGTTGTTTATTGTTTACATTAATGATTTTTGTGCTTCGTCCGATGTGTTATCGTTCATACTGTTTGCCGACGATTCAAATGTATTCTACTCACATGAAGACTCAAATACCCTTGTGCAGACAGTTAATTTTGAATTGCAAAATTTATGTGAGTGGATACGAGCAAATAAGTTGTCTTTGAATATCAAAAAAAAAACAACAACAAAATATATGCTTTTTAGTAACACTTTAGATAATTTGAATGTGGACATGTGGAATGTGGTTTTGGTGACGCTGTCTTAGAAAGTGTTTCCCATATAAAGTTTCTCGGCTTCACAGTTGATAATAAACTTTCTTGGAAATTTCATATTGATAATGTCTGCAAGAAAATTTCACGTAATATAGGTGTTATTAATAGAGTAAAATTTTCCATTCCTCAACATTCTTTGTTTACATTGTATTCATCTTTGATATTGCCTTATTTAAATTATGGAATTTTGGTATGGGGAAATACGCATCAATTATTGTTGGATAGCGTTCTACTGTTACAAAAGAAGGCTCTTCGCATTATTTGTAATACCGTTCCATATTCTCATACAGATCCTTTGTTCTTTGATAATAAGATTCTGAAAATTAAAGATTTGTTTTTATTACAAATGGGGCAATTTATGTACACTTATAACAATAATTGTCTCCCGTTAATTTTTAACTCTATGTAAAAAACTCTATATAAAAAATGCGCCATCATTAAATTCTTTTAAAAAGAGATTGAACATGTTTCTTTTGAGGTTTTATAATGTAACCGAATGAATTTAATTTTGTAGGCACGTCATTGTCTTCTCTTCTTTCACTATAGGCTGCGTTCTCTTTGAGGCATAGATATTTTTTACTGCGTGCTAGTATTCCATACGTGCTCTAGTCCCACAGTTACAAACTCTACCGCTGGAAAGCACCTCGACAATACATCACTTTCGAAGACGCTTGGCTAATTGTCTCTGTGGGCTTTCGCCCTTGGTGATTGCATCAAAATTATTGAGGATTTTTTTTTCTTTCTCTCCCTCTCTTTCTCTCTCTCTCTTTCCCCTCTTTTTTGTTTCCTCTTTTCTCACATTTGCTTTTTTTTTTCCTCTCTATTCCCGACTTTCCCAGTTTCCCGCACTCTTTGTAGTTGTAAGCTTTTCACCCCCCTTATTTCCCCTTTCCCAGAGGTACCCACATGATACAAGCCTGGTCTTTTGAGTGGGTACCTCCACTTTTTTTCTTTTTTTTTCGCAGTGTATATTGAATGCATGTATCTTTTTTGTACTGATTATGTAGATATGAACATGTTGTTAATCCTGTCTGGTTATGTATATATTGTTACTCCCGTGTCAAACTCATAATATTGTTTCTTGTACATTCTGTTGGAAAGAAAAAGTGAAAATAAAGTTTGAATTTGAATTTGAATTTGAATTTGAATATAGGGGAACCTTTGTTTGCATAAATATGCCATGCTTGTTTGTTTGCGTTTTGCATTGTGTTAGAAAAAAAAAATGTTGGATGTCTTAATTTATCATTTATTTGTTTTAACTGTCAGATTCAAATTATACTGTGATCCATCTCCCCTAGTTCGTTCAATTGACTTCGTATTTCATTTATGTATGGAAAAGAAACTCAGAAATCAAATCAAATCAATCTAAATTGACTGAGTCTGTTCACTCCTTATGCTCTATGTATAAAGGAAAGTATAATATTTTTGGTACTTTCAATATTAAACCTATGATAATGTCACTTAGTGCTATTGTAACATTTATAATCATGTGAGTATGGTTAGTATGATGATCAACAATGACCACGTGACTACCACCATGCACCAATGGGAAAGAAGACGGGTTACCATTCCCACTGCCACGAGCATCCGTTCCTATAGAATGGGATACATCAGCCTTCCATCCACCTTTACTTTGGTCTCTTCGCTTCGTCTATGATTATTCCTTCTCACCATTTTCACATGATTAAATTATTTCTTCACCTTTAAGTCTTCACAACATTTTAATTCGCTTTCCTCCTTCAGATTGAAGATCTGACCTTACGTTTAACCGAAAGTGATGATGGTATTCCAAATCAGTCCTCGGTGGAAGGAGACCTTGCCCAATGGGTGTGTGCTATGCCACGTCTTTCGAAGTTCAGTCTGACGTGTCCCTACTTGCCAGATAGTTTCCTCTCAACAGCTGTTGCCTCAGCATCATCGTGCCAGGTAATGTAATCTTTGACTATAGTTGATATGAGTCATGCAGTGTGGGTAGCGTGTATAATTTCTTCTTTAGAAAATTAAAAAGAACCTGGTATGTGTGATTTATTTGTCGGCTGTAATTCCTTTGCAAATGAACCTCATTCTGTTTAACATTGATTAAACAATGTTTGCAACTCTAGTCCTCCTCAGCATTATGACACTCAATGTATTAACAAAAGAATAGGTTTAGACATTTTTCTTGCAAGAGAATATATTAAAAAATAAAGATAATCACTTCCGAAATACAATCCTTAGCTGGATGGGTTTTACACAGTCTTTACTTTTCTGATGATACACACGTTTCTCTACGATAAGTTTGATTACCAGTATTAAATTTCTGCTATGACACAAACAGTGCACAACGTGGAGAGAGAGAGAGAGAGGGGGGGGATAGACACAGAGAGGGAGGGAGAGAGAAGAGAATGTGGGGGGAGGAGGAGGGATAAGATCCCTATAGATGCGGTGATGTGGTAGGGTCGCTGTACTATTATTCCCAGGAAATGAACATTGTGCACATTTGTTTATTTATTTGTTTATTTGTGTATTCATTTATTTTCTTTCAGAAAAGTTCTTCCCTCCCTTTCTCTTTATCATCACTCAGTGAGTGGTGACTTTTATAATTATTCTTACAATGTCGTTTTGTTTAGGCTTTCATTTCTGAGGCCATTGTCCTCGTCAAGCGTTTGCTTATTGTGATGGTCTCCTGAATTTCTATCCATCAAGAGTTGCTCAATTTTTCTTTGAACGACAGGTATATCTGATCCTATGTTTGCATATGATATGTGCATAAAATAATGCTTGTTTGTTTTCGTTTTTCATTGTGTTAGAAAAAAAAAGTATGTTGGATATCTGAATTTGTCATTCATTTGTTTTAACTGTCAGATTCAAATTATACTGTGATCAATCTCCCCTAGTTCGTTCAATTGACTTCGTATGTCATTTATGTATGAAAAAGAAACTCAAATCAAATCAAATCAATCTAAATTGACTGAGTCTGTACACACCTTATGCTCTATGTATAAAGGAGAGTATAATAGTTCTGGTACTTTCAATAACCTATGATAATGTCATTTAGTGTTTTGTAACACATAATCATTTGAGCATGGTAAGTATGATAATCAACAATGACCACGTGACTGCCACCATGCACCAATGGGAAAGAAGACGGGTTACCATTCCCAATTTTCTGATGATACACACGTTTCCCTACGATAGGTTTGATTATCGGTATTAAATTTCTGCTTTGACACAAACAGTGCGCAAGCGTAGAGACAGAGAGAGGGAGAGAAAGAGAGAGAGAGAGAGAGGGACAGAGAGTGAGATAGTGAGAGAGAGAAGAGAATGTGGAGGTGGGATAAGATTCCTATAGCTGGGGTGATGTGGTAGTGCCGCTGTTCTATTATTCCCAGGAAATGAACATTGTTCACATTTTATTTATTTATTTATTTATTTATTTATTTTACTATTTATTTCATATTTATTTATTTTTCTATAGGAAGGGAGAAGAAAAAAAGACTGCTAGGGCATCGTAACACAACAGAGGCACGGACACACACGTACGTGTGGCGGGCCAATAAACAATGACTGATAAATATAAGAAAAGACTAAACAAACGATGACATGTTAATCTTAGCTGTGAATAAGCAAATCTAGGTTAATTGCTTCACTAAAATTAACAAGTTACCCAGGGTAAACGTTTATTTGAGTGGAAGGAAATCAAATACAATTGTCTTCAGAGATGTCAATGTTCGCATAATTTAGGGGATAACACATGCCGTGGAGGTACGTGAGTGCAAGTCCTCGATTTCAATGTGGTATACAGTATGTCCCCCCCCCCAAAAAAAAAAAAAAATAATAAAAATAATAATAATACAATCAAATTTTAGCATTGATAACACCCAATATGACTAAACTGTCTAAATGCTACTTCAGGGTCTTAAGATATAACATCTTAGCTCTATTTTGCAAAAAAAAAAAAAACAAAAAAAAACCTCATTCAATTAAGCGGTCACAAAGAAATGTGAAAAGTTGTAAAACATGTCATGATTCTAATTCTTCCAAGTTTAGCACCTTCGATGATTCTGTGTGTGAATACAACAGACAGAAGTTGGAGGGAAGAGATTCTCGGCATCCTCTATAAAATTCCTCATTTCTCTTTAACCACTTAAGGAAATCGAATGGGTTTTTTTTCTGTAAGATGTGGACAATGAGTTATAGTTTCATACCTTGAATTCTTATTTGGATTGATTCGCTATTTTTAAAGATGTCATTGCGGAGGGTCCCGTTGCATTTTTTTTTTTTTTTGGGGGGGGGCATACGGTATAAGTTCACAAAGTGTTTGTTTGTTTGTTTGTTTGTATGTATGTTTGTTATCGTGTGGATAAAATTATCATGTTAGGAGATAAATCTTCATCATTACAGTAAAAATTTGTCATTTAAACAACTAGTGACGTCACTGGTTGTAGCTATTTCACCCCTTGAAGGGAGTGCACTGGGTGTTTCTTTGTTTTGTTGCTGTTGTCTTCTAACCCACATAAACCGGAAAAACTCGTTATAATGGGATGCTAGCGACCGTGATATTTCTCTCATATAAAGAAATCTCGGATGGCCACAAACACTGCAAATATGTCTACGACTACACAGTGCTGCGGCACAGAAGTCCCTTCTTTACAATGTAATGGAATATATATAATACAGGGTGGCCCAAAATCAATGTTCAGAATGTGGGCCGAACGGTGTTATTGTCGTCGGGTCGTCTCATTCACAATAGTAACGGACAATGACAATCACATTCCACACATTACGAACGTTACTGGTTCTATGGCAAGCCGAATTCTCACTGGTTTCGGTGTCTCTGAGAGTGCAAAATGATCACATTTTGAAAATTGCAAGGGTAGACAGAAATGATCCTAAAATCATAACTTATTAACCACAATTAAAGAACTTGGTGTCATTCTATTGGAAAAAGAAGGGCCTTTCAAATAGTATGCAAAATAATAACATATTTGCTACAATATTGCTGAGATTAAAGATCTAAGGAGTTCCGTTCTTTCTGGAACACCCTGTATAATATTATGTGACCGTGCATCACAAAACAAACACAATTCGCACACCTTGATTTTACATGAAGGCTCAAAAATGGTAAAATTGGTCTACCGAGTTAATCTTGAATTTTTCATGTTTTCTGAAAGAGCTATTCTTTTTCTACATCATTCTGTAATTTGGGATCATAACATGAATGGGAAAGTGTGTTTTCAGCAGTTTTTTTCAACAAACCATTTTTGGTGGAAAGTAGAATGATCAGGTATGTTAAGCCCGTTTTCATTTATTAAAATCCTTAACCCACTCTTCACTTTCAAGTCTAATAACTTTTGAAAGGATAATGCTCCTTCTCTGAAAGTTGGCATTAATCATGGACAGAATGTTTTAAAAGAACGTCTTTAATTTCAGTTTAATCGAATAATCTCTTCATTGTTGTTGCCCCGGTGGTTTACATCCTGTGTTTTATCCCTGTCATCGCACAGCTAAAACAACTTGGTAAAGATTAGCCGCTTGAATAGACGCTGTTTGCCTTCTTTCCAGTATTTAGATAGGTTATGGGGGTCTATTTGAATTGAGTTATACATCAGTTTAAAGCTTAGAGTCTGTTCTTTCAGAATCTGCCTTTAACTAAAGATCCATGTCTGGCGACTTTTTGTTTGTTTTGTGATGCAGGGTCACATATATATTCAGAGTGAAGATATTTACATTCTGACCTATTAGCAGTGATTAAATGAAAACTCTTCGTGTCATATCAAGATAGGATCTTGTCATCACTTCCTCGCTCACAAAGACCGGAATGGGCAAGGTGGTGGAGCAGTAATTTGCTCTCATAAACCACAAATCACTGTCTGAATGTAGACGGATACATTAACCATATACGAATACTACTCAAGTGTCTATGATTCTTCGATTTTAATACGAGGACGTCAGATCACAGTGACATGATACTATTATTAAATTTATTGGAATAATATTTTTCTTTCCTCTAAACTGTTTATGCAACCAAAAGCGATAAGCTCAAAACATAATTGTCTTTGCAGCTGAATATGCATGGCGAAACATACACGAAATTTACGGTATGTGTTAAGCATTAGCATAAACATGGCAATCATCTCGCAAACTCTTGGAAGACCAGGTTATGTCAAAATGTGCTCATTGTATTAGTATGTATAAAAGGAGAGTGCCTTTTTGCTACTTTCAATAACGTCGTTATTAGTGTCATCGCATCATATAAGTGTGTTGATTACGTGAAAAAGAATGATAAAGTGTTTGGAGGGTTATGTAAATTCTTCGAAAATGAGAACGAACCGGGTATGTGTGATTTATAATTATGTCGGAACTTAATTCCTTTGCAAATAAATCTTATTCTTTTTTAAATTGATTAAACAATGATTGTTAATCTTAAAGTCCTCCTTACCATTATGATATTCAATATATGAACGAAAGCAATGATAAAGACACTTTTCATGCAATGAAAAATATATTGAAATGTAAACATAATCAATTCCAAAGTGAATAAACTTTATCCGGATGGGCTGTACATAATATTTACTTTTCTGATGACACACAGGTTTTTTTTTTTTTCTCCGACAAGTTTGATTATTAAATTTCTGCTATGAAACAAACAGTGAGTGCAAAAGCATGGAGAGAGCAAGAGAGAGGGAGGGAGTGGGAAGGGGATGGAGGGAGAGAGGGGGAGGAGTTAAGGGGAATCCCGAAATGCTTTTAGTTTTTAGTTTTAGTTTTAGTCCCAAAAAGAATAAAATACAATATAGATATGTTTTTTGTTAGGTTTTTGTGGGTTTTTCTTTTTTGCTTTTTTCGTTACATAGGAAAAGAAAGAGGACCACAGACAAAACAGACGAAAAGACACAAACGATGACTTTGACAAATTAATGAAAATAATGACTACTTGATGTTATAAATTTCGTCTATTGGTTTGAATAAAGAAATTTTAGATTACTTCATTATGTTTCATTCAAATTAAGAAAGAAGTTATTGCAATAAATGGAATTAAATTACATTTTTTCAGTGACTTTAACGATTGCAATGATTGATTATGATACTTTTTTTTTCAGTAACATTAACGATTGCAATAATCAATTATGATAATTGGTCGAAATCGAAGTGGGGTTGTACAAAGAAAAGTATAATGGGACTTACATGAAAGCAAGCTTGTTCGGCTGTAAGCAACGGCGTAAATCCGTACTGAGGAATGGGGGGGGGGGGTAGGGGGTGATCACCATCACCACGATTACAAGCCCATAACCGGCCCGGCGCAGCCTTTGGGGAGGGGGGTTAGGGGGAGAAGCTTGATCCCCCCCCCCCCCTACACACACACACACTTTACAGGTATCGGATGTCCCACTCTTTTACATGAAATATAAAGTGGGAGGAAAGTAGCAACAACAATATGAAGGCTCTTTGTAATTGTTGATTTTTTTTTTTTTTTTTTTTTTGCTTTCGGCGGAAAATCAGACCTTAAATAAAGTATGAAGACATTTTTTGTGTGTTTTTGAAATATCTGTGAGAGGGAGTAGAGCGACCGAACGGGGGGAGGGTGTGTATGGAGGGGGGGGGGGGTATCCCTCTCCCACACGAGGAAGATTTTGCATTTTCAGATCTGAAATTCAGCGATCTCGTGCACACTTTTGGTGGTTTTTTTTTAAATAAGAAAATGAAATGTTCACAATATATTATTGAATGACTAAATCGTGGTATTTCAGCTCTTGCTCCGCCTGTGCGACATCACTGTGAAGGCCTACTAAATAGTGGGGCCTGTCATCGGCGTAGACAGGATTTTATCTTAGGGGGAGCGGTTATGAGAGGGAGCGAAGCAAGCGGGGGGTGGGGGTATGGTAGGGGGTTTCCCCCTCCCACGGTGAAACCTTTTTGCATTGAAAACGTTGACATTTTACAGTCCAAAAACTGCCGTTTTGGGTTGTATTTTTTAGCTTCGGAAATTGAGGAGGGCCGCACCGGGCGCAACTGCTGTCAATCACTGGCAGCAACATCAGGAGAATGGCATAGGGATTAAATGCCAGCGAGCTTCAAAATTTTGACATATTACAGTCCCCCAAACTGCCGTTTTTGGCTGTATTTTTTAGCTTTGGAAATTGAGGGAGGCCGCACCGAGCTTCAAAATTTTGACATTTTACAGTCCCAAAAACTGCCGTTTTCATCCCTCCGCCAACGAAGTGGTCGGAGGCATGTTTTCGGGTCGTCCGTCCGTCCGTACGTCCGTACGTCTGTACGTCCGTCCTGTTTTGTTTTTGTCGATATCTCAAGAACCGTGTGGTGGTTTTACGTCAAACTTGGTATGAGGGTATATTCTGGGGGGATAATACTTTGTTTGGATTTTAGGGTCACGGGGTCAAAGGTCAAAGGTCACAGGTTATTTTGTGAAAAAAAGGTTGCAAATTCATGTTTTTCTCCATATCTCGCAAATGGTTCAAGGTATCTTCATGGAACTTAGTATAATATGCTTGTTCCAATGGGCAGTGATTATGTAGGGAAGTTGGGGTCATGGTTAAAAGGTCAGGGGGTCAAAAGGGATCAAAATATCACTACTTTCCTTATATTTATGCAATGCCTGAAGGGTTTCTTTTTAACTTGATGTATACATGTATTACCCAATATATATTCTGTGGGAAGTTTCTTGCCAAAAGGTCAAAGGTCAAAAGGTCAAAGGTCAAGTGAAAGTGCTGAATTGCACTTTTTCCTCCATATCTCAAAAGTAACTCAAGGTATCGTCATGAAACTTACATATTAATGCATGTTCAGCCTAACAGTGATTCTCTTTGGAACTGTGAGGTCAAAGGTCAAAGGCCAGGTTTAATTAATGCTATTTTCCCATTTGATACTGAAATTATACTTTTTCTCAATACCTTGAAAATCACTCAATGCATAAACTTATAAAAGGGTCAAAAGTCAGGTAAAAATCATCAGTTCCCCAAATACCTGCACTCTGACATTTTAATCATTCATCCAATTGAACCTAGTTCTAGGAAAGTGAACATTCAAGGCATTTGTGTCAAACCTGTCATTTTAATATTTTGCCAATTGTGTGAAACTGTCAGCACACATTGTCAAGACATTGTCCTATAGACCTATTAGGAGAACCATGCATTATGGCGGAGGCATATCAGTCGCCTTAGCGATATATGTAGTTTTTGCTTTTTTTTTTTTTTTTTCGCTTTGGAAATTGAGGGGGTGTCGCATCGGGCGCAACTGCTGTCAATCACTTGCAGCAACATCAGGAGAATGGCATAGGGATTAAATGCGAGCGAGCAGAGCGAGCGAGCTTCAAAATTTTTGACATTTTACAGTCTAAAATCTGCCGTTTGTAGCTATACTTTTTCGCTTTGGAAATTAAAGGGGGCCGCACCGGGCTCAACTGCTGTCAATCACTAGCTGGCAGCAACTCAGGAGAATGGCATAGCGATTAAATGCGAACGACCTTGAAAATGTTGACATTTTACAGTCCAAAACTGCCGTTTGTTGCTGTATTTTTTCGCTTTAGAAATTAAGGGGGGCGCACCGGTTGCAACTGCTGGCAATTATTGGCAGGAACATCAGGAGAATGGCATAACAATTAAATGCGAGCGATAGAAGCGAGCGAGCTTCAAAATGTTGACCTTTTACAGTCCCACAAACTGCCGTTTTTGGCTGTATTTTTTCGCCTTGGAAATTAAGGGGGCGCACCGGGCGCAATTGCTGGCAGTTACTGGCAGCAACTTCTGGAGAATGGCATTACGATTAAATGCGAGCGAGCGAAGCGAGTGAACTTGAAAATTGTGACATTTTACAGTCCCAAAACTGTCGTTTGTAGCTGTATTTTTCGCTTTGGAAATTAAAGGGGGGGGCGTACCGGGCACAACTGCTGGCAATTACTGGCAGCATGCAACATCAGGAGAATGGCATAACGATTAAATGCGAGCGAGCGAAGAGAGCGAGTTTGAAAATTTTGACATTTTGTGGTCCCTAAACTGCCGTTTGTTGCTGTATTTTTTCGCTTTGGAAATTAAGGGGGGTACACCGAAGATTTTAAGAAGATTTTTAAAAAATCAGGATTTTAGGGACGCTGAGGCTTTAACCCCCTTTCGGCGATGGGGGGGGGGGGCTCATTCTAACAAATCAAGATCATGTCATTACTGTCACGACTCAACCCAATCACCACATCATGACAATCAAATGTTCCGCTCCATTCCTGGCAGATCGCACCCAAACCATCACAACAACGTTGCAAAAAGACCACGATTGGGAAGCCATGTCTTGATCTGAGAGCGATAACTTGCTGCGGACCTCTTTATTGGTATTAGCCTTGTTCAAGGCGCATCACATCTCCCCCCTTAAGACGGGAAGTTATGGAAGAACTTTCCAGTCAAACTGCAAACAGTCGTTACAAACATGTTCCGAAACACGATACATAAAAAATGCACAGTTGTGTGTTCATACACTAAAGTGGATTCTTCACATAAACAAGCTCAGACTTAATGAGCCTTATCAAAACCTTTCTTGAGCGTAGGCTAAGTCTAAATATAGATCCACTACCTGCTCGGAACAAGCATGTGCGTATACGCGCAAAACTTTACAACCACAACATTCCTTGTTTTCTTTTCTTCTTTTTTTTTTCTGCTTGGTCATAAATCATGAAACATGTATTCTCTTTAGCTTTCCTGAAATGCTTATGAATATCAAATGGCCAAACATTTCAACACCTAGTCGAAATCTAAGAAATGCTGCTGGTTCAGAACAAAATACACTGTAATTGTATCATGAAACAATATACCATAAGTATGGACATATCAAACTTCTCTCTTAGCTTGATGTGCATATGCTTGAGAAAAACCGCTACACATATCACTGATTAACCTGCATACACTGACAATCATGCAGGTTGAATACTGAACTTTATACGGTTTTGTTGTTGTATTATGTCACCAATAACAGAAGTAATCTTCCATTCACTATACTTAGTAACCATTTTTACATGGTGAGCTTGTAGCAATCTGACCTTTGATGAAAACTGACATAACAACGCGTTCAGCTCAACTGTTTGGTCTGACAAACATCTCTACATTTCTAATTTCTTGACACTTCTGTTCAAATACTGTAAAGCTTTGTTCCTCAAGACAATAAATGCATGTACAGTGACTAGCGTATAGCAAAACAATGCAATTATGAACACCTGTTATACTCTCTCTGTTTCTGAAACAAAATATCACATGAATATAACCTGGTTATGTCTGTACACCTGTATGGTCTCATGAACCTTACACATTCACAACATTATGAATATCATAGTGTCATAATTTCACTCAGTCGATATCTATGCTATGGAAAATGTGTATAATTGGTCAATTCTGTGATGCCACAAATTCCAACTCTTGCAAATTAAGCATTTGAAAAAAAAATGCAACAACAGCTTTTGTGTGCTTGTGTGTGCTTTTTGCAAACAGCAATGCAACTTAATTTGCAGTTCCAATTAATACAATGTCTACATTATACCCTGTATCAAAATATGCTGTATTACTGAAAACCCCTTTCTTCACCATATAAAGCATAAAACATAGCAAAACTCATGCTATATCACTTGAAATGATTTTGCCCTGTTTTGGTGCAAAAATCATGACCATTTGGAAAACATGCTGTCTTTTTCCCTGCAGACAAGAATTAAAAGAATAAATTAAAGCAGTGTACACAATGTTTGTGTCATCATTTCAAAGCAATCAATAACACTCTTTCTTCAACATGAGAAATATAATTTTCTTACAAATGCATGGAAACACATTTCTTTTGTCTCGTATTGTTCATGTTTCCAAGTCATTACCAGTCTTATTATCTATGGATAATAAGCACATCTGTGTCCTTTTGTCCTATCCGTGGAAATATGCGTACTTCTATCTTATCCACGGGACAAAGCGTCTGCAATGACATTGTCTTTTCCACGTACGTGCTGTATCACGAGGTTGTACTCCTGTAGCACTAGCGCCCATCTGGTTAGGCGTCCATTTTTGTTCCTCATTCGCGACAGGAACACAAGCGGATTGTGGTCTGTGTACACCAGCACTGGATACTTTGTAGTGTTCAGGTACACGTCAAAATGACGAAGAGCCATGACGAGCGCTAACGTCTCCTTCTCGACAGTGGAGTACCGTCGCTGATGTTTGTTGAATTTTCTGGACATGTACGCGACGGGATGGTCAACTCCGTTGTCGTCCTTCTGCATCAGGGCTCCTCCTCCTCCTGTGTCACTCGCGTCCACCATAAGAATGAACTGCTTGTCGAAGTTCGGCGCTGCAAGAACCGGAGAACTCGCTAGCATTGCCTTCAGCCGGTTGAAAGCAACTTGACAGTCATCTGACCACTCGAACTGCGAATCTTTCCGCAACATGTTGGTGAGCGGTGTTGCAGCATCAGCGAAATTATGGCAGAACTTCCGATAATAGCCAGTCATGCCCAGAAATCGTCTCAGCTCTCGCTTACTCTGTGGGCGGGGAAAGTTCAGGATCGTCTCCACCTTTGCTTCAACAGGCTTGACGGAACCATGTCCCACAATGTGACCCAGGAACACGACTTTTGCTCGGGCGAACTCACATTTCCTCAAGTTCACCGTAAGGTTGGCACTGGTCAAGCGGTCAAACAGTGCTCTGACTCTCAGAAGGTGGTCCTCCCATGTATGGCTGTACACTATGATGTCGTCGAGATACGCCTCGCATCCCACCAAGCCAGACGTGACGGTGTTGATGAGTCTCTGGAATGTAGCGGGCGCGTTCTTCATCCCGAACGGCATCACTTTGTATTGGAAGAATCCGTCAGGAGTCACGAATGCAGACAGTTCTTTCGCTCTTTCACTGAGGGGAACCTGCCAGTACCCCTTCAAAAGGTCAAACTTACTGACGTATTTGGCATTCCCTACGCGATCAATACAATCATCGATGCGGGGCAAAGGGTACGAGTCTGACTTTGTTTTCGAATTGAGCAACCTGTAATCCGTACAGAAACGCAAAGAACCATCCTGCTTTGGAACCAACACACAGGGAGAACTCCATCCACTCTTACTGGGCTCAATAAGGTCATGTTCAAGCATGTATTGAACTTCCTTCCTCAGAACATCCATTTTCAATGGATTCACACGATATGGGTGTTGCTTGACAGGGGAGGAGTCCCCCACATCAACATCATGCACCACCACACTAGTACGACCTGGTACATCACTGAAAAGGTGTTCATACTCATGGACTACATCCATCACCTGAGCTCTCTCTACTCCTGGAAGATTAGATAATGTGTCAGATAGATTTGCTAACACCTCAGAATTCTTCAACATCAACTGCGGAATTTCCACATCATCACTCTCACTGTCTTCACCATCCACTTCACAACCGATTCCAACCGTAGCAACAGGCTTTTCATTAGCCTCTTCTACATTTTCAACATACTCCTTTAGCATGTTGACATGACAGAGTCTTCTCCTCTTCCTCCTATCAGGTGTCAGGATGATGTAATTGACATCACTCACTCTTTTCTCAACCACATACGGCCCTGCATATCTAGCCTTCAAGGCATCTCCTTGAAGAGGGAGCAACACAAGAACCTTAGAACCAGGCTCAAAATGCCTTTCTTTCACCTTCCGATCAAACAGTCTCTTCATGTTAGACTGAGCTGCCTTCAGATGACCTGCAGCTAATTCACGAGTACAAGAAAGTCTATCCTTGAACTGACACACATAGTCCAATAGGTTGGACTCTGGCTCAACCAAGATCTTTTCTTGCAAGATCTTCAAGGGACCACGAACTGAGTGCCCAAAGACCAGCTCGAAAGGACTGAATCCAAGAGATTCCTGGACCGATTCTCGAACTGCAAACAAGAGGAGAGGAATACCCTCATCCCACTCTTTCTCATGCTCACTGCAGTACACACGCATCATATTCTTCAAGGTTTGGTGAAAGCGTTCAAGAGCTCCCTGGCTCTGTGGATGGTAAGCACTTGAGTTCCTACATTCTACACCTAACTCACTCATCACCTGTTGGAAGATTTTGGATGTGAAATTAGACCCTTGGTCTGACTGAACACACTTTGGAAGTCCTACCATTGTGAAGAACTTCACAAGAGCTTTACAGACATTCTTGGCAGTAATTGTCCGTAATGGAATTGCCTCGGGGAAGCGGGTAGATGCACACATCATCGTCAGCAAATACTGATTACCCGACTTTGTCCTTGGAAGAGGACCGACACAATCCACAATGACCCGACTAAACGGTTCTTCGAAGGCCGGAATTGGCCTTAAAGGGGCAGGGGGAATCTTCTGGTTTGGCTTGCCAACTACCTGACACACATGGCAAGACCGACAAAACTCTGCGACGTCATGTCGCAAACCTGGCCAGAAGAAATATCGAAGCACCTTCTCTTGGGTTTTGTTGATCCCCAAATGACCTGCCAATGGTGCTTCATGGGCAAGAGATATGATCTCCTTCCGGTACATCTTTGGTACCACTACTTGATGAATATCTCGAAAATCCTCATCACTTGTGGCATCAGGAGGGCGCCACCTCCTCATCAAGATACCATCCCTCTTGTAAAACTTCACAGTTTCATTCACTTCCTCATCCTCAGGTACAAGTGACTGTGCAAGACGCACTATTTCAGGGTCTTTGCCCTGCAATTCAACCAGACTCTGACGAGAAATCTCTGACATTTGACCATGGTCCATATGTGCATCATCACTGCTGTTAGACTCTTCAAGTCTAGAGAAGAAAGTATCAGCCAAGATATCCTCTTGCTCCTCTTTCTCCAGTTCACGAGCCATTGACCTGGTAACAGCACATGAGGGAAACACATCAGGCATATCCTGAACCAATTTCTCTGTGGCTTCGTCAACCACGGGTGTCTTACTTGGGAGAAAGTGAGGCAAAACCTTCTCTCCAGCGATATCATTGCCGAGCAATAAGGTGACACCTTCGACTGGCAATGTAGGCAAAATACCTACTACAACTGAGCCACTGACAAGATCGCTCTTCAATTCGATATTATGAAGAGGCACTCGGACACTCCCACCTTCAACTCCCCTCACAAACACTTCTGAATCCACAGAAGATTCAACCGAAAATGGCAATGTATTTGCACACAGGAGACTCTGTGATGCTCCTGTATCCCTCAAAATGTGAACCTGAACCTGCTCACTATCAGGCGTCAAACTAACATACCCTGAAGATATGAAAGGTTTGTAATTCTCTGCCACCCGTTCAAACGATGGCAGATGCTCTGTGCGAGTGATAGCAAAAGCATCTGGCAATGCTTTGGGGTTGCTAATCCCCTCTTTTTCTCGCTTCTTCTTCAACTTCCAGCAAGCTGACATCACATGTCCGTCCTTCTTGCAATAGAAGCAAGCCTTGTTCGGCTTTTGATCAAGATCGGGCTTGGGAATGCTTGGAGCAACAGCTCCTCTTCTTGGCACACCCTGGCCTCCTTTCTTGCTTGAAGAAAGTTTGAAAGTACCCTTGTGGGTAAGCACATACTCATCAAGGAGGACAGCAGCTCTCCTGGCACCATTCACTTCCCTTTCCTCCAGGTACTGCCGCTGATCTGGCTGAACACACCTCTTCACCTCCTCTAACAACACCAACTCTTTCAGTTTGTGGAAATCATCAACACCAGACGACCTTAACCAGTGTTCAAAATGGGTCTGCTTGTGTTGCACAAAATCAACGAATGTCTGATCATCCCTTCTCCTATAATTCCGAAACAATTGCCTGTGGGCTTCCGGCACCAACTCGTATGCCCTTAACACGGAACTCTTCAAATTCTCATAGTCAGAACACTCTTGGATAGTGAGAGACGCATAGACCTCTTGGGCCTTCCCTACCAGCGAGCTCTGTATCAATGTCGGCCACACTTCCTTGGGCCATTCCAAACTCACAGCCACTTTTTCAAAGTGCTGGAAAAACTCTTCTACCCGGTCTTCACGAAATTTCGGCACCAATTGAGATTGCCTTAATGCATCAAATTTTGATGACTTTGCTGAACTGCCGGAAGAAGGTTCATTCGATTTTGCATCGATTGACTTGATTTCGAGTTCTATTTTCTTTGCCTCGACTTCCAGCTGCTTCATCCGAAGCTGGATCTCAATTTTCTTCAATTCACTTTCTGCAGGGGTTACCAAAGGTGTGATAATTTCACCATCATCTGTCCCTGCTTCATCCTCTGACAAAGAGGCAGGCCAAATACCAATATTGGTAAAAAACTCCGAAATTGTGTCCTTGATCTCTGCTTTTCGATCCGATGTTTTGATCGGGATTTCTAAAATTCGAGCAACTTCCACCAGTTCTGCCTTCCTCAGGTTATTAAAACCTTCCTGAGTGGGTTCATCAACAAAGCTCTGCACGACATCAGCCATTGTGGGAATATCAAAATCAAAACTTACAAGAAGTCACAAATCCTCACAAAACTACAAAGCCTTAACAAAAGAAATGCACTGCATATGAGTACACATGTATGCATGAACCCAGTCACACGCGCAGAACAGGCAAAAATTTTCTACGATAAGCAGAAAACATCAAAATCCCTAAGCCTTCGAATCAGGCATACAATCAAAACACCACGGCATCACATTAGCATGTGATCTAAGGACATAGAATGAGTATACACACTCACTACAAACGACCACATAGCACGATTGTGCAAACTAAGGAAAATATATCAAAGCCTTTAACCGAGGCTAATCTTCCAGAAAATTCGGCGTGACCCGTAGCCAATGTGTACGCAAGCCCCCACACATACACATCCAGCATACGCACACTCACAAACTGCACTAGCCCTACACACGACGCGCTAGACCGACCGTCTGCGACTACAAAACACGTGCGAGCCCAATGCGCAATACCCACGCTATGCACTATATACGCACACAACTGAATCGGTCTACACAAGACCTTCATGCAAAAACGACAAACGTTCCAAACGTGAGAATCCTCACCAAAATCTGCACTAGGCCTTCACACAAAATGTAGTCTGAAAACTACAAACACAGTCAATGACCGCCAAAGCCTACGCAGCATAAATGTTATACACAACGTGCACAACCAAACTTGAGAATCCTCACCAAAATCTGCACTAGGCCTTCACACAAAATGTAGCCTAAAAACTACAAACACAGTCAATGACTGCCAAAGCCTACGCAGCATAAAAATGTTATACACAATAATGTGCACAACCAAACGTGAAAATCTTCACCAAAACGCATGTGGCCTGTCAAAACCAACATGCAAACAATGCAGGCCCAATACATAAGCCTGTCATCGACGCTATACACTTGTCTACATACTAAAAACAAACGTGTACAGCCAAACGTGAGAATCCTCACCACAAAGCATGAGGCCTAACAGAACCTACATGCAAGCAGGTACATAGGCCCGATACGACATGAGCCTATACACCATCGACGCTATACACTACGTACTTACAGCACACGTGTACAACCAGACGTGAGAGTCCTCACCACGATCCGCATGGAACATGCGAAAGAAAACGGCTTGTCTGTTCATTTTCCCGGACAAGGTCCCAATTTGTCACGACTCAACCCAATCACCACATCATGACAATCAAAATGTTCCGCTCCATTCCTGGCAGATCGCACCCAAACCATCACAACAATGTTGCAAAAGACCACGATTGGGAAGCCATGTCTTGATCTGAGAGCGATAACTTGCTGCGGACCTCTTTATTGGTATTAGCCTTGTTCAAGGCGCATCACATTACCATAAATGTGACTGTATCTGTCAGGTTGGGTGAAAATCCTTCCTAGATTTTTCTAGAATATGCTGAAAATGTGGAAAATCCCCTCCCCCTCACCCCCCGATCAGGGCTCCCCTGGCTCCGCCATAATCAAACATGAAATTTCAGTCATTTATATCTTCATAACACTAACTTAACTCTATCTTTTTCAGTTCGACATATGAAGAAAATGATATCAAGCGTTAAGGGACTCTGAGGCTTCAACTCCTCCCTCCCACCTCCTTGGTGGTGGTGGTGGTGGTGGGGAGGGGGTCATTTTAACAAATTACGATCATATCATCATTAAGATGTTATATGCCAAATCTGGTGAAATTTCCTTGTGGGATTTACAAGAAAGTGCCGAAAATGTAAAAAAAAAAAAAATTGGTCGCTAAAACAGGTGGTAAAGATGATAATGGTTCATGCGCAGCTTTGATTGAGAGTTTCTCTTCCATCTACGAGTATAATATAGGTAAAATGAATGGTTTGCATATTTCCCGGCGGCTTTTGCACATTTCCCGGCGTCACGTGTGCACATTTCCCGTCGATGAAATTTAGAGATTTGCACATTTCCCGGCAAGACGTTTGCACATTTTCCCGGTTCCACCCCCCCCCCCCATTCCTTGCTGCATACGCCCAGCAGATAGATCACAACCCCATGTTAGCACCCAACGATCCATATACCTTGGAGGTGTGTATACAGGGGCGTCCCAGCTTTTTTTCAATGGGGTTGCGTTTTGACACTAAATGTAACGACAATCTTTGGACAGACATTTGGAATATAGGAAGCTCTCAATCCCTAGACTTTTACTGGTTTTTGAGGGAAACCAAGCGGGGAAAGGGCACCGGTGTAGCTAGGATTTCATCTTGGTGGGGGGGGGGTGGGGGGTGGAAGTGCCTGTTGTCCCCCTCCCCTCCTCCCCTCCTCCCATGGTGAGAACTTTGTGCTTCTTGATGTTGTAAATGGTGCAATTTGATGCAGGCTTTTTGCGTGTTTTTATCGACTTGAAACAGTCCCACTTGTTTATGGTATATCTAGCAGTAAATTTTGATGGAAATTGTTGTTGAACAATGTGCCTATAAACTATATCATTTCAACAACTTCTTGTATTGATTCTTACACTGATGTCATGAACGCGACCGAGCCCTAGCAAGCGGAGCGAGCGAGGGGGGAGGGTGTGGGAGGGGGCCAACCCCCTCCCACGGTTAGAACTGATATTGCATTTTGATATTGTAAATGGTGCAATTTTATGCATGTTTTGCTTGTTTTGTCGACTTGAAACAGTCCCACTTGTTTAAGGTTGCAGTATATTTTGATGTAGATTATTATTGAACAATTTGCCTTTAAAATAGTATCATCCAAATAAACTTCCTGTTTTAGTATTTACACTGAATATCATGAACGCGGCCAAGCAAGAGCGAGAGGAGTGAGCGAGGGAGAGGATGTGGGAGGGAGTGTCCCCCTCCCACGGTGAGCACTTTTTGCATTTTGATGTTGTAAGTGGTGCAATTTGATGCAGGTTTTTTTTTTTTTTTGCGTGTTTTATCGTCTTGAAACAGTCCCACTCGTTTAAGGTATCAGTTCATTTTGAAGTGAATTGTTATTGAACAATTTGCCTATAAATGGTATAATTAATTTTAAATAAACTTCTAGTAATAATTCTTACACAACGAGTGGGGGGGGTGTGAGAGGGGGTTGTCCCCCTAAAAATGGATTATGAAATGACAGTGTGAAACGACAAATATTACTGGCAGCAATATCAGGACAGTGGCATAACGATTACATACGAGCGAGAGAAGAGAGTGAGCTTGAAAATTTTGACAAAGTACAGTAAAAAAAACTGCCGTTTGTTGCCATATTTTTTTACTCTGGAAATAAAGGGGTGGGGGCGCATCGGGCGCAACTGCCGGCAATTACTGGCAGCAACACCAGGAGAATGGCATAACAATTAAATGAGAGAGCGAGCTTGAAAATTTTGAACAGTTAAAAAAAAAAAAAAAAAAAAAAAAAACGGACGTTTGTAGCTATATTTTTTTCGCTTTGGAATTTAAGGGGGCGCATCTGGCGCAACTGCTGCCAATTACTGGCAGCAATAGTCTGGGTGCCAGAGGCTGAACCTTGTTTTACCGTCCACCCAATGTTTCTTGATGGTTTTACCCTATTTCGGGGCTGCTGAATACGAATCTGGATGATGCAACTCTTGCATTCATGAGGGTTTTGAGATATTCACGATGGCCGCCAAAATGGCCGTCAAAACCGAAAATTCCCACGTATTTCCTTCTAAATAGTATGAAATTGAAAATAATTGATGATTGTACTGGGAAGGTGCTGAATCCAAATCTGGATGATGCAACTCATATATCCATCAAGTTTTTGAGATATTCAAGATGGTCGCCAAAATGGCTGCCACGTATTTCCTTCTAAATGGTGAGATATTGAAAACAATTGATGGTTTAACCCTATTTCGAGGGTGCTGAATCCGAACCTGGATGATGCAACTCTTGCATCCTTGAGGATTTTGAGATATTCAAGATGGCCGCCAAAACCGAAAATTTCCGTGTATTTCCTTCAAAATGGTGTGAAATTGAAAATAATTGATGATTCCACCCTATTTCGAAGGTGCTGAATCCGAATCTGGATGATGCAACTCATACATCCATCAAGTTTTTGAGATATTCAAGACCAGTGGCCGCCAAAATGGCTGTCAATTAAAACCGGAACTTCCCATGTATTTCCTTTTAAGTGGTGAGAAATTAAAAACAATTGATGGTTTTACTCTATTTCGAGGGTGCTGAATTCGAATCTGGATGATGCAACTCTTTCATCCATGAGGTTTTTGGGCTATTCAAGATGGCCGCCAAAATGGCCGCCAATTAAAATAAAAAATTTCCACGTATTTCCTTCTAAATGGTGTGAAATTGAAAATAAAAATTGTAATGATGATTGTACCCTTTTTTGGAAGGTGCTGAATCCAAATCTGGATGATGCAACTCTTGCATCCATGACGTTCTTGAGATATTCAAAATGGCCACCAATTTAAACCGGAAATTCCCATGCATTTATTTCAAATTGGTGAGAAATTGAAAACAATTGATGGTTTAACCCTATTTCGAGGGTGCTGAATCAGAATCTGGATGATGCAACTCCTGCATTGATGAAGATTTTGAGATATTCAATATGGCCGTTAAAATTTGCCGCCCAAAACGGAAGTTCCCGTGTATTTCCTTCTAAATGGTGAAAAATTGAAAGCAATTGGTGGTTTTTATCTTATTTTGAGTGTGCTGAATCCGAAGCTCAGGATACAACTCTTGCATCCTTAAGGGTTTTGAAATGATAAAGATGGTCGCCAAAAATGACCGCCAAAAACGGAAATTCATATGTAGACCCCCTATATCCTTCTAAATGGTGTAAAATATAAAACAGTTGGTGGTTTTACACTATTTTGAGTTTGCTGAATTTGAAGCTCCAGGATACAGCTCTTGCTTCCTTGAGGGTTTTGAGATAATAAAGATGGCTGCCATAGCAGAATGGCCCCTAAATGGCCGTCAAAAACGAAAGTTTCCATGTAAGCCCTATATTACCTTCTAAATGGTGTAAAATTGAAAATAATTGGCGGTTTTACTCTATTTCGAAGGTGCTGAATCCTAACCTGATTGATGCAACTTTCGTGTTCTTTTTGAAGGGGTTTGAGATGTCCAAAATGACCGCCAAAATAACTGTCAAAAATTGGAATATTTTAGATCCTATTACTCGAAACTTGGTTGCTAAAATTCGTCCATTCTCTAGGGTTTTTAGACGTCCAAGATGACAACAGCCAATATAAGTGGCAGAAATCCCAATGTTAATATATTTTTTCTTAATGGCAAAAATTTTAAAATACATTGATGGTCTTACCTTATTTCGAGGGTGCTGAAGGTCTCTGAAGGTTTTGGGACATCTATAAATGTCCTGCATGAACGGAAACTCCTTAACATTTGCTTATACTTAAATGGTGAAGTACTGTGCTTTAACGCTTTTTAGCAGTCCCCTCCATTTCCGGCCTTTTCTTTGTTATGATTCAGTCACATTTTGTCCATGTATTTCTTCTGCTTATGTATGTTTATTGATTCATGTAAACATACGACATGTATCTAAATTTCATTTGGAAATGTAAAAGTTACGTTGTACTTAAATTGTTTATATTATGCAATTGTCATATTATACGCTTTGGCCGGAAATGAAATAAAAATGAAATGAAATGAAATCAACGCGAAGCGGAGGATTAAAACCAAGCAGGGTGAAAAGCAATAATTCGTATTCTTAAATTCAACTCAGTTGAGCGAATTTGTCAAATCAGCCAAAAGATATTGACATCCAAAATGACTGTCACAATGGTATTATACTGAGATATTCCGATATGTCTCAAGCGGAACTTTAACACGTACTGCAAAAAAAAAAAAAAAAAGAAAAAAGAAGAAGAAATGATATTGACATCATACTGACACGTACAAACACAAACATGCGACTGAAAATTTCTTTATGCATAATTGTTATAAAATAATGCTTGTTTTCGCCAATAATATGGCTCCACAGATATGAAGTTAATCCTTTCGGCTATCAATAGAGTAAAATCAAATTATGGCATGTTGGTATTTGGTGTTGAAATTTGTCTTGTATTCTGACGAGTCTCGCCTCGTATTCATGTGAAACTTGTCGCATATTCTGACTACGTCATTGGAAATAGTTGCATCCATGACCACTATATTAGATATCAATAAGGATAATTTCAAAAGCACTCTACGCGATTATGATATTCGTAAGTACTGGATTATCAACTATTACCTTCCATGCTGTCGTTTTTGTTTTTTATTCAGTATTTTTTTCACGGCGCGTTACCTGTGATTTATATAGTATATATATTATTATATATATATTATATATATATATATATATATATATGTATACATATATATATATAATATTATATATAATTTATATGTATAATCCATACATATATAATGTTACATCATATTGCCGAAAAATTTGAAGCATAACTATAAAAATGTCTCACTCGTGTCTTCAACAATGTCATCAAGACCACCAATATAAACCAAATAACAATCTGAGTTTTCATGGATGAAGAGATTAAGACAGGTAATGTTGGGTAATGTCAGTACACTTCTCTAACATCACTATCGCATTAATTATGATTTCGATGAACATGTCTTGTCCATTGATTTTTAGTGTTAAAAAACTTATCCATTATATGTAGAGGAAACAGTGTAATCTTGCAATTGTTCAAAAGTATCTGTAGTCTTGAAAGGTTCATTAATGGCACACTTGTATCACACCAACTCAAAAGATATCCGGTATTGAGCTGGTTTCACTGTATATACAGCAAGTTCAAACTGTGCCATCACGAAAACCTGAAATCTTTCAGTAAAAAAATATAGGGTAAAACCATCAATTGTTATCAATTTCTCACCATTCATAAGAAGGAAATACATAAGAGTTTCCATTTTGGCGGCCATTTTGGCGGCCATCTTGACTATCTCGAGGTGCATCATCCAGATTCGGATTCAGCACCCTCGAAATAGGGCAAAACCATCAATTGTTTTCTATTTCTCACCATTTAAAAGCTAATACATAGAAATTTCCGGTTTTAATTGGCGGCCATTTTGGCGGCAATATTGACGGCCATCTTGAATATCTCAATACCCTGAAGGATGCAAGGTTTGCATCATCCAGACTCGGATTCAGCATCCTAGATATAGGGTACAATCATCAACTGTTTTCAATTTCTCACCATTTAGAAGGAAATACATGGGAATTTCCGGTTTTAATTGGCGGCCATCTTGAATATCTCAAAAACTTCATGGATGCATGAGTTGCATCATCCAGATTCGGATTCAGCACCTTCCAATTAGGGTAGGATCATTAATTATTTTCAATTTCACACCATTTAGAAGGAAATACGTGGGAATTTTCGGTTTTGGCGGCCATTTTGGCGGCCATCTTGAATATCTCAAAATCCTCAAGGATGCAAAAGTTGCATCATCCAGATTCGGATTCAGCACCCTCGAAACAGGGTAAAACCATCACTTGTTTTCAATTTATCACCAGTATTAGTGTAGAAGGAAATACGTGGGAATGTTCGGTTTTGGCTGCCATTTTGGCGGCCATCTTGAATATCTCAAAACCCTCAAGGATGCAAGAGTTGCATCATCCAGATTCGGATTCAGCACCCCCGAAATAGGGTAAAACCATCAAAAAACATTGGGTGGACGGTAAAGCACGGTTAGGCCCAAAAAGTGGCTTTGGCACCCAGACTACAATATCAGGAGAGCATAACGATTACATGCGAGCGAGCGGAGCGAGCGAGCTTGAAAATTTTTCATTTTACAGTCCAAAAACTGTCCTTCTTAACCATATTATTTTTTCGCTTTGGAAATAAAGGGGGGGGGCGCATCGGGCGGAACTGCTGGCAATTACTGGCAGATATATCAGGAGAATTGAATTGCGAGCGAGCGGAGCGAGCGAGCTTGAAAATTTTGACATTTTACAGTCCCAAAACTGCCGTTTAACTCTTTATGTGCCATGGTGGAAACCCCCTGTGTGCCAAGTTATTCTGAGACACGTCATGCTTTGAGAAAGAAATCTGTTTTTCCAATTTGCATAATTCTTCAAACTTCTGTTAAGCTGGACATAATAGTGAGCAAAGTTAAAGAGGAATGCCAAACTTTGCTTCCATATACAATGCATGACAATTCTATTTTCAATTTTTCTTTTTGATTACCAGTTGCTACATCACTGTGAAGGCATGACTATTGCACATAAAATAGTGACAGAAACTTAGAATGTACACGCAAATCTAGTTTGGAACACCGCTTGATAGTCAATCACAACATAGAATGCAAGCCGTATGTGAGAGGAACAAAAGCGCGAGAAACGCTTTGATTGTACCGCGGGATTAGCGATTTATCGATCGGTTTTGGCGGCTTTGTTCGTTGAGCAGAATAAATATGCGAAGTTGGCACGCCGTCGACTGAGTCGGACGTGCGAACGTGGCATATAAAGAGTTAAAGCTGTATCTTTTTTGCTTTCGAAATTAAAAGGGCGCACCGGGCGCAACTGCTGGCAATTACTGGCAGCAATGTCAGGAGAATTTAATTGCGAGCGAGCGGAGCGAGCGAGCTTGAAAATTGTAACATTTTACAGTCCAAAAATTGCCGTTTGTAGCTATATTTTTTTCGCTTTTGAAATCAAGGGGGGGGGGGGAGAGGGGACACCCGGTGCGCCCCTCCCCGCGGATCCGCCACTGGTAGTCAAAGGGTGTCGGTTTATGTTCATGACTGGGGGAGGTATGACCAGCGAGGTGGCGTCGAAGTGACCAAGCGGGGGAAGGATGTCCAAAATCTGCACTTTAGAGAATCCCCTAATTGTGCGTGTTTGTTTGTGTGTGTGTATTATAATACATGGAAAAGTTAGGAATTAGCCCAGGTCAAGTCTTTTTATTGGCAATGCAGAATGCAAGACATTTTTATATCGACTACTATACAAAGCAACACTGCAAAATCAATGATCTAGCTTTAAGTTAGCGAAGCGTAAGGTGCACATTCTACATCACATTGCGCAACATTGTAGCGACTCTTTTTGCCGTTCGGATGTTCTAAGTATACACTGCGCACATCCTGCTTACATGCAGAATGCCAACCAGGAATCACGCTGAATCACAATTTTTTGTCGGCTCCGGGCTTTTTGAACAATGCTTCACACTATACCTATTCAATTATGGTTAAAAGAAATCATAGAAAAATATATTGTTTCTTGATCACCCTTTCATTCCAAAGCAGTTTACTAACCCTTGAATTACTATTTTGTTATTCATTTTTTTTTTGGGGGGGGGGACCCCCCCCCCCCCGTAGTTACGTCACTGCTTTTGGGTGAAATAATTGGACAGATTTTTACCAAAAAATAAGCAGGCGCGGTGGAGCACCCCAATTTGCATCTCATTATCGCCCCGTTCTATTTGAATTTCCAACGGGCATCCACGGCTGCCCAAAACTGCGTGCATGAAAAAGTCAAATCTTTACCTTCTCCTTGTGCCGCTATGCGTGCCGCTAGTAAACTCAAACTTCCCACACTATCTAAGTTTTTAAAAACCTTCCTTTTGATGAAAAAATTATGAAATTTGCAGCACTAGAACTTGAGATATTAAAGCGTTTTGATAATCACCTCTCGCAAAACATGCTCTCTGTTTTTTTTTTTTTTTCGACTGGACTATGGCCGGGATCCAATGTGTCCGAAATTGGCAACATAAGTTTATCGGGCCTCAATCCATATATGGTGAAAGTTTTCGCTTGGTTCCACCTGTACTTTTTGAGAAATCAACATGTTTCTACAGGGTTTGGAATAGAAAATTGTAGTAAGCGAAACAATTGAAAATGACGTCATTTCTTTTCCCGTAATATTGGGCATGCGTGGTACGTGAGATTCAGGGTTTCGTGCTCATTGTTGGTTTGCGTGTGACGCAGTCAGTTTTGCTGAGTGTCGCACGGCGGTGACTGCTGAGCTGCTGCCGCGCGCGCTGCATGCAGCAAAGCGTTGTGTGTGCTGTGATATGCAACGCTACAGTCACGCGATTATATATACATGGGACCGACCTGTACGCTTTGCGTTCGTGTCATTTTTTACATCACCTTCTGTTTTTTTCCGACACAGCCATGGCCGGGAATATTACGGTATGACATTTAAAATAGTAGAGCAGATAAGCCGAAGAATTGTGCAAAATTTGACTAAAGCATGAAACTTTCACCATTGTTAGTACATGCTATAAGATTAATTTTAAGATCGGGAGGTAAGTCTGAATTGACCTCTGATGACCTCTAGAGGTCAATGACCTCAAAATCTAAGAAAATTGATATTTTGCGTCATTGGTTAATGATAAACACAGTAATGATGTACTAAAACTTAATATTTGTCACAGTGAAATTGTCTTTATGTTCCACAGAGCCCTGACAGGTTTCTACCTTTGACCTCTGATGACCTCCAGAGGTCAATGACCTCAAAATGTCAGAAAATTGATATTTTGCATCATTGGTTAATGATAAAACACAGTAATGATGTACTAAAACTTAATTTTTGTCACAGTGAAATTGTCTTTATATTCCACAGAGCCCTGACAGGTTTCTATCTTCGACCTCTGATGACCTTCAGAGGTCAATGACCTCAAAATGTCAGAAAATTGATATTTTAATGCGTCACTCATAACTGAAACACGATAATTATGTACTAAAAACTAATTTTTGTGAGAGGAATTGCCTCAATGTTCCACTGAGCCTTTCGAGTCAGATTTCTACCTTTGACCTCTGATGACCTCAGATGACCTATGATGAGGCCAATGACCTCAAAATGTCAGAACATTGATATTTGGTGCAATTGGTTGATGACAAATATGATTTAGATGTTATATTCATTTGTATTACAATTGAATTGTTTTCCTATTCCACAGAGCAAGAGAAATTACTCACGTGTCTCTACCTTTGACCTCTGAGGAAGGAGACAGGTCAATGACCTCAAAATATCAGAATATTGATATTCTATGTGTAGTCAATGGTCAACTTTGTAATACCCGATGTACAATCATTTATGCTATAATAGAAGAATCTTGTCATTCCATGGAACATTGGTCATTAGCCTGTGCATTATATCCAACTTTGACCTCTCAGGACAATGAGAGGTCACTGAGGTCACAGTCATGTGTAGGCTTACCTGTATTGATGTTTGGCTTCATTGGTGTAATCGTAAATGCTTAATCATGTACAAATCACGCACTGATGTTTTGATCAAAGTATGTATGCATATTCCACAGAGCATTGGTTTATAGTAACAGGTCTCTGAAAGTAATGTGAGAGGTCAATTACTTCAGAAATAAGCTTAAGTTTCTTGAGTGATGGCAGTGACCTCAAATACAACTGTTATGTTTGGGTTAGTTATGTAGACTAGCAAATATAGGCAAATATGGCCATTATCTCGACACTCGAGGAAAACAAGGCCCACGAGACTGATATACAGAGTGTTTAATCTATTCAGTGTAAGTCTCATAGATCTTTTCCCCCATTTGTCGGACTCATTATGGGACTGGTTTGCCTAAGTGTCAAGCTCATGGGCAATATTTGCATAGTTTCCAGCTGGTGGGCCTGTATTGGCCAGTGTAAAGCTGGTGGGTTGTTACAGTATGACTGCGATGAATGACTCATGGTCCTGGAGTATACAGTCCACAGCTGCGACATCATGGACCATCTTGAAAACTTCGACATACTGTGAGGCCCAACATGCATTCCACATGAAGCAATCCTGTGTATTGCAACTAGCTATTGCCATCCGAGACCTACCCAGGGAATAGATAAGCATTCATGGCAAACCATGGAGAAAGCGGATTGTGCAAAATATTTTGGAGTTCCAATAGGAGGCTCAGCTAGAATCAAATCGCCACAGCAGCTTAAAAAGGTTATACTTCCTCCAAAGACTCTCTCCAGACGAAGATACGAGTATCATAAAGTTCAGGTGTTTTGCTACTCCATGCCGCTCAGGACTGTCCTGGAATATGCATGCATCATCTGGGATCCATTCACCCAGGTGAAAACATCATGAAGTTTGGAATGATCCAGAGAAGATATGCACTCTTTAGCTGCAATGACCATCATATGCAAAAGAAGCAGTGTTACAGCCACACTTGAAAAACAAAACAAAGCAAAACAAAACAAAACTACAATGGCAATCCCTGTAAGAAAGTACAGCTCAGGCAAATTCAGCGATGATGTTCTGCATCAAGAACCCCACAATATTCACTCCGCAGGAAGTTGTGGCTCTATTGCTGCATTCTTCAAAAAGGGCAAATGACCAAAAATGTCAGGCATCATTTGCAAGAACACAAAGTAGGCCTACTCCCAAAAAAGGTGGCTGCTACTCTCGGCCACTGTCTCTTGTATCTCTTTGAAACACTTCAGGAGAGAGATACTCAATATTCAGCTCTGTTATTAAAGATACATATGTCTCTCTTTTTGTTTTTCCATTTGTTTGTTGTTTTTTGCTTCATATAGCTCTTTGGATACCTTCTTTAACCAATTAAGAAAAGGCTCCATGGCAGAATATTACAAGATTACACAGTATGATGAAGAAGAAGAAGAAGAAGAAGAAGAAGAAGAAGGAGAATAGGAAACGAGATCTGCTGTCAATGATGCAGAGCCAATACCAATCAGTTCCATGGCAGATCTTAGTCGGCACTGCAAAGGTTTGGATGTCTCTCTCTGTTGACAAAGGATATTCTAAAGCTCCATGTAAGTCCATGGGGTGGTTTACATTGTCTGGGCATAGAGGGTTGGGTTGGGTATATGAGGATATGATGCTTTGTCATAACAATTAGGTCTGAGACATCTTTTTTTTTAATATTTGTTTTGACCATCCGGCATGGATCTCCAACGAAAAGGAATGATAATGTGTTAGACCCAGCCGCCACCGTGTTTTTTCAATAGATTTTGATATTACAGTGTAGCTGAGAAAAAAGTAACCGCTCATTGTCCTAGATGGAAGTCAAAATTGAACTGTGTGTGGAATACTCTGCATACAATTTTGGACACACACACACACACAAAATGCATTTTTAAAAATATAATTATTATTTTCATAAGCAGCTGGCCATTACAAACCAATGAGACCAGACATCAATATTCTTACATTTTGATGCATATCTTTCAATATCCTCCAGGGGTCAGAGGATCATCGCTAATGTTTATGTGAAATGAGTACACGCCATTTGAATTGCTCACTTTTATTGCTATAGAAATACACAATATGTGCATCATGTCAATCATTAAATATTGTATCAGTTTCATTTTCAGTCTTGGATTATTTTTTCTATGTACAAATAAAATCGTGGCAAAGTAAACAACTTTCACATCAAAATATAAACGAGAATACTAAAAAAGAAATAGATGTAATAACGTGCAAGGCAAATACCAGGCCTACATCATCTTAAGGTATACAGGTGAAGGAAATCACCTTATTGATAAACAATTAACTTGACTGGGATAGCGACCACTGAACAATATTGTTTCTTAAAACTCTCTCTTCTTTTCAACAAGTGGAATAAAACACATGCACATAACGGGGCATCAGTTTGGAGGAGGGGTGGGGTGGTGGCAGGGATAGTTGACCCCCACCCCATTAAATTCTGAGATGTGGATTATGTTTTGTTGTTAGTTTTTATTGATTTTTGTTTTTTGCTTTTTAGACAGAAAACTGCCCAAGTTTTTGACTTTAAGTGTGCATCGGATTGTTAAAATTTAATTCTGAAATGCAAAATCTCCCTTCTGTGAGAGGGGATATCTCCTTTCGATAGACTCCTTCCCCCTGCTTGGTTCCTTCCACAGATATAACATACTTTGGGGAATGATAATTTCCCTTATTCTATGAAAAATGTTTTTAAGAGATATTTTCATTTGAATTCCAAAGATGAAAAGGCTTTCCTATGTATGCACGATTGTTCATTTTGGAGGGCAAGAGGCATTTGCCCCGCCTCCCGAGAAAATATGGGAGGGGGAATAGTGGGGACATAAAACTTTGCCTCCAAGTATTTCCTGAGATTGAGATTTTTTTTCTTCACTTTTTTGACAGAAAATGAATTGTCACTGAACATTTCAGCTATAGTATGCACCAGATTAAAAGGCAGAATCTCCTTTGCATACCCCCTCCCCCACACTATCTTTCGTTATGTCCCCTTCCATATACGCTCAGTGCTTTTGTCCCATTTTTTGTTCTATATCATCACAAAGTATGTACTTGATCTTTAATTTCAGTTCCGACATATTAAAGAAAATCCCTCTTGTTGGAGGGGGTAGTGTATCTTTCAATTAACAATCCCTCCTCGGTTTCTACCCTTAGATTTGGTACACTCCTTTTACTGATAATTTCCCAAATATTCCATCATAAATGTGTATACTAGATTTTTTTTTTACGTTTCTATTCTTACTGCAAAGGCTCCCTCGCATGGGAAGGATTGGGGGACAGCCCCTTTCATACCGTCCTCTCGCTGTATCAACCTCTCCTCCATGCATTGATTATGGCTACACATTTGGGTATTGACCTTTTTTTTTTCAAAATGGTAGTTCAACCAAGAGTGGCACGAGATCATTGAATTGCAAACAAAAGAATGCAAAAGCTCCATAATGTGGGAGGGGGATACCTCCAACCACATCCTTCTGTCGATTGGTCTTCCTCCATAGATGGCTGACTTACTACACCTTTTTGATACAATTTCGAGGTATTCCTTCAAAAGTGCCTGTGTGCCAGGTCGTTGAATCTCATTTCTCAAAATACAAGAGCTCTGTCGAATGGGAGTGGAATACCCTACCCTCGCCAACGCTGCGCTTGCTGGGTTCCCATCCATATAGACTTGGTACACCTTGGTGATCCATAATTTTCCAAATATTCCCCAAAACGTATGCATCAGATTCTTTAAAAAAAAAAAATAAAAAACTTCGTCTTTGGGAGGAGGGTAGGTGAGATGCGCCCACACCCCATCAACTTCCGTATAAGTGATGACGCACACATTAAACAAGAGCTACACTAAATCACTGATTTCAGGTCTAAACCTGCAAAAATCCAATATCCCATCCACATCCTCCCCCTCCCCCTCCGCTTCATTCCTTTGCACAATGAACTTATGCTTTTACATATTTTCCAAGTTCCCCCCCCCCCACGTGAAAACAGATCGACACCCCTTGCTCTGTGCACATACCGACTTAGATAATTACCTGAAAAGTTCTGCGGAATGAGTAGCCACTTTTTTGGTAACAGAAATGCATGGTTTGTAAGCCCTACATTCTAAACAATTATTAACTATTAACTATCGCAATATCAATATTAACATCCTCACATTTCATTCGAGGTATTTGACCTTGTGTGATTTTCATAGGTGAACGGTAATGGCTCGTTAATAAACAGGGCCTACGAGTGCTCTCTAAACATCATCATGTTTACCATTGATGATGCCAAACTATTCTGATACTTTGAGGTCATTGACCTCTCGAGATCATCAGAGGTCAAAGGCAGAAACTCGTCTGTGTGCCTTGGAATATGAAGACGATGTCATTGTACACAGATATGCTTGTTTTGTACATCTTTACCATGTTTGACCTTTCACCAATGATGTCATACTTCAATATTCTAATATTCTGAGGTCATTGACCTCTCAAGGTCATCAGAGGTCAAAGGTAGAAACCTGTCTGCTCTTTAGAATATGAAGGCAATTTCATTGTAAGACAGATATGCTTGTTTTGTACATCTTAACAATGGTTACCATTAACCAATGACATCACAGATCAATATAATATTTTGAGGTCATTGACCTCCAAAGGTCATCAGAGGTCAAAGGTTAAAACCTGTCAATGCTCTGTGGAATCAGAAAATGGTTTCCCTGAAGTATAGATGCATGTTTAGTGAATCATAACCACATATATCATTCACAAATGTCTAAAAACATCGATATTTTGATATTTAAAGTTCATTGACCTCTGGAGGTCATCAGAGGTCAAAGGTAAAAACCTGTCAGTGCTCTGTTGAATCTGGAAATGATTTCTCTGTGGTATAAATGCATGTTTAGTGCAACATAACCACATATATCATTTGCAAATGTCTAAAAACATCGATTTTCTGATATCTAAAGTACATTGACCTCTGGAGGTCATCAGAGGTCAAATCAGACTTACCTCCCGATCTTAAAATAAATCTTATGGTATGTACTAACACTGGTGAAAGTTTCATGCTTTAGTCAAATTTTGCACAATTCACGTGATTTTGAGGGCTTATCTGCTCTACTAAAATGCAAGCAGATAAATAAATTTCGGTGTTCTTTGTTCGAATGGCGCTTTGGTTCCGCAATCACACTTCGTGAATTTTAGGATGATTTTCGAGGCATATTTTTGGTAATTTTGCTCGCCAGGTTTTCGCTAAAATTTCACATTTTATCATTGTCAAATCCTTTAACATGTATGGACATGTTTTCAAATTCAAACTAACTCAATTTTAATCCGAAAATAGGTTTCCTTAAATTGTTATTAGCTTGAGAAGTTGTTTACTTTTTCTCAACTACGCGAGTACATGTTGTTTACTTTATGCAAATGAGGCTCGGCTGCCGATGGATTTCTACGAGATAATTGGGGTGCTCCACCGCGCCTGAAAGCAAGAAAATCATTTCATCGCGGGAATTATGATTATGTGGGGTGGGGCAAATGGTGCGCTTGCCTTCCAATGTCTTTATGGGGGCAACCTTTTTTTTTTCTCTCAAAAAAAGGTAAGAAAATGTTTTCGTCTCTGGAATTATGGAGGGGGGTGGGCAAAGTGATATACTTGCCCCTCCATTTTTTTTTTTTTAATGAGACTAAGGCTCGCACTTGGCTGGAAATATGGATTGGTCAGAAGTAGCGTACATAGACCCTACATACTTGTAAGTAGCACACGTACTTGCAAACGTGTACCTGCTCCCTACCGTACGTATGTACAGGATACGGTCGATAAATAGTAAACACTGTGTAGAAAACTAGTAGATATGTATAAAATCAGCGCTGCCAGAACCGGGGGTGCGAATTGTTTTTGCCCAAGATTTTATTTTTTTTTTTTTTGTCCCTGGTGCAAAAAAAAAAAAAAAAAATAGAAAAGAATAATTATTTAGCGTCCACCGTTGAGGTCATTCGTAGACTGATTTTTTTTTTTAAAGGATCTGAAAGGGGGTGCGTTCTGAAGGGGGGTGCGTTCGCACCCAACGCACCCCCCCCCCCCTGGTGACGCCCATGGTATAAATACTGCAATAAAAAACATTCCTGTGATCATGCCTTTTTTTGGGGGGGGGGATTGAGAAAACTACAGCATCAAATGTATCTAGTTTTATTATACCGAGTTATTTACATGAATGCCGCGATACGAGATGTGAAATAACTATGAAATCACATAATGTTATATCGCGCTCCTCAGTTCAAAATTGCCTAATGATAAATTTATGGTGAATGATACTGAACAAATTGCCTCATAGTAAACCACTCTCTGCACGGTATAGACCTTACCATGTCGTCAGTTTAATGAATACAAGTTCTGAGTCATTGTGGTATTATAATTCGATGGCTTTCACTAATTCACAAAAGATGAACTGCCTATAACGTATATATGTGACCGTGCACCTCAAAACGAACATAAAGTCGCACGCACTGATTTTGCGTGAGGACTAAAAATAAGTGAAATGGGTCAACCTAGGCGAACTTGACTTTTTCATATTTTCTGAAAGAGTGGGTCTTCTTTTACATAATTCTAAACTGTAGTATCATAAAACGGGCAGAAAAGTGTGTTTTTTAGCAGTTTATCTTGAACATTTTTGGTAGAATAGTGTGATTAGGTGTGTCTTTAGAATCCCATTTTCATTTCTGAAAAACCTTGTCCACACTCTTCACTTTCAACTCTAATAACTTTTGAATGGATAGTGCTACTGCTTTGAAAGTTGGCATTAATTATGGCCAGAATGTGTTAATGAGGCCTGCTTGATTTCAATTTTTAATCTGATAATCCTTTCATTGTTGTTACTCTGGTGGTTTACTTCCTGTTTTTTTGTCCCATTCATCGCACAGCCAGCACTGCTTGGTAAAGATTAAGCGCTTGAATAGACACTGTACTTCAGAGCCTCTTTTCTCAGTTCACACTTTTCCTGAGTTTGTGCTTTCTTTCCAATATTTAGATAGGTTAGGAGAGTCCATTTGATTTGAGTTTTTCATCATTTTAAAGCTTAAAGTCTGCTCTTTCAGAATATGGTCTTAACTAAAAATTCCTGTCTGGCGACTTTTTGTTTGTTTTGAGGTGCAGGGTCACACACACACACACACACACACACACATATATATATATATATATATATATATATATATATATATATATATATATATATATATATTGATAAGGTAGTCCACGTGTTGGCAAGATAAAAAGATAAGTAACAAAACTGCAACAAAGTTCATGCTGTATTCATCAACGGTTTATTTCTTCACACAAATTTTCGAGCGTCTCGCCGCCCTTTCTCAAGTGTTGATACTGAGAGAACAATAACAAAATTAAGCCATAACAGTATATTGCAACCGTGTTACCAATTCGATTTTTTTTTTTTTAATCAAATTGAATCGTCACACTGTGATGGCTTGTGACGATTCAGTTTGATTTAGAAAAAATCGAATGTTTATATTAATCATGATAATTTCAGATAATGTAAAGATTATCTATACACTAGAATTAAATTTAATTTATGTGTATGTTGAATTTTGAAAGAAATAATGCACTGCTTTTACATCACCACCGCAGCTGCGTCTTCAGAGGAATTACTTCCGTATCAGTCGTGAGAAGTTTTTTTTTTTTTTTTTTTTTTTGGTATGCTTTATACTCATTGTCATTTCATCATGACGTAACATTGCACTGTTGCCAGGAGGCGCGCTGGGTGTTAGGATGCCTAGCATTGATGAGTTAAAGCGCACATCCTTGGTAACACAGTTGCGATATATTGCTATGGCTTAATTTTGTTATTGTTCTCTCAGTATCAACACTTGAGAAAGGGCGGCGAGACGCTCGAAAATTTGTGTGAAGAAATAAACCGTTGGTGAATACAGCATAAACTTTGTTGCAGTTTTGTTACTTATCTATATGTGTGTGTGTGTGTGTGTGTGTGAGTGGGTGTATGCGTGTTATTATCTATCTTCTTCGAATTGTTGTACGGGAAAGCCGTGCAACGTCCCTTCACGATTTCAAAAGTATAATAACCTGAAGGGATACCTGAGAAAGAAGTTTAATTTACCTATAACTATGTGTCTTTATAGTCTGCGGAAGCCTGGCGAGTTGCCGAGAACGACCGTGATTTTTATTTTTGTTTTTTTATTTCAACTTCTTTTTTTTTTCTTTCTTTTTTTTTTGCTGGAGTACAAGAAGCACTTCGATGTCAAAGCCAGGGAAAGGCAGTTTGGCTGCAAATGCACAGTATTGCTGCTGCCCACCAAAAACCTTTCCTATAACGTGTTCATACAGTGAAGAAGACCATACACAGTAGAAGGGAAGTTCGCCAAACACGCATATTCTGCAGGTAGAAAAGTTCGTTCAGTAAGCTTGGAAAGAGGGGATTTCTCTTGCGCCGTTATGTCACCAATACGGAGAAGGATTTTCCGAATTTTTAGTGCAAGCTCTCCAACACGTCAAAAGAAAAAGAAAAATTGCACTCGAAGCGCCATGGTAAACTTTGACGATGCAAGCATAACAATCTAGAGACGCGCCAGAAAACACAATAAAAAGGCTGCAATAACGATCAATTAGAAGGCACACATGGCATCCTTCCGTCTTCACCCATCAACTAAGCTTAGTACTGGAATCACTTGGGTAATATCTTGTTTACCTCCACATGCAAATAAAAAAAAAAAAAAAGGAGGGGGGGGGGGGGTAATCCAACTTTGGATGGCTTCTACTATTCTTGTGAGTGTGGTCAAAGATTTGAACCATCATTTCGTCCCATTGGGACTTGCCCATGTCAGTCCATTAAAAGGTCATTCCATTTCACTTCATTTATTAAGTTTCCACACAAACCACACAGCGTTGTGTCTACAACAGCCATCCATGACAAAGTAACACATAAATTATAAGGCATTAGTTCACTTTAGTATATACAAATAGCATTTACATGGCTCAAAATGAAATGAAATCACGAAATCATTACATTCATAACTAATAAATGAAATTATGTGTGGTGGGAACCTTGCTCCTTGAAGAATGTTACTCGATCTATGAGCATGCTGTTCATATGACCATGACAATATCGATCACAACTTGACAAAAAAAATAGAACAGTCATAGTAGATAATAACCATGGAGGGGAATAATGGGCAAGATTGATTTCCTTGAGCCACTGACTCAGCTAACAGGGTCTGTATACTCCTTTTGCTCTATATAGCTTTGTATAAATGAGAGTACCTTTTGCTGCTTTCAATTAAATCATTATCATCGTAACATAATCAGGTCGGGCTACCGTTCCCATAGTCTAGAGGGTGACGTATTTTTAGCCTGAATCACTCCTTGAGGGACGCATTAGAAAAATCACCATCACCGAAACATAACCCTTTTTGAACTCAAATCCTTAAAATAGGCTGATAGCGTGACGAGGTCAGTTTCGTCCAAAATATTGACACTTTTGTAAAAATTGCACCAATCTCAATATGCGATAGTAATAGACTCTACCATTTTGTTGTCTACGCGACATGAGAACTATGTGATTGTATGTTGCGGTTCTGAACGTCTGAACGTACGTTTTGAATACAAGAAAAAGTTGTAAATAAAATATTACGGTAACAAAACCAATTCTACCCGAAATACGCTTTAGAATAGTCGCTATAATACGTTTCTCAATTTGCGATATGTAGAGATTCTTCAAAGAAATAATCAGTATATTTGGGTTAGAATTTTTAATGTAAATTTTCCGACGAAATAAGTTTCCCAATAATTCAACTTTGGGTTCTAATCCCGATGGAATCCTCATGGAATCAATTTTCTACTGATAAATAATATTCATTTCTGGTCGGTTTTCTAGCTGTTTGCGTTTGTTATAATGCATAAGTCTTAACAATCTCCATTTTCCCATAAAGGGATAGGTCTCTATAGATCTCTTAATATACAATTGTGATTTGATACTCATCAAAATCATCTTTAATCGCGCCTTCCCGTCGTGAAAAGAGTACGAAATAAACTATTCCTAAAACAGTGAGAGTAGATACAAATTCTACGTTTCTAAATTGTTGCACGTCCGTTTTGGGTGCAGTAGTGAACACAGTTGGACCAATGCGCATCATATTTGTTGTTGTTGGGCAACTGTTAACGCTGATTAATACTTCTATTTAAGGGATAGTACAGTTTTGGTGGAGATGAGAATTGGGTTTTTAACTTTTTGCGAGGCACCAAGAAAACACTTACGACATAGTACAGAACATACCCTTTCAAGAGGAATTCAAAGTTTGTTTGACAAAAATCGGGTTTGGAATGACTGAAACATCAAACAAAAAAAGTAAAACAAAGCAATCGTAATTAAGTGTGGGTCCCACACTTTATTAGAATCGCTCTTTTTTATATCAAAGCCATTTCAAAACCAATTTTCATCAAATAAACGTTGAATTCCTCATAGAATTACATGCTCTTTCACATTTTATAAGAAGTTTCTCATTATCTCACCAAAAAAAAAAAAATGTTAGAAACCTGAAATTGCGTCTCAACCATAGTTGTACAATCCCTTTAATGTCTTCATACAATATCACTTGACTTTACTAAGTCCTCTTGTAATTGTGAAAGAAGATTTTGGGCGACCATTTCGTCCCGTTGGGTCCTGCCCTTGTTGGTCCACTAGAGCCATCTTTACTCATGAACAATTTTACTCATTTCTGTCCATGCTGTTTATATGAATCTGTCAATATTGATGAGAACCTGACCAAGAAATTAAGATGAAACCCCCCCCCCCAAAAAAAAAAAAAAATCCAAACAAAAGTAAGGACTGTCTTTAACTATAATGACCATGGAGGGCATAATGGGAAAAAATTGTAACGGGATAGTTTTCCAGAGCCACTGACTCATCTCATTTTCATGCAAACACTTCAAATTTGCACTTTTTTCCCTTTTTCTTTTTTACCCTCATTCTTCCCTCCCTCTCTCTTTATCGCCACTCAGTCAGTGGTGACTTTTATGATTATTCCTACAATGTCGTATTGTTTAGACTATCATTTCTGAGGCCATTGTCCTCATCAAGCGTTTGCTTGTGGTGACGGTCTCCTGAATTTCTGTACATCAGGAGTTGCTTAATTTTTCTTTGATCGACAGATATACGGGATCCTATGTTTGCATAAATATATATGCATAAAATAATGCTTGTTTGTTTTCATTTTGCATTGTGTTAGAAAAAATGTTGGGTATCCGAATTAATCATTTATTTGTTTTAACTGTCAGATTAAAATTATACTGTGATCAAATAGTTCGTTGAACTAACTTCGTATTCCATTTATGTATGAAAAAAAAAATCAGAAATAAAATCAAAACAATGAAAATTGGCTGAGTCTGTATACAATTTTTGCCATGTACAAAGGAGAGTGCATATTTCTGGTACTTTCAATAACCTGATAATGTCATTTAGTCTTATCGTATCATGTAATCATGTGAGCATGGTTAATGTGGTGATCAACAATGACCACGTGACTACCACCATGCACCGATGTGAAAGAAGTCGGGTTACCATTCCCACTGCCACGAGCATCCGTTCCTTTAGAATGGGATACATCAGCCTTCTATCCACCTTTACATTGGTCTATTCGCTTCGTCTGCGATTAATCGTTCTCGCCATTTTCACATGATTTCATTATTTCTTCGCCTGTAAGTCTTCACAATATCTTAATTTGCTTCCCCCTCCCCCTTAGATTGAAGATCTGACCTTAGCTTTTTACGACAGTGATACTGATTTACTAAATCAGATGGGAGGAGACCTTGCCCAATGGGTGTGTGCTATGCCACGTCTTTCGAAGTTCACTCTGTGGTGCCCCTACTTCCCAGATAGTTTCCTCTTAACAGCTGTCGCCTCAGCATCATCGTGCCAGGTAATGTAGTCTTTGATTATATAGTTGATCATGAGTTATTTAGTGTGGTAGGCATGTATCATTCCTTCTTCAAAAATGAAAAAGAACCTAGTATGTGTGATTTATTTGTCGGCTGTAATTCCTTTGCAAATGAACCTCTTTCTGTTTAACATTGATTAAACAATGTTTGCAACTCTAGTCCTCCTTAGCATTATGACACTCAATGTATTGACAAAAGAATAGGTTTAGACACTTTTCTCGCAAGAGAAAATGTATGAACAAATAAAGATAATCACTTCCGAAATACAATCCTTAGCCGGATGGGTTTTACACAGTCTTTACATTTCTGGTGATACACACGTTTCTCTACGACAAGTCTGATTACCGGTATTACATTTCTGTTATGTCACAAACAGTGCGCAACGTGGAGAGAGAGAGAGAGAGAGAGAGGGAGAGAAAGAGAGACAGAGAGAGGGAGGGAGAGAGAAGAGAATGTGGGGGGGAGGAGGAGGAGGGATAAGATCCCTATAGATGCAGTGATGTAGTAGGGTCGCTGTACTATTATTCCCCGGAAATGAACATTGTGCACATTTTTATTTATTTATTTATTTATTCATTTCCCTCCCTTTCCTCCCTTTCTCTTTATCGTCACTCAGTGAGTGGTGACTTTTATCATTATTCTTACAATGCCGTATTATTCTTACAATGTCGTATCATTTCTGAGGCCATTGTCCTCGTCAAGCGTTTGCTTGTGGTGGTGGTCTCCTGAATTTCGGTACATCAAGAGTTGCTTAATTTTTCTTTGAACGACAGATATACGAGATCATATGTTTGCATAATATGATATATACATAGAATAATGCTTGTTTGTTTTTGTTTTGCATTGTGTTAAAAAACATGTTGGATATCTGAATTTATCATTTATTTGTTTTAACTGCCAGATTCAAATTATACTGTTATCAATCTCATCTAGTTCGTTCAGTTGACTTCGTATGTCATTTATGCATGAAAAAGAAACTCAGAAATAAAATCAAGTCAATCAAAATTGACTGAGTCTGTACACTCCTATTGCTCTATGTATAAAGGAGAGTACATATTTCTGGTACTTTCAATAACCTATGATAATGCCATTTAGTGTTACGTAACATAATCATTTGAGCATGGTGAATATGATAATCAACAATGACTACGTGACTGCCACCATGCACCAATGGGAAAGATGACGGGTTACCATTTCCAATTTTCTGATGATACATACGTTTCCCTTCGATAAGTTTGATTATCGGTATTAAATTTCTGCTTTGACACAAACAGTGCGCAACGTGGAGAGAGAGAGAGGGAGAGAAAGAGAGACAGAGAGAGGGAGAGAGAGAGTGAGAGAGGGAGAGAGAATGTGGGGGTGGGATAAGATTCCTATAGATGGGGTGATGTGGTTGTGCCGCTGTACTATTATTCCCAGGAAACGAACATTGTTCATATTTTATTTATTTATTTTATTTATCTATCTATTTATCTATTTTAGTATTCATTTCATGTTCATTTATTTTTCTTGGAGAAGAAAAAGGACTGCTAGGGCATCGTAAGACAACAGAGGCACGGACACACACGTGTGGTGTGCCAATAAGCAATGACTGATCAATAAAAGAAAAGACTAAACACATGATGACATGTTAATCTTAGCTGTAAATATATAGGCAAATCTAGGTTAATTGCTTCACTAAAATTAACAAGTTACCCAGGGTAAACGTTTATTTGAGTGGAAGGAAATCAAATACAATTGTCTTCAGAAATGTCAAGGTTCGCATAATTTGGGGGATAACACATGCCGTGGAGGTACGTGAGTGCAAGTGCTCGATTTCAATGTGCTATACAGTATGTCCCCCCCCCCCCAAGAAAAAAAAAAGATAAATAAATCAATAAAATAAAATAAATAGATAAATAAATAAAAATAAAAAAAAATAAAAAAATAAAATATCCATGAAAATTTTCGCATTGATAACACCCAATATGATTAAACTGTCTAAATGCTACTTCAGGGTCTTACAATATAACATCTTAGCTCTATTTTGCACAAAAAAACAACAACAAAAAAAAACTCATTCAATTAAGCGGTCACAGAGAAATGTGAAACGTTGTAAAGCATGTCATGAGTCTGATTCTTCCAAGTTTAGCACTTCGATGCTTTTGTGTGTGAATACAATAGACAGAACTTGGAGGAAGACATTCTCGGCATCCTCTACAAAATTCCTCATGAGATGTGGACAATAAATTATAGTTTCATACCCTGAATTTTTATTTGGATTGATTCACTATTTTTAAAGATGTCATTGCGGAGGGTCCCGTTGTATTTTTTTATTTTAATTTTTTTTTTTTGGGGGGGGGGGCATACGGTATAAGTTCACAAAGTGTTTGTTTGTTTATTTGTTTGTTTGTGAAATCAAAGTGACATAACATTATTATTATTGACTTTATTTGAATAATATTTTTCTGTTTTTGCAACCAAAAGCGATAACCTCAAAACATAACTGTCTTTGCTGGATATCCATGGCGAAACATACACGAAATTTAGAGCAGGATTTGATCTGTGTTAAGCATTAGCATAAACATGGCAATCATCTCGCAAACTCTAGGAAGACCAGGTCATGTCAAAATGTGCTCATCGTATTCATATGTATAAAAGGAGAATGCCTTTTTGCTACTTTCAATAACGTCGTTATTAGTGTCATCGCATCATATAAGTGTGTTGATTACGTGAAAAAGAATTATAGCAAAGTGTTTTTAGAGGGTTACGTAAATTCTTCTTCGAAAATGAGAACGAACCGGGTATGTGTGATTTATAATTATGTCGGAATTTAATTCCTTTGCAAATAAATCTTTTTTTTTTTTTTTACATTGATTAAATAATGATTGTTACTCTTATAGTACCTCCTTACCATTAAGGTATTTAATGTATGAACGAAAGCAATGGTATGGACACTTTTCATGCAATGAAAAATATACTGAAATGTAAACATAATCAATTCCAAAATAAATAAACTTTATCCGGATGGGCTGCACACAGATAAAAGTTCAGACCAGGCAATTGAATGGAACCAAACAAGGGAAGAGGGGTATGCCTATATGATTAAGAAATGAAAGAGACAGAAAACTATAACGCAAACCATAATTGTGACCAAGCTATCATTTTGTTTCCAAAGTATATAGGACATGTATGAGTGTATAGACGGATACACTTACACCTTATAACATAAATGCTACTCGAGGACGTCGAGTCATACAGTCTCAATGATAATCGAGAAAGCAATGTGACGCCCTCCTTTTATCAAACGGTTTATTCTCTCCTGGATTTACTGTAATGTTTGATGTTCCAGTCATTGACCATTCGTAGAGAATGACAGGTCACCTTTATCACAGCTATTATGTCTAATATCCAGGCTTCATTGAGTTACTCACTGTATATCACTACGTCATTATGTAAGTTAATTTGATGATTTTATAGCTACATGTACAAATTAATAACATTATCCATGCTAAGAACATTACGAAAACATTTAAGAATCAGAAACAGAAAAAAGAAAATGAGTATTGAGGCCTGTGCTTAAAAGTTCGTAACTGATTATTTGTTCTCTCTTACTGTTGCAGATCAGCGAATTGAAAATATATAAATTATCGTCAGAAGAACGATTCGTCTCAGAGTCAGCAGCAGCACATTTGGCTGAATTTCTTTGTCGTCTGCCCCATCTTACACGTGCCGGCCTCGACGGGGTGAACCTTCCAAGGACATTCTTTAAGACAATTGCCTCACAGGCTTCACGCTGTAAAGTAAGAATCAGTCATTTTCATCAGTCCAGCACTGTCTTGTTCAAAACAGAGGGGGGGGGAGGGCAGGGATGGAGGGGTAACATCTAACACTAAGACTTTGATGTCATGACTTTATCATTGCAACAGTTATGTCTTCGTGGTGGCAACAATTTCCGAAGTCCATCAATCCAGATAGAAGTAATCTAGTCGTATACTTCCCCAATGCCAATGGCAGATATAGTGAGATTTGAAAGTAAAAATAAAAATAAAAAATCTAAATATCTCAAGCGTTGACATTGTAATCACTCGTACTCGCAATCCGTCCCGACACCCGACAATCAATTCAGGTTTTTGTTTAAGAAAATTGAAATCGAAGGTGGATGTGTCATTCCATAATTAGCAACAATGCGTGATCAAATTAATATTCGGTATGCTGCCGTGAAACAGTTTTGTTTAAAGGAAATCAAAATTGTTTGTATTGATATAGAATATGTGCCTTTTCCATATCATTGTTCATCATGCTCTAGACGGAATGCATCACCATCGATTACAAGCCGTTAAGCGAGTTGCTGGGTGACTTTTAAGGAGGCACAGAGGTATAAATAATAATTGTGATTTTCATCTCATCAATTATAACACATGTAATAGTAGTAAAACATCGATACCTTACTAAGGATAAGCTGACATAACCTAAATCAGTTTGAAAGCTGGTGTAAACAATAAAAAGAAGTGGAAATCAAATGCCCCTTCAAAAACTGCACAAACTGGAAATTTGTATTTCATCATTAGCAGCACCCCTTATGTATAATAAATGAGTAATTTCCCCCATTTTTAAAGCCATAATTTTCCGCAGCAAGGCGTTTCCATTGTATCATCTTGTGATGGCAACATACATTTTTTTTTCTTTTCTTACACCAGTACGTCTTGAAGACCTCGCCACTTCAGTTTCATTTGATGTACTTCCCATTACTGTCACAATAAGAGCCCGCCTTCTTTCGTTCACAACTTATTTATATAATCATGGTCCGAATTCACGAAGGTGGTACAAATGGAAAGATGGTTGAAACCAGGGACAAAGACCATGGGGCGCCAATTGTCGCACGGAATATTTCGTTACGAAATCGGTCATTTCGTCGACAAAATGACAGCTTTGAGGACGTGGACGAAATGTTCATTTCGTTACAAAATGTTGTCATTTCGTTACAAAATAATGATTTTTATCGACGAAATGACTATGTCGTGACGAAATAATCCATGCAACACTTGGCGCTCCATGATTTTGTCCATGGTTTAAACCATGGTTTATTGTACCACCTTCGTGAATTCGGTCCTTTCTGTCTACCATAACACAGGGCACGAAGACAGTAACTAGACTTGGCCGGTGGCTATTTATGCACCTTTGAGATTTTCATGTCAGGGCACTCCTTGCTTATACTGTCTAGGCAACTTTAAAAATGCTCCAACCCCAAGTCACAATACGCACCACCATGACGTTTGGAAGGAGTGATATAAACTATTCCAAATCGCTACCAAACACATCCTGAAGCTTTAGTCAGCATTGGAAAATAGTCTGATAATTACTCTTCTACGAATAGCACGTTCCCCAAATAATTATGACAGTGTAATAAGTCACATTCCTTCCATTTGCTGAGGATGATTAAAGAAATTGAAATAAGAATTACAATCAATCATTTTCATGAATACCATAATGGTCATTGGTGAAGAGAAAGAAGAAGGATATAAAATATGGTGAGAAGAATGGAAAAAGAAGTGAAGGTACATCGTTGATCTGCTTTCAGCTTTACTTTAAGATATTAATGAAATTAAAAGAAAAAAACTTTGATACCTTTGTGTTTTTACTAAGATAATGCTTGTAACTTTTCAATTCAATAGTTTATTTGTTTCCATCATCAAAAAGAAAAGAAAAGAAAAAGTTGACATGATCCAAAGTGATACAATTTTTTTCCCATTTCTCTTACACTCGTCTGATAAAGAATTTTTTTAAATACAATATAAAGTATATACACGAATGATGTCGTAAAAAAGAAACAATGCACTTTGCCATGGCAACAAAAATAGTAAATAATCACAATGATGGAAAACAGTGTTCCACTAAAAAAGCCAAGCTTGTAAGACGTGGAACACTGGAACAAAACAACAACAGCACCAATTTGTTATACCAATAAAACATATTCATTTTAAATTCTTCTATATACTATTGTACATTTTACTCATTGATATAATGATGCTGATACTATGAACAATACTTACTAGGATTTTAGAATGCAAACGTATAAACTATGTAACATTTGTGGCACAGACACTATGGGGCCAGGTATGCCAGGAAAATTGAGCGGAAAGGAAGATATGCAATCGGCCACAAAAAACATAACGACGACAACAACAATAACACAAAACACAGAAATAACAGAACTTGAGGAAATGCACTCAGACGGATACTGGACAACAAAGAACGAGGAAAAAGGAGCAGGGAAGAATAGAGAAGGAAAAGGAGAGGGAAAAGGAAAGGGATGGAAAAGGTCTGTGGACACACTACAAAATCTCAAGGAAAAGTGAAACATGACGGGTTTTTTCATTGAACAGAATTAACTGGTATATTTAGAAAACAAATATTTTTTGAGTTTATACTTAAATGTAATTAACTTCACAGATTCTTTTAGATCATTATCTAAGCTATTCCAAAATCTGGGTCCGGTATAAACAAATTTGTGTGTACAGTTCTCACTAAGGGAAGATGAAATTCTTTAGATTGTCTCGTGGGATAATACGTGGCTGTTACAGTGAAATAAAGAATAAAATATTTTGGGTAGATGGTTGCAGTTGTAATTAAACATAAATTGACCAAGTTGAAACAAATACAACTCCTTTATTTTCAGAATTTTGTGTTCAAAGAACAGCTTGTCAGTATGTGCACGGATATGAAGGTTAAAAACAATTCTGAGCGCCATCTTTTGCAGAAGAAAAAGTTTATCTAGCAATGTCGAAAATGTATTCCCCCAAGCAAGAATTCCGTAATTCAAGTACGGCAATACCAAACTTGAATAAAGCGTAATCAAAGCCGAAGAAGGGAGATACTATTTCAATCTATTCAACTTTTGAGATGAAAAATTAAAAAAAGGAGATTGTTATAGTCATATTTCAGTCAGAAAATGAGTTGAGTTTCAACTTAGCTAGTATTTTGTTTCTATGAACTGGAGTAGATTTAGATATCATAACTTGACAAAGAGGAGAGCAAAGCACCTAAATCACTGATGCAAAACGATGGTTTGGCGTAGGCTATTGGGAAGTGTCGATACCGACGTCCAATAGCATGTCGTCGCTTAAAAAAAAAATAAATAAAAAATACTTTTCGCAACGCACGCTGCTGCTTGCACAATATGTAAAGTTAGCTTTCTACTTTTGTTGCACTCATACTTGGACAAAATTAGGTTGCTTTCTTCAGTTTAAGATTTTCTAGACAGTCACCAGCAAAGATTTAGCTATTTTGAGTGAAGACATGCAACGCCACTTTTTCAGTTCACTTCAGTTCTCTTTTTATTTTTCCATCCAGCAAGGAGTTCAAGTTATTTTCATTTCCATTAAATAAACAGTAGAAATTATATTCAATGCATAAACAAAACAAATTTGTAGTAATTTCGATAAACGTACATCAACAAGATACATGTGAAACAAAGCAGGCGAAAAACAATCACATAGCTTGAATAATTCCAATCAAGGAAAAAAAGAAGTACAAAAAAGAGTGAATGGCATAGTATATAATAAGACATGATATAAATAGTATAACCAAGTACACCTCAGGTATGCTATAAAGGATAAGAATAAAGTAGGTGTAGAAAAAGAGTGATCCGCTCAAAAACTGAAGCGTGTAATACATGGATCACTCAAAAAAAAAAATGATAAATAAGTAATACATCATCGTTATTCAAACCTTGATTACAGTGCATTTCAAACTACAGAAATTACAATTATTTCAGGCAAATCTTCGCGTAAAATGTGTAGATCGAAGGTGCAGATGAGAAAGACTGGCCAAACTAAAATATTGTCCCATAAGCTGCGAGTGAAAACTAGCAATACTGAGAATAAGGGTTGCCGTAACCGCAGTAACTTATTTGGATCGACAAGAATTCACATGGCATCTCTATAACTGTCTGACAAAACTTGATTACTTTGCTGATCTCCTCTCACTCTCCAATAGAAACCCAGTGATGATAGCGGTTCAGAAGGAGAGAGCAGCTCAACAGGCGAGAGCAGCCACGAAGCAGGACAAGGTTGTGCTCAAGAACACTTAAAAGCTCCCGACGAATCTTAGACAAACGGCTATGGAAGTATGTTACTATTCGAGGAGTGGGTTTCTTGAGAGGACCAGGAAAAGAAAGGTCTCGTGAAAGAGGAAGAAGAGAACAAGCAAGAGAACAAAATAAATGCTGGAGAGGAGAACTAACTAAGACTGATCGTCATAGAGAAGAGTTACAAGGTTCTTAGACATTGATAGACAAGACGCCACAAATTTAACGCAAACCATTTCAATGGCAAATTACCCATTTGTATATATGTATTATCATGTTTCTTATTTCCTTTTTGAGATTCGGAGGCTGCCATCAATATCAAACATGTGCTTATAGACGGCAGGCTCCTGCATGGTTTTTCTTCCACTTTATTCTCAAACAAGTGTATCCTTGATTCCTTTGATCTCATTGTTGTGTTTATATTTTAAAGATTGTGACTATGATACTAAATGTAATATTGCTTTTCTTCCTATTCTATTGTCGGATACTCGTGTTGTTATTTTTCAATATATGTTTTCCTTGAAAAGAAATGCACAAATAACATCGAAGTCAACTGAAGAACCGAAGGGGGTTGGCAAAAAAATTAAGGGAAGGAAGTGAGGAAGGAAGAAAATGAGAACATGGACCAGTAGAACGAAAGGACACTAACCATGCTAACAGAAAGACATTAAAGCAACATTTGAATCAGGAAAGAAATCGAAAAGGGATAAGAATGAGTAAGAACGGGGACGGGACATAAAGTGAACATTACAAAAAGTCAAGTGAGGAATGCTGGACAACTTCACAACCAGGATTCCGAGAGCCTCAGTGAGCTGAACTGAAATTGTCGACTCCCGTTGTACCGAAGTCCTCATCCCGGCAGTTTTCTTTCGTTTTTTTTTTTTTTTTTTTTTTTTTGAAATTGTGTTATAATCTTACAAATAAACAGTTAAAAGAAAAAAAAAACATATAGGACAAATAGTGTTCGTTTTAAAGGCTTTTTACCGGAGGCATGTGCCTGTACACTGACCAAAGTTAAAAAAAACGCACATTCAGAAAACGCTAAAAACTTATTAAACACGACGGATACCGTCTTGAGTCCCTGCTCCAACATTATGACGGTAACTTGTGAAGACTTTCTTTTATGGCTGAAATATATACCTTGTTGACCGGTCTTGTTGATACAATAATTATTATTGTGTTCTGCTTCCAAAGACGTTGTATTTGACTCATGCACAATACATTTTATCGCCTCCTGAGGAGCAGGATTACGAACAGCTAGCAAGAGTGTAAGCATACATTATACTGAAAAAACAAAGACACACACACACACACAAAACAAAAAACGCATGCACTCATGCACACACGCTCACACATACACGGGCAACGTGCTTAACAATATTGTGAAGAAGAGCAATGAATTTGGAAGACTGTCTTGATTTCACTATGTTCACACGTGTCCACCTGTGGATACAAGATCCATAGTAAAACTTTCTACATTGACATCAAGAAGCGATATCAATACTCTCACAAAGTTGTAACAACGTTAACAAAGATTTAAATTACCATTGAGTCATGAATTTATAGTGCATTTTGCACAATAATTTGAGTTTGATTTTAAAGGAATCTTCAAATTATTTCTGATGAGATGAATATTGTGTTTAAAAAACAACAACCAAAAATTCAATACGTCATAGACCCTCGATGGAGATGAAGAACGAGGACGTGACGTAAAGATGATTATATTACATTGCACATGAAGTTTTAGCACAACATTCGTTTGGCACATAAAAAATAGGAATATAAAATCATCATTCCACTCCAGTCAAAGCCGACTCATGAATAGTATTCGTCTTACCAACATTAATGCATACCGGTAGATTATTTTGAAATTTGCTTATCACAATTGTCGCTCTCATAGTAAATGGATTGACATTGAACTAATGCGATTAATATTTAGTTACGATACATTTCGTGGCAAGACAGTTTTGATATTATAGAGGCATTTGTAATTGAGTTACATAATAATGCATGTACAGTGTGTATATATATATATAAAAATGTTGTTGTTTATAGAAGACCGAATACTGTTTGTACAGATTAATTACTATAACAGATGTTCATTGTAAGGATAAACACAGTTCTAGTGTCTTGCAACGTGACTCTTCATTATCACTCTGTAGCTTATAGGATATTGTCGCTTTTTGTCTACTTCCGCAATCATTAATTTTGTAATCAGTTAACCTACTTATATGTACTTACACTCACTATGTATTATTGAAGGAAATTGACAACGTTTTGGAGGGTCATAGGGATGGTTTCCGTGGTGATGAGCTGCCAGTCTTACTGCTTTGCGATTAGACTTGCTCTTGAGTTGGTTGACACTAACTATAATATTAAAAACTGTGACTTGAACTCGAATCGAATCGAATCAGCCCGACCATTGTTATCTACATGGTTCACGATTCACGGAACACTCCGGCATTGTGCAGTCTGCTCGAGCAGTGGAATTGGGGTTATACACACCCTCATCGAGAAATGATATTGAGCTGGCACCTTTCTCGCTTCATGAATTTAAGTTTCGGGCCTTGGCCGATTAATGAAATTAGGTTTGCACCCTGCTTGGAAAATGAAGTTGGGTTTGAGCCTTTATCGAATATGTAGATAATATCTAATCGTGAAATTTAATGCTAATACCCGTCAATCATATAAAAAAAAAGAATAGAATACACAATCTTAATCTCAGTGTTGCACTTATGGTTCACCATTCCGATCACATACAGTACTATATTCTACATTATGCGTCGTTGAATAAGCTTTGAATAACTTGTTCGAGAACGCCTGGGACGTCCACGTTTCTGGAATTTACCGTTGGTGCGATGGTAATACATGTAGTAAGTTTGTCTATTTTGTATAGTTTTGTTGTTTAAAATGTAGAGGAAATAAAAGTTCGTGTAGACATTTTATGTACGTGTGTATGTCTGTTATATAATGGGATTTGTATGATTTTCATGACAGCCTGTAAACTTTTATCACATGCAAAATTTACATTGTCCCTTATTTTGTCGCTACAATCTTATTTCCCGACGTAGCGTTATCTCTCTTCAATGTATTTCCGAAATTCCTTCATTTTCATTTTCTTCTGCATATCCAAAAGCACATTGCACAACTACTTCCTGATTAACATTAGCCTGTACATTTTTATCACATGCAAAATTTACAATGTCCCTTATTTTGTTGCTACAACCGTATTCCCGAATGCATAGCGTTGTCTCCCTTCAATGAATTTCCGAAATTCCTTGATTTTCCGTTTCTTCTACATATTCAAAAGCATATAGACTGCACAACTACTTCCCGATAAACATTTGCAGGTCACTGTTTCCATACCTACCCCTCCCCCTCCCCCGCTCTCCCTCCCTCATAAAATTGTTTCCACGTAAATACGCCATGCCTTTAATTTGACCAATAGCAAGCTATGTTAGATATTAATCTTTTGTCAAAATCGAAGTTGCGCCATATTACTAGAGCAGAATTTATCTAGTTATTGTTGCTTTTTATGAGATGCAAGACAATACCAAAAAGCTATCCATGAGTTATGAGAATGGTCGTGTGATAAATATTGTCAATTACTGTATTATACTTCCGATCCGAAAAGGCAGTAACAATCTTGTTGACCGAATGATTCCAAAAGGGACATGTGCCCTCTCGTGTTGACGATAGGAACACTGAAGAGTGGCAGGAAAACATAACAATTCTGCAACAAATTTTTGGCCTTATGGGTACGTACCAAAAATAAAGAAAGCTAGCAAAAAAAAAAGTGCATAGGACTGTGTGATTCATGCAAAGATGTTCCTATTATAGAATTGGTCGGTGTTTACAGTATTTTGATAAATTTTGATCGTGTGATCATTTACTAAAGCCCCTTTTACACTTTCACGGATTACTACACGGATGACCACGGATCGTCATCCGTGGTGATCCGGCATGCAAAATATCGATTTTCCTCTCAATGCTGGTGTGAATACGATGCCAACTGGATGTCTACACGGACAAGTACTGATGCTACAAGGACAAGTACGGTGCCTACACGGACAGACAAGGAACGAACGCGGACCACAGCGGAAACGATACGGAGCTAACACGGCCATATCAAGGAAGAGCACGGATGCAACTTGGTCCCTTCGCGGTCTTTACACGGATATCTAAAAAATGTTGACAGATAACATTTACTTTTGCTTTTGATACTTTATCATTCTCAGGCAACATGCCTCCAGCGCTAATAACAAGCACATCAGAAAATCTACAGCAGCCATGCCTCGGCTTGTCGACGTCAGGCAAATCTCTTTGTTGCAAACTCTCATTTTGCGGGAACATCATCACATAAACAAAGCAAAGCAAAGCAAAACAAAACAAAACAAAACAAATCAAAATGCACACATATACACACAAAAAAAAAAGGTCAAGGAAATGTGTGGGTCACTGAAGGTTTTCGTGCGACCATTATACGAACAGAGTATGAGGGGTTGCTGGCTGTACTGATGGGAGAAGATGTGAGCAAATTTAATGGACTTCATGAGCTTGTATTTACAAAATACACGAATTTTTCATCCCGGATGGAGCCGATGCTAGTACGGACGTCCCGATGTCTTCACGGATTGTCCCGGAATGAGTACGGAGGCAACACGGAATAGCCGGTGCCTGCAAGGAAGGAATACGGAAGCAACACGGAGTAGACGGTGCCAACAAGGAAGAGTTCGTATTGATTTTCGTCCATGATGTCCGGGATGAAAAATTAAGCAAGCTTAATTTTTTCCGCGGACATACCGGATGATCAAGGATAATGCCGGATGACTTCACGGAGTCAACACGGTCATGCCGGAAACAGTACGGATGATCCCGGATCGACGATCCGTGGTCATCCGTGATGCGATCCGTGAAAGTGTAAAAGGGGCTTTATCAGAATTGAAGATAACTATGGGGAAATCAAAATGATACCAAAAAAAAAATCGAAGTCAAGTTTTGATAAAGTGGACTCGGGCCATGGTACAAAAAAAAAAAAAAAATGTGGAAAGGCATTACTCTGTTAGATAATCCATAAAATATTTCATGATTATGTCTACTTCTTTCTCTTTTTCTTTTGAATTTGTATTGATTAGTATATTCTTTCTCTATTCATCTATTTTGTCTGAATTCAATCATTCAGTAACTTACCTACCTTTCTGTGTATTTATTCATTTGTCTACCTAATATCTATCTATCTGTTCTTTCATTCATTCATGTCCTGAAAAACAGACCTGTAAAACATTTGTGTTATCAAAAGATAACATTGTGTTACCTGCATGTTATGATATACAGCTGTACTATCATAACTCACATAATGTACGTGAAGCATCTACTGTTAAAACTGTGATTTTTCTTCTTTTTCTTCTTTCTGGTTCATCAGAATTCACTTTTGCTTTTGAAGCCATCTTGAGCATGGTACAACATCATTTCAGTTATCAATCAAAAGAAAAGAAAGGAAATGTAATTTAAGGGGGAAATTTATTGCATGAATTTTGCTCACTGTTGTTTTGCTTTGTTCTTGTTTCGTTTGTGTTTTGTTTTTCATTGCTTTACAGGGACAAGCTTACCTTCAGATAGGGCAGAGTGGGAAAAAGTGGGACAAAAATTGTGATTTCATGAATTTCCTCCTATAACTTTTCTGATATCAGAATGGGGCTCTCATGCCTCCGATCCAAATACTACTGATGCTAGGCCACATGATGGCTTGTTACTTCATAAAATATTCCTAAGAGTCTCATATTTATGCTATTATTGATTTTTTTTTTAAAGGCTTCTGATTGGAGTAAAATGGGACACCCTATGGGAGAAATGGGACAGTGGTCGGGGTGAAGTGGGACAAACAGTAGGCTAGACGATTATTACAAGCACTATCATAAAATGTGTGTGTGCGTGTGTGTATGTGTGTGTGCGTGTGTGCGTAGGCCCTATGTGTGTGTTTGAATATTCATACATGAAGAGTTTCATTGCAAAACATGAAATAATATCCATTATGGTCCATCAGAGACAGTTCCATTTAAAGCATCCAGGTTTTAAAGAAAATGATGACAAAATCTGTAATATTTTCTCATAACTTTGAATGCAGGAAGAAGTGGGAGGGTGATTCTGTCCCAGTTCACCAGTCCTCAGCACCCCAAAAAACTTAAAATGGCGGCCAACATCACAATTTTATCCAATTTTTTGCAAACGGATTCGAAAGTCATAATAGTGGGGGGCGCAAGGGATTTTTGGTTCAATTTTTTCCAAAAGCACCAACATTTGGCACACATGTAGCCCAAACCATACTATTTCGATTTTTGATGGGCGCCAAGAAGGGCGCCCTCTGGGGCGGCCATATTGGCAAAATCCAATATGGCCGCCATATAGGTTTAAAGGTCACCTGAATTTGAAAACATAAAAGGGTTACAATCAATTAAAAAGTCAGGTTAAGAGGTTTTCTGGGTCAAGGACTTCGAATCTGAAGTTGTTTTTGTGGTTGAAGTCAATTTTTTTCTTATAAGGTCACGTCAAGGTCATATCGGGGTCAAGCCAATGTATTCATAACAGTTTATTGAAAAAAATGGCTTGCCCATGGTCAATATTCCAGGAATGCCAGCCTGAGTAATAGAATTGCAGTTGTCGACGGCTGAAAAAAGGCGTATTTCTTGTGAAGGGCGCCCTCCAGGGCCGCATATTTGCAAAATCCAATATGGCTGCCACCTACGTTTAAGAGCCAGTATAACAATTAAAAACCTTTAAAGTGTTACAATAATTCGAAAAGTCAGCTCTAGCGGTTTTATGGGTCAAGGAATTCGATTCTGAAATTATTTTTATGGTCTGATGTCAACTTTTCCCTATAGGGTCTCCCTAAAGGTCATTTGGAGTCAAACCATTATATTCACAATAGGTGATTTAGAAAATGGCTTGCCTATAGTCAATATAGGAGGAATGCCAGCCCTGCTAATAGAATTGCAGTTGTTGAGGTCTGTGAGAGAGGGAGAGGTGGGCTTTCTCACGAGTAACATCAATATCAATTATCCGCTTTCGTGTTAAGATTTCAAACACTAGGTATACACTCATGAATTATAATAAGAACCCCTTTCTGAGAGTAATTAGGTTTAAGGGATCTTACTCAGATCCTTATTTCACAATTAAATTTGAAGACTTGGTAACCCTTCAATTTCATTTTTAATGATTACTTACGGTAATTTTTTTTTTCTGCATCATTTCAATTATGGCCTGTTATAATATGGCAACACAAGCTTTGAAGTAAGGTTCTGTCCAAAGCTATTGAATATCATAGTTCATGCCACAATCATTCCAATAATTATTTTTACATTACAGGCGCTGAGAAGAAATGTCCTCACCGACTGGTCATATTTGCGGAATTCAATATATTTGCATTTGCTTTGATGACAACCAAAAGAGCTAGTTAGAATTATGGGTAATGCCCTTTCAAAGAGTTTTCAAGATTTGGTTATTGGATTATTATTTCCATCTTCATCTGCAAGGAATGCAATAAAAACATACATATATGAGAAATAGATTCCTATTGCTACCTAATATATTAATAGTTTAGCAATAAGGGGAGGGGGCTACTTTCTATATTACCAGCGTTCTTGACGTTGCCACTAAAAAGAGAAGTGTTTTTATTTCTCTGTTGCAGTTCAGGGATCCTCAATCACAATAGATATTCATAATTCAGATTTAAATTCAGTGGAATAATAATTATGAAGATTACTCCTAATCTGGATGAAAAAAGAAAAACAAATTCTGTCGTGTTTAAGGGATTTTTAGTACATCAGGTAGGCATCAATTTGCTATTTTCGAACTTGTGTAAGAAAGTTCGACTCCAAAGTCCTTACAGGAAATTATATGTGCCTCCACAGCTAAATATGCCGTTCAGAGAACATGAAGGTTCTGGTGACGCCATGTAGGGAACAAGCATATTTCACAGGTGCCACAGTGACACCATTAACAGGGCACGGATTAGATATGCTATAGTACAACTTCATGACACCTTCTAGGGTCTATTGAGATTCGATCCAAAGTGCTTGGACGCAAATTGGTATGATATCACAAGACTTTATTAGTTGGTATCTCGTTGGTCTGAAGACTATAGGTTGCAACTCTACTCTCCGCAACATCTCTGCGACGCATTTGGAGACGAGCCCAATCTCCAGGAATTGCCGGAGAATCGAACATTTTCGAATTTTTGCAGAGACTATTTTCGTCTTCCAGCTTGTCTCCGAGACGTCTACGAGACGTCTCTGAGAAGTCTCCATTACTGTGGTCATGTCGTGGGGACTAAATTTGTCTGCAACATCTTCGAGATGTCCCCGCATATTGTGGAGGCCGTAATAACGTAATGGCGACGAGATGGAGAAGTCGCTGAGAAAAGACGTCTCTGATAAGTCCCTGCGACTGCAAAAGCCGTGCCAACATCCCCGTGACTTCCAAGCAAATAAGTTGTCCCTTTGTTTGAAGACGTCTTGGACATCGCCCTGTAAATCGGTTTAGTTGTGATAGCGAAAATAATTTCTTCGAGACGCTGGCATTGCGACAATGTATCCTCCCGTCAGATAGGCCCTCAATTCCCTCCCCCCATCCCCACTTTAAGTTTGCAGTAATATCAAACTACTGACCATGGCTCATCTGACAACTGCTCTACATTGTGCATTTTCACATTCATTCATTTATTCATTCATTTCATTTCATTTTTTTTTCCATTTCCATGTTTTCCACCTCCCAATGCATGACTTGAAACAGCTGTGGTGCAGAAGAATGAAATTTGGTACTGTAGCATTGCGGAGAGTGGCTGATAGTACTAGTAATTGCCATGTACCTGTGCCATCTTTCCTCCAACTCCACTCCCTGAAGTCAGGATCACATCATGACCCATGCTGTCATGATTCCAGTAGAAACTCACTTGCAGCAGCACTCATCTTCGAAATGTTGATATAGCGCCTCTTGAGCAGATAGGGTGGTTTCTGATGATCTGCTCCCACGTTATGACGAGATGATGCCTACCCTCGTTGACGCTGGCTGCCCCATAAACCTTGTTGCTCATCAGTCCTTGCTGGACATGAGCACGATTACTAAAGTAGTTAATGTGTCAGTGAGCTCTGGTTTCCTGACCCATACTACTTAGGCATTTTGCATTCCACATTAAAGCAAGTCTGAAGTAATGTCGCACCGTGTCAGTGCCTGGTGTTGTGCTGTGGAAGAGAGGTATGCTGTACAGGAATGACCACGACCCACCGGTAACTCCCTCAGATCAAAGGGATTAAAAAAAGCACACTACCGAAAATGTGATGTTATGCTCATCCGTGCGATTGTATACTGTTTTTTCAGAAAAGGCTTTCAGGAAACATGTCATCCTTTGTAAGGATATCTTTGCGTAGATCGCATCTAAGATGTTGGAAAGCTGAAGGGTTGTGAGATCACAATTCCTGTTGGATATTTCCGTCTCGAATCAGGTGCTCAGGATAAGTTGTCCGTCCAATTTATTCTTGGATATCTGTGCGCTGATAAATGAGGGCAGTTCTTCATTTTTCAATCGTAATTTTCAGGAAGACGCTACGCTCCTCCAATCATAACTTGAGATTTGAGTAGTGCCATCACCATCTCTTGTCAGAGGACTGCACAGTGTTGCTGCACAAAAATGTTAAGATTATTTTCTTCAGGATCAGTATTCCATACAACATCAATAAGTGTTCAGTTTCCCTAGTCATTTGCGCTTTCAGTAAAGAAACAGTTCCGTTTGATAAAAAAGATAAGAAAAAAAAAGATAAGAAAAAACCTTCAGCTGAATTGTCTTCACCTGCTCTGATAAGATACTGCCATTAAAGGACTTTAGTGATCGAATTTAGTTAACTGCCCTTAGAATACTGGTCTGACCTGGATTGAGGAGCCCCATTCCCTGGGAGCTTCGGCCATTGCTTCTTTCACTGAGGAAGCAGACGCTGTCTTGTCAAGAGAGTCTGTCTTGTCAATTTCAGCAGGAGGAGAATCATATCGCTTGCCAGCTGGAAACTTATGTAATTGACCATGAAAGGTGACGAGGTGGCTCAGTCGGTAGCGTATGGCTTGCGGTCTAAAGACTTGTGTTCCGGCGCAGGTTCGAATCCCACTTGTCTCAAGTCTAGCTGAGCAATGGTGTGTGTAGTAGAGGCACAATACTTTGCACCTCATCACTTGGATATAAAAAGTGGAAGTCCCTTGTGTGTAAGAATCACAAACCCAGACAGATGAAAAGATCCCGAATCGGCATTCCGTTATCGGAAAATTCAAGGTGCATAAATCGGTAAAGTGGTCCACCCCAAGTACATACAACTGACCAGCTAGATGTATACGGACTATCAAGCTATCTCGTCAGAAGGAAAACAGAAGACAAAATAAGATTAGGCGTGTTATTACCCTCTTTGCCATTGCACTCTGATTCGGCACCTTGGAATAGGATGGCGGCCGTATTTAAGCATGTATATTATAGACATATTTGTATATATATATATATATACATATATATATATATATGTATATATATATATATATATATATATATATATATATTGAAACAAAGAAAGGAAAAACTGACCAGAAACAATTGATAAGTAGTGAAAACTTTGAGCACAGAAAATGAGAAAAGAAAACGAAACCAATGGAAGCCCGTTTTCTGTGCTCAAAGATTTCAATATATATATATATATATAATATATATATATACATATATATATATATGTTTATTTATTTGTCATAATCATTATTGATATGTAGGGGGGATGGAACAGCTCTTGGCCCTAATTGACCATTGAAAGAGTATGGAAGAGGTGACAAATGGACAAATAGGGGTACCAGTGAATTGCAGTTGAATGCTCACAGACACCATTTCGAAAAATGCACAAAATGCCTGATTTGACCCTTATTTGACCTTGAAAGTGACCTTGAGAGGTGATAGTGACCTTGAATTGCAGAAATGATATTTAGAATCACATTCTCTAACCCCGTAAAATCTTCCACATGGGATTCATAACATTAATCAACCTTTTCAATTTGTAACTGCAGTTGACCTTTAACCCGGATGGCGGCCATATTGGATTTCACCAATATGGCGGCCCCAAGGCTTTTTAGTCTTGGCGCCCATCAAAAATCGAAAGAGTATGGTACAAGGGACCTATGAGCCAAATTTGGTGCTTTTGGAAGAATCTGAACCAAACCGCCCATTTTGAGCCCTTAGGCCCCCAACTATAAGGCTTACAGTCATATAACATGCTAAGTGCCTGCCAAAACAAGGGTTTTGGGGGTTGTTTTTTTTTTGTTTGTTTGTTTTGTTTTGTTTTTTTGTATTTGGGTTTTTTTTTTTTTTTTTTTTTACTCTGCCGACCTGATCATGCAAGATACTGGTTAGGCCCTATTCATAACCCATTGTCTCATTCTCCGTTTCAAAGAACTGCCAGATCACAGACGGCATGCGACATTTCGTACGCTGTCTGGCAACCCTCGATGAAGCGGGCTGCGGGCGGTAATTATTCAAGTCAGTCTTACGCGGTTTCGCTCGTCGCACCTTGAACACGACTCGGCAATGTCCCTTAGTTCAACATGCACGTAAAGGCCCGGTCCCACTGCACTTACGGATGCAAAGAGGATGTAAAGCGTACAAAAAATCTTGCCATCCGTTGGAAAACGCTACGAATCCGCTGTGTACCCATCGCATACGTGTTTCATCCGCTCTATCCATCGAGCATCCGTCCACTGTGATTTCATCCGCGCAAAAAGTTTTAAGCTGCTTAAAACTTTTAGAACGGATGAACTTTCCGCTGTGTACGATGTAAATCCGCGACATACGAGCAACAAACGTTGTATGTCCGTGCGGCATCCCTTAAACGTCCGCTGCATCCTCTCTGCATCCTCTGGGCATCCTCGCAACTCACATCCGCTGCAGCTAAAAAACGGAAAGAGGGAGGAAAGATATGGTACGTGGAACGTCTTTACATCGTTAAGAGCACGTTAATAGAAAGGATGTAAGCGTATGCATCTCGTATATAAAGCATTTCGAAAGCATCCCCTCTACATCCGCTCTGCATCCGCTCTGCTTCCACTCTGCATCCGCTTTTTCTGCTATGCGTCCGTTTCGCAATTATCTCCGGTAACCCCTTTGGAGCTGTCATCCCCTTCCATCCGCTTTCATCCGCTAGGCTTCCGATGAACATCCGTTTAACATCCCCGCTACATACTACCTACGTCCGTTCTATTTCCGTTCTGTTACCGCCAATTTTCGCCAATTTTGTCAATTTCTGGAGGGGATGAAAGCGGATGAAGCCATCCCCGAAATTTTGCTCGTCCGCTGTGTCCTTTCTGCATACGCTTTGTGTCCGTCGGCCAGTGGGACCGGGCCTTAAGGACACTAGATATGCTCCACTGGGTGTATATATATATATTTTTTTTTTTGTTAGGTTTTTCGAAGTGATTGTTTCTCTCCAGGCTCCAGCAGCAGCACTGTCAGCTGGAGAAAACTCCCGGGTCGGGGGAAACTTATCATTCTAGACAATACCAAAGTACTAGGAATCCATTATAAGTAAAAACAAATTTTACTTGGCCCAATACATATATCCGTTTGGTATATATCCGTCGGGAATATGTAGTTTGTTGAGGATTGAAAAGTGCTCAATGCTGTAAAGCAGAGGTCCGAGCTCATATCCAAATGCAGACACCGGAAAAGAAAAATCATCCATGCGTCAAACCGATCCACCGCGCCACATGAGCACAGAAACACACCACTTTGTCAGTCTGCCTGAAGATCGCGACAACGTGAAACCGCCGGTAGCAGACAAAGCACCAAAACACAGGTACGCCTATATATATATATATATATATATATATCAGTATATGAATATAAGAACGACCCAAGTCCATGAAAGACCATTTCGAGTAAACTAAAATAAAATAAAAAGCTTCATATCTTTTTTATTTGTCCAATAATAACTGTGATGGGAAGGCAACATTGTATATACAAATTAGAACATAATTATTATGACAATTAACATTTACATTAATTGTGGAGAGGCCATTTTGTGGGGTGGACTTGGGTCGTTCTTTGATTCATGGAGTTGGGCCGTTCTTTGATTCATATACATGATATTCTGCTATAGAGATGAGGGAAGGATGAGAGAGGGCGCTATAATATGAATGTAAGAATGACCCAAGTCCTTCATTCTTACATTAATACAAGATTTAACTCATTCATTTCAGGCACTTCCGGGGGTAATTAGGATTTGTCATTTATACACAAGATGAGTCCATGCATAAGCTACAATTTCCCATGTCAAACTGAATTTTGCCAAAAAATTGGACTTGCGTCGTTCTTATATTCAGGTCTTCATATTTGATATGTAATATGTATATCTATATATATATATATATATATATATATATATATATATATATATATATATATATATAATATCCATATTCCCATCATTTATATTCCATTTCCGCATTATGCAGAGCGATACATGTTACGTTTTGAAAGTGGAGGGGATGTCAAAATTGTCTGTAAACCAGAAAGAAAAAAGAAAAGAGAAACAAAAACAACAACAACAAATTCTTCATATTTTTGCTGCCACTTCCCTACGACCTACCACCATTTATTTTTTTTCGTGCCAAAAATAACGTGGGGGATGCAAACATTTGATCCCTGTAAAGTGTGTGTGTGGGGGGGGGGGCAGCCCTCCATCAAGCTCTTCCCCTTAACCCCCCCCCCCCCCACCCTTCCAAAAAAAAAAAAAAAAAAAAAAAAAAGGCTGCGTCGGTCCGGTTATAGGCTTGTAATCGCGATTGTGTGTATATTGTAATGGTGACCAGGCCGATCATCCGGTCATGGTAATTTGTCAGTGTTTATAAGAGACATGTTTACACATCATACATGCTAAGTGCTTATATATCAGACATACTTACAGTTACACAGCATACATTTATACATTGTAATTTCTAAGTGTTTACATGAGACATCTTACTCATCATACATGTTAACTCCCATGTGCTTATTAATGTAAAGTGGATTTTTTCCACTTCTGCATGGAATGAGATAAACGCATGACACTTAAATAATCACGTAAGTTCGAGATTTGTCGTCATCTCGGGAATTGTTTGGGGGGGGGGGGGAGACAATTAAATGACTTGTTTACCCCGGGCCCACATTTCTATGGGGGCGGGGCAAATGCCCCTTTACACCCCCCCCCCCCCCCGTAGGATCAACGCCCCGATCATCCCAGTGTATGCCCATGATGTATCCTGACTGAGTCATTTGTGTCATCATCGTTTGGTCAATGATTCAGAAAATGGGGGGGGGGGGGGGGTTCAATTATGATGGCAGTTTGTTTGTTTCCTTGCTTGTTTATATTTTTGTTTGTTTTCGTACGTAATTTCCAGAATATGATGGTCCCGAGTTTCGCGCGTCTTAACATGTGTACATGTAGGCTGGTACATACCACTACCAGCAACCCCCCCCCCCCCCCGATTTACGTCCATATTGTCAACAATAATGTCAAGAAATGTAAAGATTGATACACTTTCTAGTTTAAAACTGTCCTAAACTATGGTACAACTCAATACATCGACAGTGTTACTGAAAAATTTTGTGTTTGAACATTTAGTGATAATTTATTAGCCTTGACCAAATCAGTCGGACAAGAACATCAACATCATCATGAAAAAAAAAAAAAAAAACAGTCGTATCATCTGCAAATAATTGTATAAAGGAAATCACTTCAGAAACAAGAAACAGAAAAAAAAATCATTGATTATTTTGTTATGAATATTTTAACAACGGTCCTGAAAGACTAAAAGACACCAGACTTTACATCTCTTTCAACTGAATTATTGTCTTTGATTGTAAAAAAAAAAAAAAAAAAATGTTTTCTATTACCTAATTAACTCTCGAACCACTGCAAACCATTCCCACGTATTTCATAATGCGATATTTTGTTACGTAAAATTTCATGATTAATTGTATCGAAGGCCTTGGAATAGTTAAAAAAAAATACTAATTAGATGCGAGTAATTGTCAATTACACTAATAAACTACTTTGTGAACGAAAAAGTGAACTGCTTGAATAGTGCTATGATTTTCTGAGAAACTGAGAATTTGTAAACAATTATGCAGATTTAAAAAAATGTATATAATTCTAATCTAAATCATTTCTGCTAATACGTTAGACTCTTTCCCCATTTTTAAGTTCGATTAAGACAGAACTGAAATCCTTTCCGCTTGATTTTTTTTTTATTAAATGCTCCAAACCTGTGAACTATATGTAATAATATGGTATATCGTATTATGTAGTCACAATGTAGTAATGTATGTACCGTTCTATCTGTGTTTGTGTTATATTCTATTCTATTATCAGTCTCTGGTTGTGTGAAATTTTTGTGAACAGGGTCCCATGAAAGACTAGAAGTGACTATAATTGTCACTACTGATAATGGGCTACCCTCCGTATGTTTTTCTTTCCTTGACCTTTATGTATTGATTATGTTGATTTTATAGTATGAGAAAAAAACAAACAACAAACATACAAAAGAGACGATGGAGATAATAAAGAAATTGGACGATGATTAGATTAATAATTAGAATTAGTTTAGCCAGTTTCACTTTATCATGAAACATATACACCATTTGAAATTGATAAATTGAAAGTATGAGTCAACGGATCTGCAATAATGGATAAAACTCCTTTGAAAATTCCATTATCTACATAATCATAACCGTAACTTAACTTCTTTCTTTTTCACAGAGGAAATAATATCAATAATCCGGCAGCAGTTGAGCAGTTAACCACCTAACACGTTTAAGCCATTTGTCGTGATTGTCAGTACCATCTTGTATATAATGGGTCACACAGTGTCGTAAAACGAAGCGCAATATGATATTTTTTTTTTCACAAGAATCATTGGTATTACACTATTTTATTCAAGTAACAGAGGCCGTAAACAGCGCGAGTATAAAGCGGATTCATGAGAATTTCATTGTAGACATATACAATTTTGAACCTTCAACATTTCATTCATCACAACAATGTGTGCTGCAGTACCATGCCCTACATTGAGGACTGCACAAAATCCAATTCTAAAGGTAATATCACTAGTTTCGTTTCAGGTATGCCTTTGCGCGAGGGAAAAGAATGCGTACACATTTGTACTGCGTTGTATGAAGTTATTGTCATGCAAGTTATGAGCAGAAGGGTAAATCTATTCCACAATGAACTTGGACTATGTGTCCTGTGAACTGTGTCGACAATAATGCTCTATGTGATATAACGTGCGAATTGATAGCTAGCAAACGGCTGCGTCGCCATTATTTCCATGCGCCCACTCAACGAAAGAATTCCATTGGTCTCGGAAGGGTGCAAGGCATTGGGTGTGTGCGACTATCATATTTAAAAGATGTGATATTCATTTATCTAGATTACTTGACAGTCTTTCGGGACATACCTGGCAAAACGTGTATTCAACTTATTCCTGGTGAACTATCTCAGTCTTTGACTACATGTGATGGATAAAAGATACGACCTCGTTCTCTTATTAAGATTGGCCATTGCTTTGTTCTGTGGCCACGTTGGAGAAGGTAAGCCCAACTTTATTTTTCCGATCCTGCAGTCAGCATAGCGTTGTCAAGTCCCAGCCGAGTGATGCCAATAAATGCGTTCAAAACGACAAAACTACCAATAAATTACCGATTTTTATACCTGGAATTCCTGTGTACGAGGGAACTCTTTTTACTGGTCGTTATCTTCTTTGACACCATTTGAATATTGGTCTATAGTCAACACATGCCATTAGACAAAACCAAATTGTGTTTATCTCAGCTCAATGATCAAAAGTAGTATAAACATTGAGTGTGTTAACTTCGATTCTTTTCAATGGAAAAAAATTCACCCCTAGAGATGAGCTCAAAACCTTTTTCTTAATTCACATGTTCACTTCATTGGAACATCAGATTGCCTTTGATAAAAAAGAATTATTTGAAGCGTAGGCTGTATGAACGAATTGCCCCTGCCAATTCCAATATCCATGCCTGCTGGAAAGGACAATGTGTCCCTTAGTCCTGTTAGTGGAAAACAGAATGTTATGAAACACATCGTGAACAAGATGTGGAATCTCTTCACATTGTTAAATTCCAAAGATTTTAACATTGTGAACACATTGGGAATCACCAGGTTTAAGAATATCACTATATGTATACACTCTATGAAAAAGTACACCATAGTGTGAAAACAATTGACTATGTGAACATAATAGTATATTGTGAACACACTGTGGAATACTGTGCTCTTCCCAGCAGGGACATTAAAAAGCTATTTCTTTATTTCTTTCTTTCTTTTACTGGTCAGCACTCATTGTGTTGCTTCAAAGGAGAATCATGACGTCACTGATTTTCGTTGGGGCTACATGCCAATTACATTTTGTGCTCACGTACATTTTGCAAGCAATATAGATATATCACTCATTAAGGTTATTGTTGGTTCATTTCAATTGTGCAAGTGCAACATCCGTGTTTGTGATATAAATAAAATCCGTTCTACTGTGATGAACTTCGAAATATGGAGAAAAGTTTATAATAGAGTTTAAACTGGTGGTTGTTAAGTTAACATCACAAGTATTCGATTGCCAGTTATCTTGGATAAAAGTTATGCTGGACCGTCAATCTTAGACTAAACGTATCCAAAGCCTCGACCCACAAAATTCGTATGTGGAAGAACAATGCTACAACTCTTAATGAAAGCGTAACAAATAAATAGGGTATTCCACTGGTTATTCTAGAGAAAGGAAAGCACCAAGATCGGTACTTGCATGATTGCATCATAATCTTGAGGAGGTAACTCTGGGAAGACAATTTAGTGTATGTAGCTTGGTAACTCTTGCATGCAGGACATGAACCTACTTTGCTAATATTTTCATGTTGTAGCTTCAGTAGTAGGCACTGCCCCCAACGTTCAAGGATGGAAAGGAGAAGACATCCGATTGCTGTGTGACATCCAGGAGGAGCCTCTCGCTGTGGTCTGGGTCAAGGGGAGTATCTTAGATCCGGGAGAGAGGACGATCAAGGCTAATTTGTTTGATGGAAGGATACTGGACAGAGAGGAACGGTTCGACATCGACAAGAACTTTAGCCTCGTCATCAGAGACTTGGAGGTGGAAGATGAGGGTCTTTACTATTGTCAGGTGCTGCTGAAGAATACCCAAAGTTTTGAAAATACCACGGTCATCACAATTAGTTGTAAGTAAGGTTTCTTTTTCACCATGTCATATTAGTGGGGGACGATCCTTATAGACTGGACAAGATGAAAGTCCTCTCATTGATTTAGTTTAAATAGACAAAAACAAATATTTCGTACACACGCAAGGTAAATGAATCCAAGAGCGATAAAATAATGCCTTGTCAACATTATTCAAATCATCTGTCATTAACGGGGTCACAGGTAACTTATGATACAAGCAGTACAGCCACTTTCTATTGTAGCCGTGATTTTGGATAACTGAGACTTGATAGGTTTCTCATTAGCAACGGAACTGCCAAGGCAAATTTCTGACAGTTTCAACATTTGACACGACATTCACGGGAATCACGGCCTGTTACGTGTGTCCGTCCCGTCCCATCGTGTTGTCACGCATCCATCACATTTTGTCTCCGGTGGCAAGAAACCCGACTGTCGTCGGTGGGCACCGGGAACATGGTGTACTGTACTGTACAGGCATTAATAGTCAGTTATAATGTTTTAGTAAAGATATGCTCGATTTTTCCTCCTTAAGCAGCGATTTATAGAAATGTGTTAAAAAGCAGCAACAATATTTGGAAGGAACATTCGGAGGCATTTTCAGCATGTTTTTTACATTGTTTCATTCAGATATGATTGTTACTTTCGGTACATTCAGGAGTTCCAATGGAAATTACCAATATTCGAGCATTCCAGTGACCTCTAAATAAGCAGGAATTCAAATAAATTTGATTGCGTAACTTGAAATCCTTACATTGAGCCACTTAATATTGATATTTTGATAACGTGTGATTGAAAATATGTAATTAAAAAGGTAATGCGTTTTTCGCCTAACTTATCAAAAATATTTTCTTGGTATTTAGAATTAATTATCCTTGTTACTCTTTTATTTCTACCTTAATTATATGATATCTTTCTCTTTATCACTTTACCGATTTTCTAAGAGTGAACATTCTTAGGTTCTAGTTTCATTTTTGTAATTAAGCAAATCGCGTGGGAAAAATAGAAAAAGGTTTTGTTTTCCATGAAAAAAAAAATTGAAACTGCAAAAATATTTTTAGATATTTGGTAATGCTGAATGAAGTCTGGGTTGGAATACAAAATATAATGATATGTCAATTCAAAATATTTTTTGTTTTATTTCTGTAGCAATGGCAACCGGACATACAATCGAGGAATGCGTTGATAAGAGTCAATCTCGTCAAAGCCGATTCACATACCAATATCCCTCCAACACCCCTTCTTTTAATCTTACGTGTGTCGTGAGTGGATTCAAATCTAACGTTTCCATGTTATGGACGGAGGAATCGGGAAAGAGACTGGATTCCGTGGTTTCACAACAGAACACACTTTCTGACGGCACATACGAGAGGTTCGAGACAATCACTGTTTCAGCTAAACGTGGGACAGAGCAAACCTTCATGTGCATGGCTACCGGTGACTCGCTGAATGGAACGTCGACGGTAGAAATCACCGTTCTGCCTCCAACAGGTTTTGTGAAATGTTGTCAATTCTATGTTTCTAAATAGTCCCTGGTATACAAGTGATATTTCAAACAAATGTTTTGATCGAGATTGGTCACGGAGAAGTACAATTTGTTTATTCATATTTTGAGCAAAGTAACACTCCCCCCCCCCCCCCAAAAAAAAAAAAAAAAAAAAGATGCCCATTTTGATAGTCTCCAATTAACTAGTGAAAAAAGAAAGAATGTTAACCCATTTCAATTAATAAAAAAAAAGGAGAAAAAAAAAAAACACCTTATGACAATAACACGTCACAAGTACGACACCAACGCTCAGTTATACAGCCCACGAGTCATAGTACAGTCCGTGATATCGATACTTCTAGGCAAGTTAGGTCAATGAGTTTAGGTATTAAAAACGGCCCAACAGTCCACCACTCGCTTTGCTGAATACGTGCAGTGTCTGTCTCATGTTTGTTTTTGTTTTTATTTTTTTTTAGGAATAGTACCCGTTAGACTTGTAGGTCTTGTTTGCATAGTGGCGGACTCATGGACCCTTTTTTGCCTAACTAGCTGACAGACCGTATGACTCGTGAATGAACCATATATAACTCATGGCCCGGTTTTTTGTTTTTTGTTTTTTGTTTTTTGTTTTTTGGGGTTTTGGTTTTTTTTTTTTTACGTGCCGAGTTAGTTGGCCGTATGGCTCTTGGCTGTCGATCTCGTAGGATGACTCAATCAATACGAAGATATTAACGTTTATTTATATTCTTATGTAATATCTTGATAATGGAGTAATAAGTGAACGAGTGTTTCATTTGTGTCTTTATCAAATTTCAGGGAAACATAATAATTTGGGTCTCATCATCGGACTCACAATTGTTGTGCCTTTTGCCATAGTCATCCTATTTCTCCTTGTTGGAAAGTATCTTCAAATCAAACGTCCGGACTACCTACCGCGAAAAGGTATCTGTCTATTTTCTGTAAGGTTTTATATTTGTATTCATTTTTGAATGTGTGTGTGTGTTTATGTTTGCGTGTGTGTCTTTGTTTTTCCATTTTTCATCATTCTGATACAAAAATAGCATAAGTACAGACGACCGAATATCCCGTGTACACAGAACTTGCGAATCTATTACCAAGGATGATGTCATTAATCAATGTCAAATAAAAAGAAATATTCATAAAGGGAAAGATACATGAAACAGATTGTCATTTTACAAATGTATTCTTGACATGATGGTGGCCTGAAAATGTGGGCATGAAAAGAGGAAAAACGAGAAAAAAAAAAGTGTGGAAAATATTGCACCCAGAATATAATCTTATATGAAAACGATGATTGATAGTGATACTCTGTTGTTTTTAATGATATATTTCAGGATGTGGCTGGAACCCCTGCTGGCGAAGGCCAAACATTCCAGAAATATTTCACGAGGAAGAAGAATTAATGCTGGGTAAGAAAATATATGTAGATAACCACAGTCTTATTGGTTAGTAGTGCATAATTACATTATGCATAGTGACTTTTTATTTTCAAGATTACATCTCATCCTTTCTAACCACATCCGTCACTTCGTTTTACAATGATACAGTTGTATATGTAATGCATTTAGTACAAAGAAATAATTATATGATTTCGTAAATCTTTGTATAGGACTGAGTGCCTTGTAATGATATCCTCTATCAGCAATTATTGTTTACACTTTTGGATCAATCGTTTCATTATATTCCAGGCTCTATTTTTTTCTCTCTCTCTCCCACTCTCTCCCTCTCTGTCTATCTGTGTATGCATAATAGACTCTTTTTGTGTGTGCGGGTATTTATGTACATTCATAATAGTAATGATTTATGTGTCTTTACTTGTTCTATCTTTTTTGGTTTCTCTTCTAAGAACCATCATCGCTTACTAAGGAACAAGTACAGCAATGCAAGGAAGAGCTGAAGGCGTATTACCGTGTGTCACGACGTAAGGTCACGGTGGATCCACTCAACTTTATGGAGCGTGTTGAACTGGATGAAATTTATACGAATATAAGTATCGTAGACCGAAACAGCAAGCGTAAGACAACAGTAACATACGACGATCTTCTGACCAACGATGAAAATGGAAATCTTTCAAAGCGGCTTCTGATCCAGGGTGAGGGAGGTGTTGGGAAAACAACACTTTGTGCTAAGATTGCCTGGGACTGGTGCCAGGGACGGATTCTTCAGGATCTGGACATGGTGCTCCTAATACCTCTTCGAGATGTAACCAACAAAAAAAGTATTGGTAGTATTGTAAAAACATATCTCGCTGATACAAATACAGCAACAATGAACCAAATACATGATTACATTACAAGAAATCAAAATAGAGTCCTCATTATATTTGATGGGTTCGATGAGTTTAACGGGAAATTAAGTGAAATTAACAGCAGTGAGGTCATTCGCATTTTGGGAATAGAGCAATATAAGTCATGCAAAGTAATCGTGACAACACGACCATGGAGAATAGATGAGCTCATGATGGACGAGACTATTGCTGACGCTTACACTATTCTTAGCGTCGATGGATTTAACAAGGAGAATTTATCAACTTACATAAGGAGGTACTTTCGCATTGCGAAGAAAGACAATCTCGCAGAAAGCTTGATCAGTTTTATGGAGGAAAATAATGTCATCCAGTCAAATATGGCTCCCTTTCCTATCTATTGTGCGATGCTTTGTCTGATGTGGAAAGACTTCAGTGAAGAGAGACGAACAGAATTGCAAAATTTGCAAACTTTGTCCATGATATTTTTTGAGATGATATCTTTTCTGAAAGAACATTACGCATCAAAGGTCTGTGCAAATTTACAGAATCAGAACATTGTTGAGAAGTTGAATGAAGCTGGAATGGCAATTCAAGAAATAGGCGAGATAGCGCTAAACAGTTTATTGGACAGACGTTTTTCCTTTCTTGAAGACAAATTCAGTAAGTGTTTGAAAGCCATGAAAACATGCTGCAGAGTGGGAGTTCTGACTATAGAAAGAGATGTCATCACAAGTGAGCGTCGGCGCGATGACAACATTTCATCCTTCGTTTCGTTTCCCCACAAGCTGTTTCAAGAATACATCGCAGGGGTATATATCGGATATTTATTCACCAATGATCGCACCAAGTACGACGAGTTAAAAAACAAACTTCTTAGTCGACCTACAGAGTTCCGCTACGTACTCTACTTCACCTCAGCTTCAGAGAAAGAGCTTGGCCTTGATATCGTCAAAGGCTTGATATTCTGTGTAACCCATAACTTCTCATCTTATTCACCATTTGACAAAGAGGGTGGTAAACGTGATTTCTGTGTTGACGTTGCGTTTGAATGTCATACTGAGGAGGCAGCAAGGGCTGTGGGAGAACGATGGGGCGAATACAGACTAGACCATTCACCAGAACACACAGTGTCAGGAGTGGTGTTCATGGTGCAAAAGAACCAAGTGGTGAGTGACGCAGCTTGAACATTGATTTGAAATATTTCAAAAAAATATTGTATAGAACAATAACAAGAGTCCGTGCTTATGTGTGCGTCTTTCCCTGTCAAAAATGCCTGTGTGAAATTGAGTGTATAATCTACAACCTAAATAATCAGCTTTACCCGAAGTTGTTCTTTAAGACTTGATCAGGTCGTATTGATTGGGTAAGTCGTTCAGAAATACAAAAATAATGTAAGAGTGTAATATCAACTTGTAACTTGTAATATATTGTCTTTTTCCCATGATACAGCTAATTTTATGATGACTTGGTGTGTCGTGTTTTCGCTTAATTCATGCACTTGTATCAGGTAATTAATCGGAACAATTCTTTAGGTAAATTGTAAATAGTTTTTTTTTTCTTTTGTGACATTATTTTAGAAAAAAAAACAACAACGCAATAGTTGAGTCACGCAATATATGCTCTTTATTGTTCTTATAGCAAAATAAATGGACTTTGTTCTGAGTTTCAAATCTCCAATCAACTGTGTGTACTTTTATCAACCACATTCTTCTTTGGATAATTACTTTCCTTTACTGTCAATTCATGTTCGTTCTATCAGCAATCTCTAGATATGATGGATATGAAATGCGGAAGAACTGTGTCACGTGACTTGGCGGAGAGCATGTGTTCGAGAAGTGTATTGCGTAAAGTACGAATATGGGATTCACAATTTCACCCGGACTTCTACAAGATCCTAGGCGATGAGGCTTCGAACTGTCAGGTAGGAGCTTTTCACCACAGTTCAAAAAAAAAGTGTACTATTATGTACAGATTACAGATGGAATGTTGCTAAAGATATTTCAAAGAGGCAATGCATTAATGGATGATAGCATACTGAACAGTGAAACTTTTTTCTTTGCCTCTTTGATTTTAAGAGGCAAAAAAAAAAGTTTTTTTTTATTCTACGTGGAATTATAAAGACAAATATTCAAAAAAAAAAAACAGAAAAAACTGTTTCATTGCAGGGAAGGTTCTCAAACAGAGGATGAAAGATATATCTAAAAATACATTCAAATGAATGTGCACTGTCGTAGGTGTCTAAAACTACCTTTTTTGACCATCATTACTGTGAAATTAAGGTTTAAAAGGGAAGATCATTATCCCGGTTTTTATGCAGTCGTCACGGTGAATGTTATGTCATCTAAATCCAGTGCAAGTTTGAGTGAAACAAGCAGGTCAACTTGTACTTGATACGCTTCAGCATGATCTCTTATTTGAGATGATCATGTTACATATCTATTGTACAATGATAACTTCTTGGTTGGGCCTGTTTGGTAGTTATTATGAAAACTAGACTCGGAAAATTTTCAATTCTGACAAATCAGGTGATCCGATATATCCGGAAATAAATGTTTTTAGCTTTGAACCCGATGATAATTATATTTGGAAATCAATGATTTGAGTCCTGGGGGTGTTTCATCAACGTTTGTCAGCGCTGACAAGTTGTCATCGCTGACAGTCACCTTATTAACTGCCATTGGCCAGAGCATCTCGTCCAATCAAAACCAAGGATTTTGCTGAAATTGTCAGCGCTGACAAACGTTGATGAAACACCCCCCAGATCCCAATAGGCAATAAGCATGGCCATATCGGTTTCATCTGTGTTTATGGGCCTTTGGCTATACTATGTTTGGATTCTCATTTTCAAAAGGGAGTCGGACATGCCATCTTTGGTACCTAACTCTGTATACACAAACGAATATACGGAATGAAGTATATTTGACCTTTGACCCTACTTTGCACACCCAAAATGGCATCTGACCAAAAAAAAAAAAAGTTTACTTTATGAAATGATTCATGCGACATTGTCTATACGTGTACAAAATATGGCAAAGATAGGACAAGTATTTACCAAGATACACGACGTAACATTTATGACCTTTGACCCTAAATTACCTGCACAAGCCGGTGTCTGATGAAGTAGCTGTTACTTTATGAAATTTATGTGACATGGATTAAACATCTGCAAAATATGGGGGTGAAAGGGCTTGTTTTTTCTTGAGCTATTGCAAAAAAAAAAAGTCACAGGAAGAAAGAAATATCTCCCGACATTGAAGCCAAGCGTCAATTTCAATCACGTTATTCGACGTAATCCCGACGTCCAATGAAAAAACGGAGGGCACGTTACCGATAGCCGAACATGTCAGCTACAACTTATTGAAATCTTGGAGAAATTCACGGAAGGGTAAGCCACCTAGTCATATCAATTTTCATTTCAAGAAAAAAAAATGCACTCTCATAGAGATAACACGGAATTTGTCGAATTTGACAAGGTTCTTTTCAATTGATTTATATCGGGGTGATGACGTCGGTACAGTCAAAATTTTGAGATTACGTATCTAAAAGAACATTCAACATGCTACAACATACTGAAATCTGGGTGAAAATCGGCAAAGGATAAGTGAGATACGCTTCGAGAGAAGCCGAAATTTGATGACGTCATTTTGATTTTTTTTTTTTATTTCATTGAGTAGTTTGAAACTTTTTGATCATTTTGCCAGCATCGGGCTGCAAGTTGGACTGTTTCAAGTCGACAAAACAAGCAAAAACATGCACCAAATTGCACCATGTACAACATCAAAATGCAAAAAGTTCACACCACGTGGGAGGGGGAAACTCACTCCCACACCTCCCCCCCCCCCCATCGCTCTCTTCGTTCCCTCGCATCGAACCTCTCCCCCTAAGATCAAATATGGCTACGGCGCGCCGGTTATAGGCCCCACCATTTAGTAGGCCTTCACAGTGATGTCGCACAGCCGCGGAGCAAGAGCTGAGATGCCATGATGTAGTCATTCAATTATCTATGAATATCTATGGAAAAAAAAAAAAACATTTTACCGAAAGTGTGCACCAGATCGCTGAAGTTCAGGTCTGAAAATGTTACAAATTCCCCCTCCCACACCCTCCCCCCGCTCGGTCGCTCTGCTCCCTCATTAAATCAACATATATTTCAACATATATTTCTACTCCGAGCCCCTTCCCCACCCACCATCATTAAAATGGAATGATACCCCTGGGATGATTGCTTTATTGACTTATAATCAAGAAAAAAATACAATAGCTAGAGGTACGATATTACATACAAAGAAATGGAGATCCACATCACCATTTTACTGAATTTATTTGGAAATTATTTAGGACTACGCTTCGTTTTTGAAGGGGGGGGGGGGGGTGGTCAAAATCGCCTGTCAGTCAAGAAGAAGGAAAATCAAAAAGACAAGAAAAACAACAACAAAAGTCTTCATACTATCAAGGTCTAATTTTCCACTCAAAGTCGGCTGACAAGCAAAAAGAAAACAAACAACCAAAAAACAAAAGAACGAAGGTTTTCATCTTTATGCTGCAACTTCCCTCCCAAAAAGAGTACGAAATATCTATTCCTAAAACAGTGAGAGTAGACACAAATTCTGCATTTCTAAATTGTTGCACGTCCGTTTTGGGTGCAGTAGTGAACACAGTTGGACCAATTCATATCACTTTTGTTGTTGTTGCTCAACTGTTAATTCTGTTCAATACTTTTATTAATGTCTTCATACAATATCACTTGATTTTACTAAGTCGTCTTGTGATTGTGAAAGAAGATTTTGCACGACTATTTCGTTCCGTTGGGTCCTGCCCTTGTTGGTCCACTAGGGCCATCTTTACTCTTTGAACAATTTACTCTTTTCCATCCATGCTGTTTATATGACTCTGAACATATTGATGAGAACCTCACAAATAAATCAAAATGAAAAAAAAAAGTAAGGACTGTCATTAAATATAATGACAATGGAGGGGATAACGGGAGAAAAAGTGTAACGGGAACGTTTTTTTTTTTTTGAGCTACTAACTCATTTTCCACGCAAACACTTCACATTTGCAATTCTTTTCCTTTTTTTTTTTTTTGGTCCCTTCATTCTTCCCTCCCTCTCTCTTTTTTATCGCCACTCAGTGAGTGGTGACTTTTACAATTATTCTTACAATGTCGTATTGTTTAGACTATCATTTCTGAGGTCATTGTCCTCGTCAAGCGTTTGCTTACGGTGATGGTCTCCTGAATTTCTGTACATCAAGAGTTGCTCAAATTTTCTTTGAACGACAGGATACGGGATCCTATGTTTGCATATTAATATGCATAAAATGATGCTTGTTTGTTTGCATTTTACATTGTGTTACAAAAAAAAATGTTGGATATCTGAATTAACCATGTATTTGTTTTCACTGTCAGATTCAAATTATACTGTGATTAATCAGTTCAACTGACTTTGTATTTCATTTATGTATGAAAAAAATTCAGAAATCAAATCAAGACAATCAAAATTGACTGAGTCTGTACACTCCTTTTGCTCTATGTATAAAGGAGAGTACATATTTCTGGTACTTTCAATAACCAGTGTTATCGTAATATATAATCATGTGAGCATCGTACACTGCAAAAAGTCCGGTGTTAAATAGTGAACACCGAGCTGGTGTTTGATTTTCGGTGCTCATTTCTGGTGTTAAATTAACACCTCCGGGTGTCATTTCCAAATTTTAAACTGTTTTTTGAAGAGTTTCTTAGCAACTGCACTTCTTGTTGATTTTTAATTTAAACAAGACGATGAAGAATTTTACATTAAAATACTAGATTTTTGAAAAAAAAATGTGAAAATGAATTTACACCACAGTAACACTAGCTGGTGTGGTCTCTCATTGAAGCTGGACGGGTGTTAAACCATTGATATTAACAACAACAAATATCAAATCAACACCATGTCGTGTCATTTTTGAATTAACACCAGTACAGTGTCAAAATAACACCAGGTACAGTGTCAAATTAACATCACGAAGTGTCAGGTGAACACTTTTCAACACCATCACAGTGCATTTTCAACACCGGTGGGTGTGGTCCTTTATTGAAGTTTGATCGGTGTTAGATTTAACACCCGTGCTGTTAAATCTAACACCGATGTTTTTACAGTGTAGTATGATGATCAACAATGACCACGTGACTGCCACCATGCACCAATGTGAAAGAAGTCGGATAACCATTGTCACTGCCACGAGCATCCGTTCCTTTAGAATGGGATACATCAGCCTTCTATCCACCTTTACATTGGTCCCTTCGCTTTGTCTTCCATTGTTCCTTCCCATCATATTCACATGATGTCATCATTAATTTTCTTCGCCTTTAAGTCTTCACAATAATTTAATTCATTTTCCCCCTCAGATTGAAGATCTGACCTTAGGTTTTCCCAACCGTGATTTACTAAAGCAGTCCTCAATGGGAGGAGACTTGGCCCAGTGGGTGTTTGCTATGCCACGTCTTTCGAAGTTCCGCCTGGTCTGTTCCTACTTGCCAGATAATTTCCTCTCAACAGCTGTCGCGTCAGCATCATCGTACCAGGTAAGGTAGTCTTTGACTATAGTTGTTATGAGTCATTTAGTGTGTGAAGCATATATAATTTCTTCTTCGAAAATAGAAAAGAACCTGGTATGTGTGATTTATTTGTCGGTTGTATAATTCCTTTGCAGATTAACCTCATTGATTAAACAATGTTGGCAACTCTAGACCTCTTTAGCATTATAATAAGACACTCAATATATCAACAAAAGAATAGGTTTGGACACCTTTCATACAAGGGAAAATGTATTGAAAAATAAAGATAATCAATTACGAAATACAAACCTTACCCAGATGGGTTTTACACAGTCTTTACTTTTCTAATGAAACACACATTTTTCTACGAGAAGTTTGATTACCGGCATTAAATTTCTGCCATGACATGAAAACAGTGCGCAAGCGTGGAGAGAGAGAGAGAGAGAGAGAGAAAGACAGAGAGGGAGAGGGAGAGAGAGAAGAGAATGTGGGGGGTGGGGATAAGATCCCTAGATGCGGTGATGTGGTAGTGCCGCTGTACTTTTATTCCCAGAAAGTGAACATTTTACACATTTATTTATCTATTCATTTATCTATTTATTTATTTATTTATTCATTTATTTATTTATTTATTTATCTATCTATAATTCTATCTATCTCTCTCTCTATTTTTTTTCTTCTTCAAGAAGGGAGAAGAAAAAGGACTTCTAGGGCGTCGTAACACAACAGAGGCACCGACACATACGTGTGGCGGGCTAATAAACAATGCCTGAAAAATATAAAAATAAAACGATTAAAGGTTAATGATGACATATAAGTTTCGGCTCTAAAACACGAGCAAATGTAGGTAAATTAATTTACTAAAATTAACAACCTACCCAAGCAAAACGTCTATCTGAGTGGTAGAAAATCAAATGCAATTGTCTTCAGAGCTGTCAATGTTCGGATAATTTGGGCGATGACACATGCAGTGGAGGTACGTGAGAGCAAATACGTCGTTTCAATGTGCTATATACGTTCACAGATAGTGTTTTTTTGTTGTTGTTTTTTTTTTGGCTTTGCCCAAGTCGTGTGAACAAACGTATCTTATTACGAGCTAGTTTTGCATCCTTACAGTAAAATTAGTCGATTAAACAACTAGTGACGTCACTGGTTGTATCTCACCCCTTGAAGGGAGTGCACTTGGTGTCTCTTTGTTTCGTTGTTGTTTTCGTTGTTGTTTTCTAAATCACATAAACCGGCAAAACTCGTTAAAATGGGATGCTAGCGACCATGATATTTCTCTCGTATAGAGAAATCTTGGATGCCCAAACACTGCAAATTATTTCTACGTCTACACAGTGCTGCAGCACAGATGTCCCTTCTTACGATGTAATGGAATATATGCGTAATATATGTACAATTGTATATGCAACCAAAAGCGATAAGCTCCAAACATTTTCTGAATATCCATGGCGAAACATACACGAAATTTAGAGTAGGATTTGATCTCTGTTAAAAAAAAAAACAAAACATTGCAATCATCTCGCAAACTCTAGGAAGACCATGTCATGTCATAATGTGCTCGTTGCATTCATATTTATGACAAATCATGGGCGTACATACTCGAGCGGGATTCGAACCCACGACCTCCGGTGATCAGGAGGTCGCGGGTTCGAATCCCGCTCGAGTATGTACGCCCATGATTTTTTATCATGGCGACAACTAAAACACTAATCAATTCAGTGCTTGTTTATGTCAATGCAGGGCAATTTGTCAATCAGTTGCAATAGATATGTTTTATTGTTTTTTGTGTTTTTGTTTGTTTGTTTGTTTTTTCGTTACAAAGGGAAACGAAAGAGGACCGCTAGGAAGTCGTTACAAAACAAACGCAAAGACACATACTGTAATCAAACGAGGTCATCCCACGAGACCGACACCCACGAGTCATACGGTCCATGAGACCGACATCAATAATAAGTTCATCAGTCATACAGCCCACGAGTTATACGGCTCAGGAGTCCTACAGCCCATGAGTTCGACACTAAGCAATAAAGGCTCACGAGACCGACACTAAGCAAAGAAAGCCCACGAGACCGACAGTAGGCAAAGAAGGCCCACGAGACCGACAGGATAAACAACGCCATCTACATGTCAATTACCTGTACAGGGTGTTCCATTACCGGAAAAATAACATACTGGCGGGTGCAATTTCGTCACGCTATCAAGTGAAAGATGGTAACCGTTTACATATGAACGACATCAAATATGTATTTCTACATACTTCTAGGGGGGCAGGTCTGTCAGGGAGCGACATTGTTATCAATTAGAAAAAAAAAAGAATTGTATTCTTCATGCCCCTTCCCCCCCCCCCCTCAAAAAAAGACAAAAAACACAAATGAATTAATAAAAGACATGTTTAATACGAGTGGAAATAATGCAAATCGCAGAAGAAATTGCCTTCTAAACTTTTCCACTTGTTCATTCAGTTCTATAAGAGAGTTAAGTCTTAAATAAAAGAATACATGCAAAACAAGCAAAATGATATATTGATTTCGTATGATAGGACCTACATGAGAAATTGTCATTTTTTAATCATTTACTGCCATTACATTTCGTAATTTTTTTCTTGATAAGCCAATGCAGATTGACATCATAGTACAATAAAGTATCTCATGATAAGATCCCAAAATCCGTGAAGTAACTAAAACCATCTCTCATCCATTCAATGTATTGTATTTTCATTAAAAAAAAATGTATATGCTTTATTTTCTTCCTAATTCGTTGACTTGTATCAAATTCTTGTCTGCATCCCCCACCTTCTCATCATGTAATTTCAGTGATGTTAATTTGTCAGTTCTGTGACGAGTTTTTCACAAGCAACCGCCTACAAGAATAAAAACGTAATGATTTTGGTAGCCACTTTGTTTATGGAGATTATAGATGGAATTGCACTAAGAATTTTTCTTACCAGCCGTTTTTTTCTCTGTTCAACCCATAAGCATACTGGAATCATGCCAATTTTCACTCTATAAAATGCCTCCCGATGATCCCACTAGAATATAATAACAATCACCGAAGGCAGATCTCCCCCCCCCCCCCTCTCTCTCTCTCTCTCTCTCTTGGGGGAGTAGGAATATATAAAAGAGGTCAAAGGTTTAACATGCAAACGAGGGTGTCTTGGCATCTTTAAGTAAATGTGGAAAGATCTGTTGCACACGTGTACTGAATTTTGTTCACTTTTTTCACAAACACACACCCATGCAAACATAAGTATAGATCCTGATCATTTCAGGGCGGGGGGGGGGGGGACACCCTGGTAACTCTTCTTTTCCATCTCTTATATCTTCCTTATGCCATTATCACGACACCCTATACAATTAATTGGTCTATAGGTGACGCTATTCATCCTGTCGGTCTCGTGGACCTTCTTTGCTTAGTGTCGGTTTCATGAGCCTTTTGTGCGTATAGTGTCGGTCTCGCGAGCAGTATAACTCCTGGGCTTGTTTTACTTGATGTCGAACTCGTGGGCTTTATTTACTCAGTGTCGAACTCGTGGGCTGTATATCTAGTGGGCTGTATGACTTGTGAGCTGTATGACTCATGGGCTCTGACTTGTGAGCTGTATAACTTGTGGGCTGTCCGACTCGTGGTGTCGGTCTCGTGACGTGCACCCAATCAAACATTGACTTTGGTAAATTGAAGAAAATAATGACTAGTTGTTGGTTGACCTTATAAATTTCGTATATTGGTTTGAATAAAGAATTTTAATGTTATTTCATTCTGTTTCATTCAAATTAGCAAAGAAGTTAATGCGTTGAATGGAAATATATTACATTATTTTTTTTTTCCAGTGACTTCAACGATTGCAATAATTAACTATGATAATTGGTCGAAATCAAAGTGGGGTAGTACAAAGAGAGGTATGATGGTACTTACGTACATGAAAGCAAGCTTGTTTGGCTGTAAGCCCCGGATAGTCAGTGTCAGCGAAAGAGAAACGGAGAATGGATAAAAGTTCAGACGAGGTGATTGAATGGAACCAAACAAGGGAAGCGGGTATGCCTATATGTTTAAGAAATAAAAGAAAAAGAAAACTATAATGTAAACCATAATTTTGACCAAGCTCTCATTTGTTTCCAAAATATACAGGACATGTTTGATTGTAGACAGAAAAACACTTACACCTTTACATTACCATAAAGGCTACTAGGACGTCGAGTCATATACATACTCAATAGTAATGGAGAAAGCAATGTTGCACCTTACTTTTATCTATCAAGCGGTTTATTCTCTCCAGGTTTTACCGTAATGTTTGATGCTCTAGTCATTGACCAGTCATAGAGAATCACAGGTTACCTTTATCACAGCTATTTTGTCTAATATCCGGACTTCATTAAGTTACCCAATATCATAATGACGATATCATTATATTGATACATTTTTATTATGATAATATTTTTTGATGATATGTAATATAGCTATACATGTACAAATTGAAACATCACCCATGCTCAGAAAATTACGAAAACATCTAGAATCAGAAAAAGACAAAAGCAAATGAGTACTTACTGAGGCCTGTGTTTAAAAGTTCATAACTGATTATTATGTTGTCTCTTGCTGTTACAGATCAGCGAATTGAAAATATCATGTTCTTTAAGGTCAGAAGGGCGATTCGTCTCAGAGTCAGGAGCAGCAAATTTGGCTGAATTTCTTTGTCGTCTGCCCCATCTTACACGTGCCGATCTCCAATGGATGAACCTTCCAAGGACATTCTTTAAGACAATTGCCTCACAGGCTTCACGCTGTAAAGTAAGAATTAGTCATTTTCATCAATCCAGCACTGTCTTGTTCAAAACAGGGGGGGGGGAGGGACATCAAGACTTTGATGTCGTGAATTTATCATTGCAACAGTTATATGTCTTCGTGGTGGCAACAATTTTCGAAGTTCATCAATCCAGATAGAAGTAATCTAGTGGTATACCTCCCCAATGCCAATGGCAGATATAGTGAGATTTGAAGTAAATAAAATAAAAAATTGTAATCACGTGTATTCGCAATCCGTCCCGACAATCAATTGAAGTTTTTGTTAAAGAAAATTAAAATGAGAACTTTCTGCATTGAAGGTGGATGTGTCATTTCATAATTATCAACAACGCGTGATTAAATTCATATTCGGTATGCTATGAAACAATTTTGTTTAGAGGAAATCAAAATTGATTGTATTGATATAGAATATGTACCTTTCCATATCATTGTTCATCATGCTCTAGATGGAGTGCATCACCATCAATGACAAGCCTTTAAGCGAGTTTCTGGGTGACTATCAAGGAGGCAATGAGGTATACAATAATAATTGTGATTTTCATCTCATCAATTATAACGCATGTAATTGTAGTAAAGCATTGTAGCTAGCATAACCTAAACAGTAGGAAAACTGGTGGAAACAATAAAAAAGAAGTGGAAATCAAACGCCCCTTTGAAAACTGCACAAACTGGAAACAAATATATTGTATTCCACCATTAGCAGCACCCTTTACGTATTACAAATGAGACATTTTCCCCATTTTCAAAATCATATTTTCCGCAGCAAGGAGTTTGCATTATATCATCTTGTAATTGCAACATATTTTTTGTTTCTTACACTAAGTACGTCTTGAAGACCTCATAACTTCAGTTTCACTTGATGTACTTTACATCGTCTGCTTTTTTTGACGATCTTATTGTCAATAATGTCAACTTATCTTCAAAAGATATATACAATGAATTTGATTTTGAATACGACTCCCCTCAAGTTCCTTCTAAATATGTAACTGTTGACCAATTTAAAGATTACACAAAAAGTTTTTCACAAAGTATATTTTCCATGTTACATTTAAATATAAGGAGTATTAATAAACATTTTGATGAGTTACAGATATTATTAGATAATCAAAATAAACAACAAATTTCAGTAATAGGTTTAATTGAAACATGGTTATCATTTGACGTTAATTTGCCGTATGCATTAGATGGTTATGATTTTATTGTTAATAATAGAGTAAACAGGACGGGTGGTGGAGTCGCTTTTTATTTATCTAAAAAAATTGAATTTAGTGTTTGTGATGAATTAAATGTAATAAATGAAATTGTAGAGACTTTGTTTGTGGAAATTTGTATTCCGCAAAGTAAGAATATTATAATTGGTATTGTTTATAGACCCCCAAGTTCTAGTTCCAAAGATTTTTTGAATTGTATGACAAAATTTATTAAAAAGTCCTCTATTTATTAATAAAAGCACTTTCATAATGGGTGATTTTAATATTGATTTGATTAAGAATGATGATAACACATCTCAAGAATTTCTAGAAATGTTTTTGTCAGCCTCTTTCTTGCCATTAATTTCGAAGCCAACTCGTGTTACAAATCACTCCGCAACCCTCCTTGATAATATTTTTTCTAATTCTGTGCAGATTTTAAATTCTGCTATAATTTTATCTGATATAACTGATCATTTCCCTATTATAACATGTTTTGATCTTAAACATTTGGTTAATAGGTTTCAGTTTTCTTCATTTAGACGTAGAGCTTCACCGGAAAATTTGGCTAGTCTTGGTGCTTGCTTAGATAGGGCTGACTGGTCCAGTGTTTATGATAATGATGATGTAAATGCATCATTTGAAAATTTTTCAGGGATTATGAATAAATATTTAGATGAATATACAGTTAAACTCGCCTAAGTCGACATCGCATATGTGTGGCGCTCCGACAAAATGAGTCATAAGTCGCACGGGGACTTTTCCCGTAATGAGCCGAAAATGAAGGGGAAGCACTACTCGGGTCGAAAATTTTTTATGACGGATTTTGATTCCTTGACGTTTTATCTATTTGTACAGAAAATTTCAGCGTGTAAAAATGAGGACAAGTGTCCCAAATCACAGTTTTTCTGAAACAATTTTTTTCGGTTACATTTTTTTCGAACGCTCGCCTTTGCGCTGCGTTTCGCACCTATTGTTCTTGCCCGATTGAGACTCCGCCTCCGTTGCTAGGGCGTATGCTAATGAAGCATTGCTCTTGACCCCATTGAAGACAAAGCAAAGCATGGTGCGCGCGGCGGCGTCGGCGGCGGCGAGGGCTTAATTACGCAATAACAGTGAGCTGACCAAGGCTATCGATTGCATGACCAGCGAGTTGCGTTTGATACATGCACCACATTTCATGAAGTGGTGATTGATGTGACGCACAAATGGCGCTGAAAAAAAATTCCAACGAATGATCACGCAAAATTTATGATACTTTATCAATGAGCTAATACATGATCACATATCGAACTTGAAACCTCTCTCTATGTGTGTGTGTACTTTTACAACTTTTATTGGCCTCATTAATGAATTCATTCAAATAATTATGTATAACTGTCGTTCCCTGGTATGTGACTTGCTGTTTAAAGTTCATCTTTGGAGATATAGCATGGCATAAGTTGTCAATTATTCTCGTCTTTATAAAGTCGACAATTCGCATGATAATTTAAGCCAAATGTGTGTAATGCGTAATTTTATTTCCCCGGTTAATAAAACTTATTGCCCTATTTTCTTATGATGGTTTGAGCCGCAACGGCATGAAGAGAAATCGGACGACAAACATTATCAATGCCCAAATAGCTCGTGTTCCCTTTGGAGGATATTCTGACTCTTGTCATTTGTGTATTAGAAGTAGGACCTGATATGAGAAAGTGGCAGAAAGCTATGTCGCTACTCAAAAGTGTTTTTCTTCATCTTTTTTTAAATCAGAATGTGTGTAATGATAGTTGTTTGTCGTGTCTTACGTGTAGGTGACATGTGAGAGGTCAAGTCTGCAAAGAATTTGGCTAACAGCTTTGCGAAGTAGCAGCGCTAATTGCCTATTGAATTGTGTATTCTGAGGAATTCCGAATGAAAGAACTCGGACGACACTGTTCACGCCTTGTATCCGAGTAAACCCGGCATCAACGAAGCCTTGAACAATGAAAGGTAACTTCCTGCTATCACGGGGTGGATAATCACGCAACCAGTACAATTCTTTTTTTCGCTATTGATAGCAGAATTAGTGACGTAACGGAGCGACAGTGTTGGAGGATCGGCATTATGTCTGCTAATTTGTAAAAGATTTTTTTCAGTCCCCTTTTGTGTTCAGAACCACAGCCAGGGACGCCAACTTACTTTATCTCCTACAAGCTATCGTTACTATCTTAAAACGTGAATTTTATGAAAGGTTGAAAGTGATCGCGGAATCAGTTCTTCTGCGTGACACAAGGCTTTTATAATAGCATACCAAGCTTAAATCGTTTACCTGTATAGAAAGGGCGGGAATACACACTTATCGCAATCATCCGGATTTGAGAGTGATACACTCTACTATTTTTCTTCATCTTTCCCCCGACAAAGACCATGGTAATTCAAAACAAACAAGCAAACAAACAAACAAACAGACAAACAAGCAGTTGCATTATATCAGAACGTACAGAATTATTGTGGTTCATGCATAGGTCATCTTTTGATGTATAGTAGTCATTTGTTGTCGTTTTTATAGCGTGTCCTAATAAATGCCTTTAGCGAAAACCCAACATAACTTTTATCAAGGAGGGAAGGGAACTTGAATTTAAATATAACATAGTTTATAGAAATCAGACATGTAAATAAGGCAGTCATAATACATCCGCATGGCCGATTGTAATCTCTTACTTTGACTATTAAACATGATCGCCTGCATTTACGTGCTTTTTCTAATTTCTTGAACTTTGCCTTATTTTCTCTTTTTTCTTTAAAGAATTGCTCGCAACGTTTAAAAATCGTAACGCAGTCCGCTTTCCCACAATTAAATGTTCCATTTGATTCGTCACTTATTGTTGGTCGGGTGACGACAAATGTTGGAAACTCGAGCGATGGTACATGGCATTTTGTTTTGTTGGTTTTCGTCTCATTGCTCAAACGAATTTTGACTACGATTACAGAGGTATCATCTACGAGACTTATCTGATGGTTTTTAATACAGAAATGATCATCAATCAGCAAGGATTAATCAACAAGTCATGAATTCACTTTACCCATCATGTCTAATCGAACTACGACATTGTTGAGGTAACCGCGCCTTTTTATTTTCATAGTTCAAACTCATTCTTGGCATAATCCAAACAAATAATTCTTTATATAATTTCTCAAAATGCTCAAAAGATGGCCATAGTCAAAACTTTCTACAAGGATTGCACACGGCAATCTTTACTGGCCTAAACAAGTTTTCTAGAGCTATCAGTTCCCCCTATGACGATGATTTCGTTTGCGTTTCGAACTTGTACCGAACTACTTTCAAAACAGTTATTTCCTTTATGGGTCGATTAATGAACCAGTCTTTTGAATTCATAACCAACATTCGTAATCGTAACCATACAGTACCATAATACTGTCAATAACAGTTGGAAAATGTAAATGCTATCATAGCATGAAATAAATGAGTAACGATTATCTTCATACATTCTAATTCCTAAGTGATGCCGCTGCGATAATGACACATGGTTTGACTACTGCTTCAAGCAAATGAAAGGAAAAAGGAATGGGATATACTTCTAATGATGATACCACCCCGTACAATGCATTCCACTGTATTTGGTAACATTTGGTTACGTTTCTGTGCGCTTTACGTACGGAAAATAAAAGGCAGATTGATTCCATTAACATGGTAACACACAACGCATTCAAAATGTTTTTTGAAATACACCGTGTACAATGTAATGTTTTAGTATACGTTTTGAAACTTTGAATTTGCGAGTCCTTTGTAAAGTTATAAGGGTTGTTACATTATCAAGCAAAAATTAAAGTATATAGGGATTCGGATTTGCTCAGAAGACTAAAAATGCTTTATATGGCGATCGCTCGCAACAGAGACAATCCGTTTCAGTAGATATACAATGTAATTCTGTTTTCATAAAATGAAAGAGAAACGTAAAGAAGTCAACTTTTTAACTTCATTTAGCTTTCTCACCAATTGAACTTGATTTGATCTGCCACGCATGATATCGCTGTATGTTCTATTAATTCTATCAAATTATTTGATTGGCGTGCTTGTTTTTTATGCGGACTATTACAGGTAAGTATAGTCACTAATTCATTGAAGTTCATAATATTTGTACGATTATGGCGTGTTAGTTGTTTTGTATTTTCATTTTTATGATAATATCACGTGTGTATCTGATTCTGACCACGAAAATATGGCGACTATCTAAATGCGGAGTATGTACTGTAAAACTAATGTCTCCTGCCAGTATAGACAAACTAATTTCTAGTCTATCCCCGCTTGAAATGGAATTTAAAAAAAAACAAAACAAAACAAAAAACGAAGTTCGACTTTCAGCAGATTTCAACCGTTTTGTATAGTGCCTGATACAATAATGATTGTATCTCATGGAAGAAAACTAGTCTCCTTGCCTGAATTTTAGCTGCTTCCTTTTCAAGCTTGCGGGAAAGAAATAGCTGAACATCAATCGCAATCGTAAGGAGAGGCACATCCTTAAAAATAAACACAGGAGTACTGAGACATACTACTAAATAAAAACGGGCCTTTTATCACTATAGACAACACATGACATTGAAATGTTTGTTTGTTTGTTTGTTTGGTTTTTTTTTTGGGGGGGGGGGTAATACAATTCATTATTCTGAAGGTTCGTTAATCATACAATGAAATATGGTTCGCTATTAGCTTAGATTCGTTAAAAAACAACAACGAACAACACACACACATTAAATGCGGTTCCTTTTCCGGTGTTTCATTTACCCGAAAGTAATCAAGCAATCATTTATTTTAGTAAGGTTTGTGAATACAAAACGAAATGAGGAAGGCCTAACTATCAATTTAGAATGTATGTCATTATAATTATCTATACTCAACTTCACAAATGCAGAAAGATTGTAACTGTAAATGTGATGTTTAAAAAAAAAAGATAAGCTTAAGCTACAAGTTAACGAGTCTTTATATGCTATGGTATTACAAAAGTGACCGAGAATAAGAAGCATATTCATGATACAGTCATAATTATAAACCCAACGTGAAGCTGTCAGGCCTACATCAACCTTTGCTTCTGATACGTATAGTACGTGCAACATTGGCAAGCTTGATAAGCGATAATTCTGTGGACGCAACGCCGATGTGCCTAATATGGCGGGAATTCAGAATGTTACGGCTGTATGAGCTGCAGCAGAACAGACGCGAAAGCAGTCTTTGATGTTCTGCAACATTACGACCATGTGCGTAATTTAAGGGTTTTTAGTACACGCAAAGAATACGATCTCAAAAGACGACTATCGTTAATTAACTTCATTTTGAACCCCGCCTACAATGGGTTCTCAGGTTCTATCTAGGTATTGGTACTTGCTAAACGCATCCTCTTTAGTTTCCATTGACAACAACTACATGGGAGGAGAATGGAAGCAATCAACGCCCTCGCTAAAAGACGCTTCTCGTAAGACGCATTGCGTGCCCGCCTATGCTACAATAGGTACTCCGGTTCGATTTAGGTATTGGTACTTGCTAAACGCATCCTCTATAGTTTCCATTGAGAACAACATGGGAGGAGAATGGAAGCGATCAACGCTCTCGCTATAGACGCTTTTCGTAATACGCATTGCGTGCCTTTTTTCTTTCTACTGTTTCCTATTGTTTGTGAGTTAAAAACTTGTGGCAAACTACACCGCAGCCGACACACAACGCGTACCGACTCATTCATGCGGCGGCAGCGGCACGGACACAAACGCACCGAAGTTTACATCGGACGACCGTATTGGTCAGAATCGTTAATGATAGACCTGTCCTGCGATTGGTTAATTATCTTACACACCCAAGCTATCGCCTTATACGGTAGTGCGTGCGATGGAGCGTAAACGCCGTCGTTAAGCAGGACTGTTGTATTGTTTCGTCCCGCGAAAGAAACAGGTTGTGAGCTTGTATGTGTGCGCCTGCGTGTCCATGTCTGTGGATCCGTGTCCATGCCTGTGTGCCTGCAAGCGATCGCGAGAAGACGATACGATGTACACACTGTACAATGTTCAATGAAAGCCCTTACAAGTTTGTGCAACTGCGTATTACATGTAAACACTCATGCCTGTCCAAAAATGGACGATTTTCTACATTGCAGAGATCACTTGCAATCTTTCTAAGAATATGGAGTACCATCACCGTGTGTACATGTATCTCTCCTTGCAAAGAAATTAGAAAAATTGTGTGGTTGTATGTGTGTCTTTATCACTCGATAACTTGAACAGTGTAGAAATAATCATGGTAATAATGACAATTAACAACAACAGAGAAAAGCTATTGTATAATTACATCAAGGGAACCATTTGTTGATGATGATGATGATGATGTTGATGATCACTCAAAAGGTAATAATAAATGTACATTGTAGATGTTCCATATTGTTACATTATCAGTATGGTGTATTAGTATTTTTACTATTTTTGCCTCTCTTAAAAAAAAAACACACACACACATTCTTTGTCCTTTCTGATATTCCCCGAAAGCTTTGAAATATAATGTAGAGCTTACACATTGTCGTAAGCAGGAGATAAAAAAAAAACATCGTCGCTGCAGGATAGGTCGGTATATTAACAGTTTCCGTCTCGATAGGTTTGTAATCTTGGCAAAATATATATATACATATACATAGATTAAGAAATATAAATATACATTTATATATATATATATATATATATATATATATATATATATATATATATATATATATTATATACATATACACAAATATATATAGATATTGATTGAATCGTTTCTTTATTCAAGAAAATGTTTTACATTACACCACCGGTCTAGTTATCCCAAGGTTTCTTTGAAAATGCTGCAAGCATCAAAATATCAAACATCGTAATTTTTATATACAACTTCCCGTGAATGCTAAGCGTATGAGAGAAAGAGATAGAAAAGAACAAAAAACTTCTGCCATATGTCTTGTTTCTCGCTTTATTGCAGCGTATGTCATTGTCGAAGTATAAATGCTATGATAAATGTTGGTAACAACCACATGAGAACTTGCACATTCGATTCCCAACAACCATTAAATCATTGGGGTCCGTAAAAAAGGTTACATAATACATACGAAGCACCTCATTATAATGTATTCGATGGACCGGTGCAGAAAAACTGGCTGTCTGTAATCGGCCTTTGAACATCTCTATTATGCTCATAATCCCCGACTTTTCAGATGGCGGCTACGAGCGCGTCCAGGGATGTTTTTGTATCAACATTCTGACTATTCATGGAGGTACAATGTAACCTGATACTCTGGCCACCTGGTCTATTCAAAGTATTCTTGCGTAATACAAGCGCGTAATTATGTTAGGCTGTGTTTCACCATGATGAATATATAGGACCCCGTAGTAGCAATATCGGCTCTTGCGTTGTATGAATGCTATACAGGGATCCTCCATTTGGTTCGTTGGTCAAGTATATAGATTCTTTTAACGATCTTATAAGCAGGCTGTCATTCATAAGTATGACAGAAAAACAAACAACAACTTCAAGCAACATCGAAGTTGAGTTTCGCGAACTAATCTTCCATTTGATTTGGTTTCTCGGTTTTGTTTCAACAATTTTTATAATGTTGACAAAAGCCTGATGGGATGTTCAATATTCAATTAAATCATTGCACCTTTCTCGCAATCTTTGACAACTAATGATGACTAAACCTGTGAAATCCACGATTTATTTATTCATTTATCTATTTTTTTTTTTTTTTTTTTGTATAGAGACGTTTTCTTTTTGAATTTATCTATCATGACTGCCTCCAGATTTCGACCATAATTATATGTCTTAGGTTTCCATGGGATCAATAAAGGAGATCAACGAGCGCATTTGTAGGTTTCCTGTCGGGTTTAATGTTGCAAAGTTTATGTGCAATCACGATTCACTTACAACCCTATATGCACCGTAATGTCGGGATGAGATATTGTTCACTACACATCAAGTGAGATTAAATCTTACACAGTGTACTGTGATATGATATATATGATAAAAGTCATCAGCAAACGGGATAGATTATTGTTTTGTCTATGTGTGTGTGTGTGTGTGTGTGCGTGTGTGTGAGAGAGAGAGAGAGAGAGAGAGACATGAGAAAGGGTGGAGAATATATATATGTATATATATATATATATATATATATATATAATTATATATTCACTTACAACTATATGATCTTATAAAACACATGTTCAAGTCAGTTGACGGAACATTTATAAGCTCTTCCGGTCTGCCTATGAAACATTGGAGTCTATGCGATAAGAAGAAAGATTGAGAGATAGAGAGAGAAAAATAAAATAGGCTGGTCTTCTAAATTTTGTTCGATGAATGGTAATCTTAACACTTTTGCAAACGAAATGAAATATTATACACGGCTAGGTTTGCCTATAATCTGTGTTATGGTGATATCTAATTAGATTATACATAATAATACGGGCAAAGTATCTTGGATAAGTGATCGCCACCATCGATGAGGATATTCAATCTAGACGACTAATTGAAGATGATGAGAATAAAGAAGGCATAGTGGATAGCTGGAAAGGAAAGTAATGTGATGCAATGAGATAAAAATGAAGGAGCACGAATCGAGGCAAATGTATTACAAAGGAAGAGAAAATGGCATATTCGAGTGTTCAAAATGGTTTAACATTATGCGAAGATTTCATAGTCATTTTTTTTTCTGTGTGTGTGTGTGTGTGTACGTTTGTTTTCTAATTTTACAGTTATGTAATTCAAACTCGTCGACAAAATAAAAGAAAAAAAAAAGATAGCGCCATGAATATGTTCATAATTCAATCTCAGTTTCCTCTCACTATCACTTCAAAAAAACGTATTCAAATTAGAATGCCCGTAGACAATTCAAATTCGTCTCCATGTGAGAGAGCGTCTTTTCAAACAGGGTCGCAGGTGACCATTCCCGAATTCGACGCAGAAGTTAATTCAATTTAGCAACAACAAAAAAAGGCTGGCCATCGCGTATACTCCAGCAGCTGTAGAAGAAGCCGACATGATCATAGAAGTATGACAAGCACAAGCCACACAGGCTTGAAGGCCTAAAATTATTACATCACTTGAGAAAATAAGGAAAAGGCAATATCTTTGTTGAAATAAACAACATTTCTCCTGGCATTCTTCAATCTCTCATAACAGACTGCTAATTTTGCTGAATTGTTCTTCTCTTATGTCAGGAGTGTAAATCAATATTTGTTTAATTGTTTATACAGTACCAGTCATCCCCCGATAAACGACAAGAAAGAAATGAAGAACTAATCTCATTCAATAAGCATAATGTATAAAGGAAATGAGCATTTGCTGCCATCGTTTATGAATATGAAAATGCTGCAATGTGCATGAGTGCGCGAAGTCTAATGGAATGAAAAAATGTAGTCCTACCTAAATGCATATATATCCTTATATATATATATATATATATATGTTACGCTGGCACGATAAGTGAATAAACCACTTCAATAGCAGCATGAAAACATTTGATTTCATCGATACATGAGATAAGACAAGAACATTTCATGCTTTTATTGCCCAAAATACCTTGCTCCTAAACAAAGTGTTCAATTGAAGCGATGGGTTATCACAGGTCCATCTCTCACAAAATTAATCACTCTTCACAAATTTGGAGCGCTTTCTACGAAGGCAAATGCATTCTATGGACCGGTGCAGAAAAAAAGAGACCGTCTGTAATCGGCCTTTGAACTTCTCTATTATGCTCATAATCCCCGACTTTTCTACGAGCGCGTCCAGGAATGTCTTTATATCAACATCCTGTCTATTCAATAAGGTACAATGTAACCTGATACTCTGGCCACCTGGTCTATTCAAAGTATTCTTGCGTAAAACATTCGCATATGTTAGGCTGTGTTTCACCATGATGAAATATATAGGACCCCATAAAGGCAATAACCATCGGATCTTGCGTTGCATGAATGTTATACAGAATATCCTCTATTTGGTTTGTTGCCCAAGTAGATTATTTGAACGACCTGTAAATGACATAATCAGACTGTCATTCATAGGTATGAGAGAAAGAAAAAAAAAAAACAACTTCAAGCAACATCGAAGTTGAGTTTCGCAGACCAATCTTTCATTTGAGTTAGTTTCTCGGTTTTGTTTCAGCAATTATCCCTTTCATAAATGTTGACAAGAGCCTGATGGGATTTTCAATATTCAAATAAATCATTGCATCTTTCTTGCTTTCTTTGACAACTTATGATAACTAAATCTGAAAAAATCCATGCTATTGCGGTACCTGCCATCCACACAGAAGTTTCTTCTCTTTTTTTTGTATAAGAAGTTTGCTTTCTGGAATTATCCATTATGTCTGCCTACAGATATGACTTAAGGTTTCCATGGGATTTAATAAAAGAGATCAACGAGCACATTTGTGATTCAACAGTAGGGGTTAAATGCTGCCAATTGTATGTACAATGTTATAATTGACTTAAAACTCTACTGCCAAGAAGTATTGCTCATTACGAATCACATGAAATAAGATTTCACATAGTGATAAGACAAAAGTTATTTGTTATAATATTATTATGATGAAAACTCATCACTAACCGGAAAGACTATTGTTTTGTGGAATTTGTATATTTGATAGAACATTTATGAGGTCTTCCGGTCTTCAGGCGAAACACTGGAATCTATAGCGATGAGAAGAAAGATTGAAAGGGAGAGAAAGAGAGAGGGAGAAAAATAGGCTGGTCTTCTAAATGTTGTTTGATGAATGTACATATATTAGATATTGTTGTATATATATATATATATATATATATATATATATATATATATATATAATACAGGCAAAGCATCATCGAGAAGTGATCTTCACTAATGATATTATTCAATCAAAGAATTGGATAACTGGAAAGAGAGGGAGAGAGATCAAAGAGGGTGGGGGGGGGAGAAATATGATGGTCTTCTAAATTCTTTTTGATGGATGGTAATCCGATCACACTTTAGCAATCGAAATGTAATGTTACATCCGGTCAGGTTTGCCTATCTATGTTATGGCAATATCTTTTGAGATTGTATATACGGGCAAAATATCTGTATACGTTTGTAGGCGGGAATGAAGTGGATAGCCGGAAAGGAAAGTGATGAAATGTAATGGGAAAGAATAAAGGAGCAATAATCGAAGGAAATGTATCATAAAAGAAAAGTAATGGAAACTTGATTATAAATAATGGCACATTATGCAAAGATTTTGCAGTCGTTTTTCTGTATGTTTTTATTTCAATTTCATAGTTAAGTAATTCATAATCGCCAACAAAAAATAGCTTCCTGAAGATGGCCATTCAGGTTTGTTTTCCCTTCGCTATATGCTATCCCTTCAAATGTAGCATGAACACACTTCAATTTATAGTCCATGGGCCAAGACCCGAAAAATGGGTTGTTGGTACCACCTGAGGTGGCAAAACCTTTTTGGTGTCAGTTTGTTTGTCGGGCAGAGATATGCTTATTAAGCTATGATAGCATTTTCAAATGAGTAGCTTAGTCATAGAAAATGTGTGTTTTTTTTTTAAACCAATTTGGTCTCGTTTTTATATCCCTATACTTCTGAATCGAAACTAACCGCTATAAAAAGAAGAGCACTGTCTTCCGTACGTCCACAGGTGTTCTGTTGTAAACGCGATGCGCTTAGTCTTTATTCAAGGCAGCGAAGGGAATATCCAAAGGGTTATGATGTCCACAGCTGTCACGCGGTGCGCTTATATAGTCTTCATCTGGACCAATGTACCGTTATCATATCTAAAGTTCCTCATATAAGGGATTATCTATACTATTTTTATACCACCCTCTAAACAAATAAATCAATTTTAAACAAAAATCACTCTGTTTATTTACAATATTATTCATTATAATGTATTGTAGTGTACCGGTCCATTGTTTTTGCATTATCCTTTTTTGTTGGATGAAAATAAAGCGACATCGGCGTGGTGTTAGCGTTTTCACACTAGCGTTTTTGCCGGAAAATGATAGATAATTGCAAAATACGGTAAAATTCAAGAGGAATATCTTTTTTTGGTTGTTGTTGTTGTTGTTTTAAGATAAAAGGATATACACTGTATCATAAGCTTTGGATATTCCCTTCGCCGTCTAGAATAAAGACTAAGCGCACCGCGTTTACAACAGAATACCTGTGAACATACCATAGAGCTGCATTTTACAGTTCTACGGAACATACAGAAAACAGTACTCCTGTGCTTATTTTTAAGGATGTGCCTCTCTTAATGATTGCGATTGATGTTCAACTATTTCTTTCACGCAAGCTTGAACAGGAAGAAGCTAAAATTCAGGCAAGGAGACGAGTTTTCTTCCATGAGATACAATCATTAAGACATACATCTATTCCCGAAAGTTGTGTGATTGCTTATGTGCTAAAGAATTGTGTCCATTACATGAATCAGGCACTATACAAAACGGTTGAAATCTACTGAAAGTCGAACTTGTTTCTTTTTTTTTTTCCATTTCCATTTAAAGCGGGGATAGACTAGAAATTTGTTTGTCTATACTGACAGGAGACATTACATTTTTCCAGTACATGCTCCGCATTTAAACAGTCACCATATTTTCGTGGTCAGAATCAGATAATGGACAAATGATATATTATAAAAATGAAAATACGAAACTACGAACACGCCATATGTACAAATATTATGAACTTCAATGAATTAAACTTACTTGTGATATTCTGCATAAAAAACAAGCACGCCGATTAGATAATTTAATAGAATTAATAGAACACACAGCAATATCATGCATGGCGGATCAAATCAAGTTCAATTGGTGAGAAAGCTACATGAAGTTAAAAAGTTGACTTCTTTTCGTTTCTCTTTCAATTCATGAAGACAGAATTACATTGTATATCTAATGAAGAGGATTGTCTCTGTTGCGAACGATCGCTATATATAGCACTGTTAGTCGTCTGCGCAAATCCTAATCCCTAAATACTTAAATTTTTGCTTGATAATGTAATAACCCTGCTTATAACTTTATAAAGGACTCGCAAATTCAAAGTTTCAAAACGTATACTAAAATATTATATTGCACACGGTGTATTTCAAAAAACATTTTGAATGCGTTGTGTGTAAGCATGTTAATAGCATCAATCTGCCTTTTATTTTCCGTACGTAAAGCGCACAGAAACGTAACCAAACGTTACCAAATACAGTGAAATGCATTGTACGGCGTGGTACTATCATTAGAAGTATATCCCATTCCTTTTTACTTTTATTTGCTAGAAGCAGTCGTCAAACCATGCGTCATTTTCGTAGCGACATCATTTAGGAATTAGAATGTATGAAGATAATCGGTACTCATTTATTTTGCGCTACTGACATAGCATTTACATTTTCCAACTTTTATTGACATGCAGTATTATGTTACTGTATGGTTACGATTACGAATGTTGGTTATGAATTCAAAAGACTGGTTTATTAATCGAAATATAAAGGTAATAGCTGTTTTGAAAGTAGTTCGATGCAAATTCAAAACGCAATCGAAATCATCGTCATAGGGGGAACTGATAGCTCTAGAAAACTTGTTGAGGCTAGTAAAGATTGCCGTATGCAATCTTTGTAGAAAGTTTTGACTTAGGCCATCTTTCGAATATTTTGAGAAATTATAAAGAAAATTATTTGTTTTGATTATGTCAAGAATTAGTTTGAACTATGAGAACAAAAAGGCGCGGTTACCCAAACAATGTCGTAGTTCGAAAAGACATGATGGGTAAAGTGAATTCATGACTTGACTAATCCTTACTGAATTGATGATCACTACTGTAAACTATCAGTTATGTCTTGTAGATGATACCTCTGTAATCGTAGTGAAAATTCTTTTGAGCGATGAGACGAAAACCAACAAACAAAATGCCGTGTATCATCGCTCGAGATTCCAACATTTGGCGTCACCCGACCAACAATAAGTGACGAATCAAATGGAATATCATGTCGTGGGTTAGCAGACTGTGTTACGATTTTTAAATGTTTCGAGCAGTTGTTTAAAAAAAAAGAGAAAATGAGGCAAAGTTCAAAAAATTAGAAAAAAGCACGTAAATGCCGGCGATCATGTTTGATAATCAAAGTAAGAGATTATAATCGGCCGTGCGGATGTATATGATTGCCTTATTTACATGTCTGATTTCTGTAAACTATGTTATATTTAAATGTAAGTTCCCTTTCCTCCTTGATAAAAGTTGTGTTGGGTTTTCGCTATAGGCATTTATTAGGAAACACTGTAAAAACGACAACAAATGCGTACTATACATCAAGAGATGACCTATACATACATGAAACACAAAAATTTGTGTACGTTCTGATACAATGCAACTGCTTGTTTGTTAGTTAGTTAGTTAGTTTGTTTGTTTGTTTTGAATTACCATGGTCTTTGTTGAGGGAAAGATGAAGAAAAGTAGTAGAGTGTATTACTCTCAAATCCGGATAATTGCGATAAGTGTGTATCCCCGCCCTTTCTATACAGGTAAACGATTTAAGCTTGGTATGCTATTATAAAAGCCTGCATGTGTCACGCAGAAGAACTGATTCCGCGATCACTTTTAACCTTTCATAAAATTCACGTTTTAAGATAGTAACGACAGCTTGTAGGAGATAGAGTAACTTAGCGTCCCTGACTGTGGTTCTGAAGACAAAAGGGGACTGAAAAATTCTTTTACAAATTAGCAGACGTAATGCCGATCCTCCAACACTGTTGCTCCATTCAGTCACTGATTCTGCTATCAATGGCGAAGAAAGAATACTGGTTGCGTCTTTATCCACCCCTTGATAGCAGGAAGTTTACCTTTCATTGTTTAAGGCTTCGTTGATGCGGGGTTTACTCGGATACAAGGCGTGAACAGTGTCGTCCGAGTTCTTTCATTTGAAATTCCTCAGAATACGCAATTCAATGGGCAATTAGCGCTGCTACTTCGCAAAGCTGTTAGCCAAATTCTTTGCAGACTTGACCTCTCACATGTCAGCTACACGCAATACACGACAAACAGCTATCATTACAAACATTCTGATAAAAAAACTAAACAAAATGAAGAAGCACACTTTTGAGTAGCGACACAGCTTTCTGTCCCTTTCTCAGATAGGTCCTACCTCTAAAAAAATACACAGATGACAAGAGTCAGAATATCCTCAAAAGGGAACACGACCTACATTGTATTTGGGCATTAATAATGTTTATCTTCCGATTTCTCTCCATGCCGTCGCAGCCCAAACCATCATAAGAAATAGGGCAATAAGTTTTATTAACCAGGGAAACAATAGTATGCATTACATAAATTTGGCGAATTATCACACGAATTGTCGACTTAATAAAAACGAGAATACATGTAATTGACAACTTATAGGCCCTACTATATCTCCAGAGATGAACTTTAAACAGCAAGGCACATACCAGGGAAAGAAAGTTATGATTATTTGAATGAATTCATTAATGAGGCCAATTAATAACCGTTGTAAAAGTACACACTCGCATACAGAGGTTTCAAGTTCGATTATTATGATCATTGTATTAGCTCATAGATAAAGTATTATAAATTCTGCGTGATCGTTCGTTGGAATTATTTTTTTCAGCGCGATTTGTGCGTCACATCAATCACCACTTCATGAAATGGAGGGCATGTATCAAACGAAACTCGCTGGTCATGCAATCGATAGCCTTGGTCAGCTCACTATTATTGCGTAATTCTAAAGCCCTCACCGCTTGACCGCCGCGCGCACCATGCTTTGTTTTGTCTTCAATGGGGTCAAGAGCAATGCCTCATTAGCATACACCCTAGAAACGGAGGTGGAGTCTCAATCGGGCAAGAACAATAGGTGCGAAACGCAACGCAAAGGCGAGCGTTCGAAAAAAATGTAACCGAAAAAATTGTCTCAGAAAAACTGTGATTTGGAACACTACCTTGTACTCATTTTTACACGCTGAAATTTTCTGTACAAACAGATAAAACATCACGGAATCAATATCCGTATAAAAAAAAATTCGACCCGAGCACTGCTTCCCCTTCATTTGCGGCTCATTACGGGAAAACTCGCCGTGCGACTTATCACTCATTTTGTCGGAGCGCCACACACGTGATGCGCTCCGTCGGAATGAGTCAAAAGTCGCAAAAAATGAGATCGTAGTTATGCCTATATGTGAATTCTACAGACACTAAGCTTTACACTGATATGTAATACAACTCATTTGGACATCCCTATGGATCATAGAAACGAATATATCTACGCTTATGATGTCAGTCCATTTTCTAAATAACGGAGAAAATCGCTCTTAAAGTTCGGGCTATGTTCAAGCTAACAACCTGTTTCTTTCACTATAGACGAAACAATACAACAGTCCTGCTTAGCGACGGCGTTTACGCTCAATCGCACGCACTACCGTATACGGCATAGCTTGGATGTGTAAGATGGCAAATGACCCAATCGCAGGACAGGTCTATCATTAACTATTCTAACCAATACGGCAGCCCGAATGTAAACTGTAGTGCGTTTGTGTCCGTGCCGCTGCCGCCGCATGAATGAGTCGGTAAGCGTTGTGTGTCGGCTGCGGTGACTTAGTTGCCGCAAGTTTTTAACTCACAAACAATAGGAAACAGTAGAAAGAAAGAAAGAAAGGCACGCAATGCGTATTACAACAAGCGTCTTTTAGCGAGGGCCTTGATCGCTTCCATTCTCCTCCCATATTGTTGTCAGTGGAAACTAAAGGAGATGCGTTTAGCAAGTACCAATACCTATAGTCCATGGGCCAAGACCCGAAAAATGGGTTGTTGGTACCACTCGAGGTGGCAAAACCTTTTTGGTGTCATTTTGTTTGTCGGACATAGATACGCTTATCAAGCTATGATAGCATTTCCAAATGAGTAGCTTAGTCATAATAAATGAATTTTTAACCAATTTGGTTTCGTTTTTATATCCCTATACTTCTGAATCGAAACTAACCGCTATACAAAGAAGAGCACTGCCTTCTGTATGTCCACAGGTGTTCTGTTGTAAACGCAATGCGCTTAGTCTTTATTCAAGGCAGCGAAGGGAATATCCAAAGGGTTATGATGTCCACAGCTGTCACGCGGTGCAATGCGCTTAGTCTTTATCTAGAACAATGTACCGTTATCATATCTAAAGTTCCTAATAAAAGGGATTATCTATACTGTTTTTATACCACCCTCTCAACAAATACATCAATTATAAACAAAAATCACTCTGTTCATTTACAACATTATCAATTATAATGTATTGTAGTGTACCGGTACATTGTTTTTGCATAATATTTCATTGTTTGAATGGAAATAAAGCGACATTGGCATGGTATTAGCGTTTTCACCGTAGCGTTTTCAGCGGAAAATGATAAATAATTGCTTTGTTGTTGTTGTTGTTTTTAGATAAAGGGATATACACTGTTTTATAAGCTTTGGATATTCCCTTCGCCGTCTTGAATATTAGACTAAGCGCCGTGGCTATCATAACCCTTGGATATTCCCTTCGCTGCCTTGAATAAAGACTAAGCGCACCGCGTTTACAACAGAACACCTGTGAACATACAGAAGACAGTACTCTTCTTTGTATAGCGGTTGGTCTCGATTCAGAAGTAGAGGGATATAACAACGAGACCAAATTGGTTTAAAATTAATTTACTATGACTAAGCTACTCATTTGGAAATGCTATCATAGCTTGATAGGCATATCTATGCCCGACAAACAAAATGACACCAAAAAGGTATTGCCACCTCAGATGGTACCAATATCTGGCCTGGCCCATGGACTACTAGAGTGAATAGAACCTGAGAACCCATTGTAGGCGGGGATACAAAAGACAGCATCAATAGAGGAAGTTAATGAAGTTAATTAACGATAGTCGTCTTTTCAGATCGTGTTCTTTGCGTGTACTAAAAACCCTCTAATAATGCACATGGTCGTAATGTTGCAGAGCATCAACGACTGCTTTCGTGCCTGCTCTGCTGCAGCTGTATACAGCCGTAACATTCTGAATTCCCGCCATATTAGGCACATTTCCCTTATAGGCGTTGCGTCCACATTATCTATCGCTTTTATCGCGCTTGCCAAAGCTGCACATAATTTATACTATACGTATCAGAAGCAAATGTTGATGTATAGGCCTAACAGCTTCATGTTGTTGTTTTTTTTTATAATTATGATTGTATCATATTAATTTGAAATTATAGTGCTTCTTATTCTCGGTCACTTTTATGATACCATAGCATATAAAGAACCATTAACTTGTAGCTTAAACCTATTTTAATTTTTGTTTGTTATTTATTTTTTTTTTTTACAGAACACCACATTTACAGTTGCAATCTTTCTGCATTTGAGAAGTTGAGTATAGACCGATAGTCATATTTACAATTATATTCGGAATTAATGCTTTAAAGGCCGTCGTTGTATCGTTTTGTATTCACAAATCTTATACTGAAATAAGTGACTGCTTGATTACTTTCGGGTAAAGGAACCACCGGAAAAGGAACGCATTTATCTGTTTATTTTTTTTTCTTAACGAACCTAAGCTAATAGCGAACCATATGAATTGTGTGATCTATGAACCTTCAGAATAATCAATAACCCCCCCCCCCAACAAAAGGAAGCATTTCGTAGTGCGTCTCAGTACTCCTGTGTTTGTTTTTAAGGATGTGGCTTCTCTTTATGATTGCGATTGATGTTCAACTATTTCTTTCCCGCAAGCTTGAAAAAGAAGAAGCTAAAATTCAGGCAAGGAGACGAGTTTTCTTCCATAAGATACAATCATTAAGACATACATTTATTCCCAAAAGTTGTGTGATTGCTTATGCGCTAAAGAATTTTGCCCATTATATGTATCAGACACTAAACAAAACAGTTGAAATCTACTGAAAATTGAACTTCGTTTCCTTTCTTTTTTTTTTTTTTTTTTTGGTGTGTAATTTCATTTCCATTTCAAGCGGGGATAGACGACTAGAAATTAGTTTGTCTATACTGGTGGGAGACATTAGTGTTCCAGTACATACTCCGCATTTAAACAGTTGTCATATTTTCGTAGTCATAATCAGATAATGGACACGTGATATATTATAAAAATGAAAATACAAAACAACGAACACGTCATATGTACAAACATTATTAGCTTCAATGAATTATACTTACCTGAAATATTCTGCACAAAAAAAAAAAAAACACGTGTGCCAATTAAACAATATCAAATTAAACAATATCATAGAATTAATAGAACACACAGCGATATCATGCACGGCAGATCAAATCAAGTTCAGTTGGTGAGAAAGCTCATATAAGTTATAAAGTTGACTTATTTACGTTTTCCTTTCTATTTATGAAAACAGAATTACATTGTATATCTATTGAAGCGGATTGTCTCTGTTGCAAACTATTGCCAAAGATAGCATTGTTAATCTTCTGAGCAAATCCGAATCCTTAAAGTACTGTAATTTTTGCTTGAATTGATAATGTAATAACCCATATGACTTTATAAAGGACTCGCAAATTTAAAGTTTCAAACCGAATACTAAAACACTACATTGTACACGGTCTATTTCAAAAAATCATTTGAATGCGTTGTGTTAGCATTTAATAGCATCAATCTGCCTTTTATTTTCCGTACGTAAAGCGCACAAAAACGTAACCGACATTACCAAATACAGTGGAATGCCTTGTACGGCGTGATATTATCATTAGAAGTATATCCCATTCCTTTTACTTTTCTTTGCTTGAAGCAGTAGTCAAACCATGTGTCATTTTCGAAGCGACATCACTTGGGAATTAGAATGTATGAAGATGATCGTTACTCGTGTATTTCGCGCTATTATTATAGCATTTGCATTTTCCAACTGTTATTGACAGTATTTTGTTACTGTATGCTTACGATTACGAATGTCGGTTATCAATTCAAAAGACTAGTTCATCAATCGAACTATAAAGGTAATAGTTGTGTTGAAAGTAGTTCGGTACAAGTTCAAAACGCAATCGAAGTCATCGTCACAGGGTGAACTAATAGCTCTCTAAAAAACTTGTTTAGGCCGTAAAGATTGGCGTATGCCATCTTTGTAGAAAGTTTTGACTGAGGCCATCTTTTGAGTATTTTGAGAAATTATATGAAGATTTTTTTTTGAATTATGTAAAGAATTAGTTTGATTTTGACTATGAGAATAAAAAGGCGCGGTTACCTCAATCATGTCGTAGTTCGATTAGGCATGATGGGTAAAGTGAATTCATGACTTGTTGAGAGAGAGAGAGAGAAGAGAGAGAGAGAGAAAGAGAGAGAGGCCAAGCAAGAGGCAATAGGCTACTTGTTCATAATGCCCACCGACAGACACAAACAAGGTATATCACAGCTAGTAGACGCTTATAATTGACCATGTCAGTTACGCCGGGGTCGCTCATAACACACAAAGGGCCTCCATGGAACACGTCAATTTCTATATGTGGGACAGTACAATATTTTCGCGATTTCGTGCCGAGTAAAGGAATGATATCCTTATGATTTCTGCTGGCGCGCGCTGCTGACCCATCAAATCATCACGTTACACCTTAGGTATCATCTTATAGCTGGATAATAATTTTCCTTTTACATGGTATGCGTTCGTTAGTGCCCTACAATGAAAAAGAAGACTCTTTAGGGAATTTTAGACGAGTATGTGAACCCATTATTTCCGGGACATCGGTAATGAATTAGCCATGCACGAAGTCGATGACCTTTCATGTCGCTCTTGGAAAATTTAAACAATATTGCATTCAGGTTTTAACCCTAACCTGTCAAATTTAAAAAAAAAAATCATGTGAAAACGTAATTCAGTGATCATGATCTGCGGGGTCAACTCGAGGTCACCCGTGCGAGAACTTGGATATTCTAGACGGGGTTTTTCGGCTTGCCGACTGACTGGCAATAAGCAAGCAAGGGTTTGAAGCTCCTTGGCGCAAGTAACAAGCCTTTCGTATTGTCGGGAATCGTCTCATTTCACGCTTGCGCTGAAACTGTCGGCCGGGGAATGGCGCATGGACTCGCACGCGGTATACACCTGATACACACGTATCGTGTAAGCACTGCGGGAACCAGGGAGGTAAGATGGGATCATGCGGGAATCAAGCACTGGCGGCACGGGGCCGTGCGAAATCGCACCCAATAGCCGCACGGGTCCGTGCGCCCGACCCGCACGGGACCGTGCGCCAGACCCGCACGGGTCCGTGCGACAGCGTGCGAGGGAGTATGGATCCGCACGCAGGCGTGCGGATCTGCACGGGGGCGTGCAGATCCGCACGGAGGTGCACGACTACGCACGGGTGCGTACAGGGGCGCACGGAGCCATACGCTCCCGTGCGAGATCGCACGAACCTGCACGCAGCCGCACGAAGCGACCCCGTGCGCAGTGCGTGCGGGAGTAACATAACATAATGGTCTGACTGTACCCTGAACTTTGAGAGCGATTTTCTCCGTTATTTAGAAAAAGGACTGACATCGTAAGCGTAGTTAATATTCGTTTTTATGATCTACAGGGATGTCGAAATGAGTTGTATTACATATCAGTGTAAAGCTTAGAGTCTGTAGAATTCACATATAGGCATAACTACGATTTCATTTTTTGCGACTTTTGACTCATTCCGACGGAGCGCCACACATATGTCGAATAATCGCGCAAGTCGATAATTTTAAAAAGTCCCGATTTTTCCCCATTGACTTACCTGTATTAATTCACTCATAAGTCGAATTTTTAAAGTCGAATACTCGCTTAAGTCGATGAAATTCCAAGAACACTTTCACGGAAAAACCATTGAATTCACTGTGCCTAAGTCGAATAAGATTTTATTGTGTAATAAATCACTGTCAAAATCACGAGACGCCAGTTTTTGTTTACATACAGTATATACCAAAAGAAACTGCGTAAATAAACATTAACGTTTCATTAACGCAAGCGGTTTCACCTGAATCGTTAGTAACGCAAACTAACGATCGGGAAAATTAACGTTTGTAAGAAAGGATGAGTAACGATCCCTAGCGCAAATCAACGATGTTTCGTTAACATTAACGATAGGTAACGCAAGAACTCACGCGAGATTTTGGTTTTGTAACGAGACCTGGTGAAAGGACGACGTAGCCCCCGCCGAGTGTAGCGATCTATGCCTTATTTTAGCGGAGTCTTTTCGCGAATCGAATCACGATTTCGCGAATGGTTAATTTGCGACCGGGGTCACCAAAAACGCACGCCGGGCCACCAAAAAAGCAGAATGTTTGCCTTCAGTTTTTGAAATGAAGCGGTAACAATCGGTTCCATAAGATGCTGAATAAATGTCAGATGTTTGCTCTTTTAATTTTGAAAATGAATAACGGTAATATTCGATTCCGTATAATACTAAAATAAATGTCGGATGTTTGCTTATACTTTTGGAATGTCAGAGATTTGATTTTGCGTTCGGAAATGAATAAGGATAAAAAAAAAAAGTATCCGGAAGATGCTGAAATAAATGTCGAATGTTTGCTTTGACGTTCGGATATGAAAAATAATGATATTCAACTCCATACGATGATAAAATAAATGCCGGATGTTTACTTTTACGTTCGAAAGTAAATAACAATTACATTCAGCTCCGGAAAATGCTAAAGTAAATGTCGAATTATCCCTTTGACGTTCGGAAATGAATAACAATAATAATCAACTTCGTACGATGATGAAATAAATGTCGGATGTTTACTTTTACGTTCGAAAGTAAATAACATTAACATTCAGCTCCGGAAGATGCTAAAGTAAATGTCGAATTATCCTTTGACGTTCGGAAATGAATAACAATAATAATCAACTTCGTACGATGATGAAATAAATGTCGGATGTTTACTTTTACGTTCGAAAGTAAATAACATTAACATTCAGCTCCGGAAGATGCTAAAGTAAATGTCGAATTATCCCTTTGACGTTCGGAAATGAATAACAATAATAATCAACTTCGTACGACGACGAGATAAATGTCGGGTGTTTGCTTTTACTTTCGAAAGTAAATAGCAATAACATTCGGCTCCAGAAGATGCTAAAATAAATGTCAGATGATTGTTTTTACGTTCGGAAGTGAATAGCAGTAATATTCTTCTCCATACGATGCTAAATAACTGTCGGATGTTTGCTTTTCAATTTCGAAATGAATAACAGTAACATTTAGCTGCGTTTGATGGTTAAGTTAATGTTTGATATTTGCTTTAACGTTCGGAAATGAATAACAATAGTATTCAACTCCGTCCGATGATAAAATGAATGTCTTATGTTTGCTTTTATGTTCGAAAGTAAATAGCAATAACATTCAGCTCCGGAAGATGCTAAAATAAATGTTGAATGTTTGCTTTGGCGTTCAGAAATGAATAACTATGGTATTCAACTTAGTACGATGATGAAATAATTGCCGAAAGTTCGCTTTTACGTTCGAAAGTAAATAGCATGTAACATTCGACTCCTGAAGATGCCAAAATAAATGTCAGATGATTCATTACACTTTCGGAAGTGGACAGCAGTAACATTCGGCTCCTTGCGATCATAAAATAAATGTCGGGTGTTTGCTTTTGAATTTGGAGATCGAATAACGGTAATATTCTGCTCCGTACGATGCTAAAATAAGTAACAGATTGTTTCTTTTACATTTGGAAATGATTAACGGTATCAATCGGCTCATTTAGATGATGAAATAAAAAGCGGATGTTTGCTTTAACGTTCGGAAATGAATAAGGATGATATTCAGCTCCGTAAGATCCTAGAATGAATGTCGGTTGCTTGTTTTTACATTTGAAAATGATTAACGGCAACATTCGGCTCCGGAAGGTGTTAAAATACTTGTAAATGGTGGATGATTGCTTTTACAATCAGAAATAAATAATGGTAACTTTCGGACCGAACGTAGGACCGATTTAGTTTTGCTTCTTTTTTTTTTTTTTTTCGGGCCACTAAAAAATAAAAATCAATCATTTTGGGGCCACCAAAATAAAAGTTAGTGTGGAGCCCTGGCTTGCATCAATGTGGATAAAGTGTCTTGGTGAAGGGCAAATATCGGGCACACCGCTCCAGCTCTCGGCTCCAGAGTAGACAACATACATGTACATTATACATATGTACGTGTGGTGTAACTTTAAGTCGATTTTTTTCGACTTACGTACAAGTCGAAACTCGCCTAAGTCGATGTGTTTTGCTCAGTCCCGAGAAGATCGACTTATGCGAGTTTAACTGTATTCCTAAATTAAAAGATAAGTCAGTTAATTATAAAACGTCTCCTAAACTTCCATGGATTTCAAAATCTGTTCTTCGTGCAATAAATAGGAAAAATAGGTTATACTATAAATTCAAAATGAAAAAAAAAAATGAGGAGTCAAAAAATAAATACACTTCGTATAAAAACATTTTAACGAAGATTATACGGTTGGAAAAGAGGAAATATTATATGATTCAGTTAGAAAAATATAAACACGATATAAAGAATACATGGAAGGTTTTGAAGCAGGCTATGAATATATCAAAAAAGAAATTAAATATTACAAAGTTAAAATATGATAATAGAATTGTTGAAGATCCTAATGATATAGTTAATATTTTTAACTCTTATTTTTCAATAATTGGGGAAAATCTGGCAGAAAAAGTACCACAGTCAAATACGCATTTTTCTACATTCTTAGGGCAACCTAATTCTAATTCTATTTTTTTTTTGTTCCAACAACCAAATATGAAATAATAGATATTGTTACTGCAATGAATAATAAGCGAAGTGCTGGTTATGATGATATAAGTAATTTTATTTTAAAGGGAATTATATCATCAATTGCTGACCCACTTTCACATATTTTCAATAAATCTATATTAAGTGGTGTTTTTCCTGAATTTATGAAAATAGCTAAGGTTTTTCCGTTATTTAAAAAAGGAGATGAATTTGATGTACGTAATTATAGACCCATTTCATTGCTTTCATCCTTATCTAAAATTTTGGAAAAATTGGTGTTTGTAAGAACAATTAATTTTCTTAATTTTCATAATGTTTTTACAAATTCTCAATTTGGGTTCCGTCAGAAACACAGTACCATTCATGCCCTTTTGAAAATTATTGACCATGCCGCGAATACTATTGATAATCATTCTCATCTTATTGGTATCTTCCTGGACTTCTCCAAGGCCTTCGATATGATAAATCATGAAATTTTATTATATAAATTGTCTCATTATGGAATACGGGGGAAGGCCTTGGAGTGGTTCAGGAGTTACCTACAAAATCGAAAACAATATGTATCTCTGAACGGGAATGACTCAAATCTAGAATTTATTAAATGTGGCGTCCCACAGGGTAGCTTATTAGGACCTTTACTTTTTATCATTTATATTAATGACTTTTGTAGATCATCTGATATACTCTCATTTATACTTTTTGCTGATGATTCCAACGTTTTCTTTTCTCACCGAAATCCAGATACTCTCGTACGCATTGTTAATTCCGAATTGAAAAAAGTTACTCAGTGGATAAGAGCTAATAAATTATCACTTAATCTCCAGAAAACTAAGTATATGCTTTTTAGCAATTCCGTAGAAGCTTTGCGCACAAATATCATTTTTGATGACACTCTGCTAGAACGTGTATCTCATATAAAATTCCTTGGTATCACAGTGGACGATAAACTTTCATGGAGACCGCACATTATTAACATTAGTACCATAATTTCTCGTAATATTGGTATCATAAATAGACTCAAGTCTCATATTCCAATGTCCTCTTTGTTGACCTTGTATTTTTCTCTAATTTTACCGTATCTTAATTACGGACTCCTAGCATGGGGTAGTGCCCATCAAACTTTGCTAGATAAATTACTGTTACTGCAAAAAAAGGCACTTCGTATTATTTGTGGCGTCCCACCACGTTCCCATTCAGAGCCACTGTTTAATAAATATAAGATTTTGAAAATTAAAGATTTGTATTTTTTACAGCTTGGTCAGTTTATGTTTAATTACAATGCAAATGCACTTCCCAGTATTTTCAATTCAATGTTTCCACGGAACCAGTTTTTTCATAATTATCCCACTAGGCAATCTAATGAGTTTCATTTGCCCCTCCTGAGAACTTTATTAGCCCAGAGTACATTTATATACACCGGTCCTAGATTTTGGAATTCATTAAGCTGTGAAATAAAAAATTCACCTTCTTTGTATTCTTTTAAGCGCAAGTTGAAATCATTTCTCTTAAATCCTCTCTGATATATTCTTTATTAGTTAGATCTCATCAACCTCAGGGTTCATCATCCATCCACCAATCTTTCGATCACTGGCTTCATTATTGCGTAATTGATTACGTGTTTTATTATGTAATAGCCATCAAATCCTTGCACAGCTGCGTCCAGTACCAGCCCTCTGAAGCACATTTTCAATCACCCCCTGTTCCATTTCCCTAGTTCAGCGTGTAGGCATTCTCTCTTTTTTCTTTTCCTTTCTCTCTCTCCATTCTTTCCGTCTTTTTTGTCAAGTCGTGTCATGTCTTTTGTATTTCTCCTGTCTTGTTCTGTTCTGTCGTAGTGTGATAAGTATTTGTAAATAAGTAATTCATAAGTTTGTTCATTTTTTCAGTGGTTCACAACATACAAGCTTGCTTTTTAGTGGACCTCTCAGTTCTTTTTTTTCTCAACTGAAGCATAACTTTGTACTTTTTTCCAGTATGTGTTCTTTCGTTTATCTGTATCATTTATCTTTTGCAAAGTCGAATGTTTATGTTTATGATGTAATTCCAAATTTATTATGTGTTATGTTTTGTTGGAAAAAGAAGAATGAAAAATAAATGAATTGAATTGAATTGAATTACTGTCACAATAAGAGCCCGCTCTCTTTCGTTCACAACTTTATAAGTTTATACATTTATGTCTGCCATTACATAAGGGCACGAAGGCAGTAACTAGACTTGGCCGGTGGCTATTTATGCACCTGTGAGATTTTCATGTCAGGGCACTCCCTGCTTATACTCTCCAGGCCACTTATGCTAGAGTCCCACACGGCCAGGTCACAAAACGGATTTGATCCGGGTGAAAATGACCTTGATTAGTCACGGAATGGGGGGTAATTTTTGCTATCAGTCACACATGGCCCGATTTCGAACCGGGTCCATAAGGAATTATAACCGTATCGGCGGGTATTAACCCCTATCAACCCAGCAACCCATTCGATCTGTAACGACCTGGATGTAAGGTAAACCTTGTCATCATAGTCTAGTGGGATTTGGAGAAAATATGACTGTTAGAGGCATTTTTTAGTAAAAGTTGGAAACCGGTCTATTTTATATAATTTGAGTACGCTGAATCCAAAAATTCCGGTTCCCAAGCGGAATTTTGAGTCTAAGAGCATCTAATTTGCATAAACAAAATGGCCGCCAATCCATCGCTTTTTAAGGTATTTCGATGATCTAATTTTCATGAAATCTCCTTAGTCATGCAGAAATAGTAATAATTTTAGAAATTAAGGTGCGGAGACAATAGCTAGGTCGTTATTGTTCATAACTATCACTTATATATGCAAATTAAGAAGTGAAATATGCAAATTAGGAGTTGCCGCTGATACAGCAATGCATTACCGCATATATATGTATAGTAGCCCTACCTATACTTATTCACTTCTGTTTTTAATCATTTTAACCAGTTATCGGGCAAACAAAAAGCACGTGGTGTCGTCAGAGTCCAATCAAGTCCTGCAATCAATCAATTCATAAGAGTTGAATGACACTTATGCAAATATCTATACAAATTGGTATACAAGAGGATACATAACTGGCAGGGTTCTGGATTCTACAACGCATCGCCGCAATAAATTATATGAATCTGTATCATAATTCTGATGATAGTTATCATTGTATCACGACCGGTTCACGATTCCTAGTCTGATAAAGAGATACAAGAACCAACTTCAAGTATTAAAATAAAACACGCATCTCATTTGCATAATAGATTACGCAATTTTTTTTCCATTTTCTCAACATATTTTCCCCTAAAACAAAGTTTTGCTATCAAAATGTACCTTGGCGTAGTGAAATGTGATATGCTATCGGTCAAACATAGTGTACATGGTGTCATCAGAGTCCGAGGAAAATTAAGCACTAGAATCAACCAATTCAGAAAAAAAAATATAACAATAAATTTGCAATTACGTATGCAAATTGGTATGCAAGAGGCTATACTACGACAGGCTTCGTGATTCCCCAACACATGCATTGCCGCGATATAGGAATCTCAATCATTATAGTGATCATATCAAGACCTAAGTTGATGATTCTTTTGTGACAAAGAGATACAAGAAAAAACAGCTATTAAAAATGCCATTATAATCTAATTTGCATAATGAATTATACAAATTGTTGGTCATTTCTATGAATATATTCCCTAAAACAAAGTCTTGCTATCAAAATGTACCTTGGCGTACTGAAATACAGCTAAGTTATCGGGCAAACAAGTTGCACATCATAGTGTCGTCAGAGTCCGGGGTAAATCAAGTACTGGAATCAATCAATAAAGAAGAACTGAATAACACTTACGGAAATATGTTTGCAAATTGGTATTGAAGAGGCCGTAGACCAGGCAGGTTTCAAGATTCTTCAACGCACGCCGCAATATATGAATATGTTTCATAACAGTTATTACATCAAGGCCTGTTAATGATTCCTGGTGTGATTAAGAGATACAAAAATTAACTGCAACTACTAACCAACACACCTCTATTATCTCATTCGCATAAAAAATTAAGCAAATATTTACCCATTTTCTGTCCATATTTACCAAAAAACAAGTTTTTGCTATCTTAGTTATCGGGCAATCACATCACTATACATTACCCTATAGATTAGTGCAAGGTCACTTTATCCTTCCCTGTACTTTGTCGTTTTCATTGGATGAATTGGTTTATAATTATTTTCAATCTGCAGTTTCAATCTGCAAGTCTGGCAACTTTCATAAATCTCGTCTGCGAACATAATTCATGGCTTTTTTATCTATCTCTTCACCCATTCTTCAGGGTAAAAAAAAAAAAAAAAAATCCTGGTATCTCCGGACAGTGTCGGAAACAGAAAATAAGGATGACTTTGTAATTCTTCAGTCATCAACACCTTTACATTTTGGCTGTCGAAGAAACATAATCTGAGTCGAAAAGTCTATTTCTCAATCGAGCTTAATTGATCTATACATTCATGCAAAGTTTGCATCATCACACTGTTGCTAACATGCACACGCTGCTGAACATTGTAGGCCTGATTTGTGACATTTGCATCGAAACGTTCTGCATTGCTTTCGCATGTAAATGAAATCATCTCAAGGCAACTTTGCAGGATTGGAGCTAGATACATCAGTTGTACAGGCTGTAGGCCAGATCAAAACGTTCCCACCCATTATCTAAAGGTGAAGAAAGATCAGGTCTGGCACAGTGAGCAGGTTTTCTTCTTTCTTTCTTTTTTTATTCAGGAGTATTGTCGTTGATCTGCTTCCGCGAGCATTCAGTTTACTTTTGTCGGTAAAATGGCGGAACATAATTTGTTTTTGTGCCAAACGAGCTTGTGTGATGCATCTTTTGAATAGAATATAAGTTTATTCTTATAAAGACGACTGATAACAACCATGTCTTGGAATCCTTTAGTTTTCTTCTCGTACAAGCAGCATCCTTGATGATTTTGAGTCCTTGATCACTTGCTTTACTAAGAGTGCTACTGTCAGTATCAGTCTGACTGAAAAAACACAACTCCATCTCAGCATCTACGGAAGAAAGGCCTCTTTGAGGTAGCTATCGGATCGATGTTATCTCTCCAGGGAACAAAAGTAACTCCATGTTCGCAAGGTGGTGGAAAACCCAGGTCCTCCATAAAAAAGATCAATATCTTAATTCTTGGGCAGAAATTCAAGTGACAACATGGATATTCAAAAACTATACTTGATAAAGCATATAATGAGAGGCGAAATGGCGACCATTTACGTCTGATACGAAGTGGAATCTTTTGTATGTAACATGGTTCCTAATGAGTATTCAGTATTCATTAGTTTTCACAAACCACTGGTCCTTAAAGCTAGAGGCCTATTTGCTAAGAATGTCATTTCTATGATCTGAATCACGCCTCGTGAGATATATCAGAAGTCAGACACACAAGGGAACGTGGCGTCGTCCAGTTAAGAATAAATTGAAATGCATCAATACCTAGTGGTTATCACTGGCGGTATGTTATCCACGCATATTGAAAACAAAATAAAAAAGGACCAGGAAGGTGTAAACCCCTTATTTCGCAGATTTCACTGGCCGAGGCAATTTCAGAGTTCAAACTGTCTTGAAGTTGACTAAGTTACATTCTTTGAACAGATGTAGAAGGATCAAATCTAGGTAGATGTATGCCACACGTCTTTTTTTTTTTTCATTTCCTCTCCCTCACTGCTATGGTAACATCGTTATTTAAGATTATCATGACAAGGCGCGGTCAGAGTGGCAAAAGATCGCAAAGTTCGCGATCTTTTGTTGTCCGGTCACACTGGCAAGAGACCGAGAAGTTTGGCGGGGATGGCATTATAAAATGAAATATCCCTGTAGTGGGAAGTTTCGCGGAAAGTTTGCAGTCACACGCACTTGAAAAACTTTAAGATCTTAAAGATTGCGATCTTAAACTTTTCGATATTTTGCCAATCTGACCGCGTTTTTTGAGATCTTGGAGATCGCGATCTTTAATCTTTTGCCAGTGTGTGATCGCGGCTATTCTACAAGCTTAACTTCCCAATGGATCCTTCTCCAGTCTTAAAAAAAAAAAAAAAAAAAAAAAAAGATATATGATTTCATCTAACGCACTTACAACATAATTTTGTTTATTCTTTGGGGCATCAGTAATGCTTGTTGTGATAATAAAGATGTTTTTCTTCGACTTGCAAGAAAAAAAAAAACGCCTCAAGAGAAAATACTATAAAACCACCTATCCCATTTCAACCTATAGACGAATGCTTGCTATGTATAATCATATGCTATCATATATGAGAGTACCATGCTCTGGCTAACTGGGAAATAGAATTTCTGTGCTGATGCTACAGATTTGCATATTGGAACAATACAATAATGAATGTTGCATATGAACAAGATGGCATTGATCAATGACATTTTTCCACCCCCTCCATAAAAAGTTGAGTCATGATCCGCGTAGAGAGAGTTTTCATGAATTTTTTTTTGCGATTATCGATGTACTACGCAATATTGCGGCTATTTTGTATGTATTATGCAAATTAGATGTTAAAGTTAATTCTCTTGAACAAGACCCTTTTTTGTTTGTTTCGTTTTTTTGTTTTTGTTTTTTTTTGCCCTAGCGCAATCAATTTTGGTTAAGAATCGGGTTCCTAACTTGAATTCTAAAAAAAAAAAAAAAAAATCCAAAAGGACATTTTTACAGGATTTGAAAAATAAAATCCCACCAGGGTATATAGGCTATTGAATTAACTGCATGCACAAATTAAACACTCATGAAGCATACGTTATGATGTGCATATCAATTACAATATTTGCAATTTATTTTGATACCACTGAGAAGGGATTCTGGTATTTATCTAACCCTTAAAACCTGAAAGTCTACATCTAACCCTCTACTCTCCCGCCCCAGCTCACCACCCTGGGCTGGGGCTACCAGCGGCAGGGGATGGCTGGGCTCGCGCCCGGTCTGTAAGACGCGAGGGGATTTGGTTAGTGCACTCGGACTTATCGACACACCTGCCACATCATCAACAATATTAATTAGATTTATTTAAAGACAAAAATTAAACAAAAGTTACATCAAATTCATAAATTTACTTTGGTATTTATTTAAGGGGAAAATCTCCTCTTGTTAAATCACTTTAAACCCACAGTTGCTTGGCAATTCAACATTTTGATACAATATAACCAAGCATGCGCATAATTCAATCTCGGTTATTTTTTACTTACATGGCCTCGGGTGCAAGTGCAAAAAGGGGGGGGGGGGTTAATAGGGAGAGGGAAATTGTCCGCGGAATACTGCAGTTGTTATGGAAGCCCTTCCTTCTCTCAGTCCTAGTCGCCGACGTTACCCGGAGCTCCGTCGGTGGCTGCCTTCGTTGCTTCGGCCCGAATCGCGTCCGTCGCACCGGCGGCTGGTCTCCGGCTGCGCCTCACTTCCTTCTGGGTCTCCTCAAAACATTAGTGGGCCTCAGGGGTGGGGTTTGTGCACAATTCACAATCTTTTTTTTTTTTCTCTTGTTACACGGCAACTCTTCGGACAGTAGCACGGACGGCGTTCCCCACGTCAGAAGTAAAGTTCGGCCCACGGCTCTCTCTCCATTAACAACATTCAACGTTCACCAACGTTCAAAAAAGAAATTGATGCCAACGGGCTACATTTTCACTAAGATTTAATCTATCTGGCAAAGTTCTCTCCACATTGTGACCAGAAATCTCTCTCTAAGTGTGTACCAAATTCTCCTGAAATCTCTCGATGAAATCTCTCTATGAAATCTCTCGATGAAAAATCTCTCGATGAAGAATCTCTCGATGAAAAATCTCTAGAGATGTGCAAGAAAGTCTCATGTAGCCTCTCTCCTGAAATCTGTCTTCTCCCTACAATACATGCCCTTTTAAACTAACCCTTAAATCCCTCCTACAATTCCATTATCCAATCATTTTAATTAATTTCCCACACCTGAATTATTGACAACCCTCTTTCGACCAATCCGCTTACCTGTCCCCGACTTGACCCTCTCCTCTCACCTGCGTAACCTACCTGCGTCTCGAACCCAACCTGACACTCTCCCTTCCTCCTAATATTTATAAAACAAAACCCAGCTTCGCTACGAGCCCTTTAACTTACTCCTCCAGCAGGATTCCCGATTTAACTCACACTACCACAATATTCTCGTTAAACACCTCAACTCCTTGTCAAACATATACTCCTAACATCCTGCCGGTCCTATCTATTTCTTTGTCCTTTAAAAATCACCTGATGTCTATCAAATATCTTTCTTCTTTATTCCCTTTGTCTGATTCCCTACACTGTCCTACCATGCCCTAAACCCGCTGTCTGAACCTTATTCCTTCCCTTTTATTCCCTTTATTCTTTCACCCTGTGCTTTGCCCTATCTACTTCATGACCCCCTAATTTCTTATTATTCCCTTTATAATGCCCATCCTATTCGGGAGCCCCCCATTTTTCAGCTCGTTACATACATATCTAATGTTTTTAATTTCCCTCTCACAAAAAATGTAAAAATTACTCTTTAGTGTTAATAATTATATATTCATCTGCATATTTCAGTCCTAATTTGCATAATTTTGAAAGAAATATAGGCCTACTATTTACCACCTGAAAAACGTTTATCCTTCAAGTTGCTAATTATTCTATGTACAAAGATTTCAAATCACTTTTTTCCAGCTCATTTGCAAAAAAACAAAAAACAAAATCTAGAAAATGCTTGCCTGAAATTGACAATTTCTGTGGCTGGGTAGCCATTTTGTTCATGCAAATTAGATGGTCAAGATTGGTGAATTTTGCTTGGGAACTGGAGTTTTCCTCACCCTCAAAACCTGAAAGTCTACATATTTAGTGTTTGACTTGCCATTCAAGAAAAAATTGTAACAATTAATCTTTCAGTGTTATTATATACTTATATATCTGCATATTTCAGTCCTTATTTGCATAATTATGAATAAAATATACAATTTACCACCTGAGAAACGTTTATCCCTCAAATTGCTTATTCAATTCTCTGTACAAAGATTTCAAATCACTTTTTTTCAAGCTCGTTTGCAAAGAATTTCTAGAAAATGCGTGTCCGAAACTGACAATTTCTGTGGCTGGGCAGCCAATTTGTTTATGCAAATTAGATGGTCAAGATCAGTGAATTTCGCTTGGGAACCAGAGTTTTCCTAACCCTCAAAACATTAAAGTCTACATATTTAGTGCCTAACTTGCCTCTCAAGGAAAAGGAAAATGTAAAAATTACTCTTCCAGTGTTAATATATATATATATATATATATATATATATATATATATATATAATTTATATATGCATATTTCAGTCCTAATTTGCATGATTATGAAAGAAATATACCATTTACCACCTGGGAAACGTTTATCACTCAAATTGCTAATTCCATTATCTGTACAAAGATTTCAAATCACTTTTTTTCAAGCTTCTTTGCAAAGAATTTCTAGAAAATGCGTGTCTGAAACTGACAATTTCTGTGGATGGGCAGCCATTTTGTTTATGCAAATTAGATGGTCAAGATCAATGAATTTCGCTTGGGAACCGGATTTTTCGGATTCAGCATACTCAAATTAGGTAAAATAGACCGGTTCCCAACTTTTACTCAAAAATGCCTCTAACACCTTTTTAGAGAGCCCTTTTTCAGAAATCCCACTAGACTATCATCCATTGCATTGAAGGCAGTGCGGTTGTGCGGTAAGTTTCCATACGGTTTTACGCTTAGGGTTGCAACGGGTCGATGCGAGTCAGTGCGGTTCGGACCGGGCAGGTCAATTCAGATATCAATATGGAATTGAAATCCGTGAGAAAATTTTGAACATGACCAAAAATTGTTCACTGCCGTATCGGATCCCCCGGAAATTCGTCAAGAATTGACACGGGTTACGATGCAGGTCAATGCGAGTCTCTACGGCTCGAACCTGGTCGAAACGGTTTTAATTCCTTATGGACCCGGTACGAAATCCCGCCGAGAATGACTCTAGCATTACACATTATAACTTGACATAGAGGGGGCAAAGCACCTAAATCACTGATGCAATAACTATGATTTGGCGTAGGCTATTGGGAAATGCTGATACCGACGTCCACTTACATGTCGTCGCTCAAAAAAAAAAAAAAAATACTTTTCGCAACGCACGCTGCTGCTTGCACAATATGTAAAGTTAGCTTTCTACTCTTGGTGCTCTCAGATTTTTGCTTACTCCAGTTAAAGATTTTCTAGACAGTCACGTGCACGGCGCAAAGATTTAGCTATTTTGAGTGAAGACATGCAACGCCATTTTTTCAGGTTAGTTCAGTTCTCTTTTTATTTTTCCATCAAGCAAGAGGTAAAACAAAGCAGGCGGAAAACACAAACTTTATTGATTCCAATCAAGGGTAAAACAGTACAAAACGAAAAGTGAATGGCACAGTATAATATAATAAGATATGATATAAATAGTATAACCCAAAACACCTCAGGTACAGCTGTATGCTTTGAAGGATAACAATGAAGTACATGAATTTCTTCCGTCGAGATGTTTTCATTGCAACTGATTGACAAATTGCCCTACATCGACGTCGATGTAGGGCAATTTGTCAATCAGTTGCAATGAAAACATCTCGACGGAAGAAATTCATGAATTTGAATAACAAAGCAGTACCCGCTGCATGCTATAAGGATTAGAACCAACACTTGCTGTCGGGCGAAAGCTCGGTGGTCTAGTGGAGATGACGCCTGTCCGGTGATCAGGAGGTCGTAGGTTCGAATCCTGCTCGAGTATGTACGCCCATGATTTTTTATCATGGCTACTACTAAAAAAACACTGATCAATTCAGTGCTTATTTACGTCGATGTAGGGCAATTTGTCAATCAGTTGCAACAATGAAGTAGGCATGGAAAAAGAGTGGTCCACTAAAAAAAACTAAAGCGTGTAATACATGCATGACCACTCAAAAAATGATAAATAAGCATACATCATCGTCATTCAGATCGTTATTACAGTGTATTTCAAAGTACAGAAAATACAATTCCAGGCAAATGTTCGCGTAAAATGTGTAGATCGAAGGTGCAGAGGAGAAAGACTGGCCAAACTAAAATATTGTCCCATATAAAGCTGCGAGTGAAAACTAGCAATACTGACAATAAGGGTTGGCGTAACCGCAGTAACTTATTTGGATCCGACAAGAATTCACATGGCATCTCTTTAACTATCTGACAAAACTTGACTATTTTGCTGATCTCCTCTCACTCTCCAATAGACACCCAGTGATGACAGCGGTTCAGAAGGAGAGAGCAGCTCAACAGGCGGGAGCTACTACGAAACAGAATAAGGTTGTGCTCAAGCTCCTGGTGACGAATCCTTGAAAAACGGCTATGGAAGTATGTTACTATTCGAGGAGAAAGTGAACAAGCAAGGGAACAAAATAAATAGTGGAGAGGAGAACTAACCAAGGCTAAACGTCAAAGAGAAGAGTCACAAGATTCTTAGACATTGATAGACAAGACGCCACAAAATTAGCACAAAACATTTCAATAGGAAATTGCCCATTTTATATAATTATGTATTGTCATGTTTCTTATTTCCTTTTTGAGATTCTGGGGCTGCCGTCTCTATATCAAGCATGTGCTTAAAGACGGCAGGCTCCTGCATGTTTGTTCTTCCTCTTTATTCTGAAACAAGTGTATCCTCAATTCCTTTGATCTCATTGTTATGTTTATACTTTAAAGACTGTGATTATGGTACTATGAATGCAATATTGTTTTTTCCTATTCTATTGTCACTACGTCAGATACACGTGTTGTTATTTTTCAATATATGATTTCCTTGAAAAAAGTGCAGAAATAAAGTCGAACTGAACTGAAGAACCGAAGGGTGGGGGTGTGGTGGGGGGGGGGGGGGGGCAAAAAAGTAAAGAAAGGAAGTGAGGGAAGGAAGAGAATGAGAACATGAACCAGAACGAAAGGACACTAGCAGAAAGACATTGACGCAACTTCCGGATTTTAAAGGAAATCGAGAAGGGACAAGAGTGAGTAAGAACGGAGGACGGGACATGATATAGTGAAACACTGCAAAAAAATCATTCTAGTTAGGAATGCTGGACAACCCCACAACCAGGACTCAGAGAGCCTCAGTGAGCTGAGCTGAAATACAGTCGACTCCCGTTATACCGAAGTCCTCGGGACAGGCAGTTTTCTTTCGGGTTTTTTTTTTTCGAGATTTTGTTACAATTGAACAAGTATTAAACAATTATAAGAAAAAAAAAACATAGAGCGGATAATATTGGGGCCTGAATTTTTCTTATTTGTAACCAAATTTTCTTTATTAAACGATTTTTAATGGAGGCATGTGCCTGTATGCCGATCAAAGTTTTTAAAAAACGCACATTCAGAAAGCGCTCAAAACTTAAACACGACGGATCCCATCTTGAGTCCCTGCTCCAACATTGTGGTAGTAACTTGTGAAGATTCTCTTTTATGGCTGAAAGATATACCTTGTTGACCGGTCTTGTAGATACAATTACTGTGTTCTGTTTCAAAGACGTATTTGACTCATGCACAATACATTTTATGAGCTCCTGAGGAGCAGGACTACGAACACCTAGCAAGAATGTAAGCATACATTATACTGAAAAAAAAAAACACCGCATGCACTCATGCACACACGCTCATATAACGTGCTTAGCAATATTGTGAAGAAGAGCAATGAATTTGGAAGACTGTCCTGATTTCACCATGTTCGCACGTGTCCACCTGTGGATACAAGATCCATAGTAAAACTTTCTACATTGACATCCAGAAGCGATGTCAATACTCTCCCAAAGTTGTGAGAACGTTAACAAATATTTATACTATCATTGAATCATGAATCTTTATCGTGCATTTTTACAGTAATTTGATTTTGATTTTAAAGCAATCTTCGAATTACTTCTGATGAGACGAATATTGTGTTTAAAAAACAACAACCAAAAATACAATACGTCATAGACCCTCGATGGAGATGAAGAACGAGGACGTGACACAGAGATGATTATATTACATTACACATGGAGTTTTAGCACAACATTCGTTTGGCACATAAAAAATAGGAATATAAAATCATCACTCTTATCAACACTAATGCATACCGGTAGATTATTTTGAAATTTGCTTGTCACAATTGTCGCTCTCATACACCCTATCATTGAACTACTTGTATTATGATTAATATTCAGTGATGATACATTTCGCGGCACGACAGTTTTACATGTATAGAGGCATTTGTAAATGAGCTATACCTGTAATGCATGCATAGAAAAAAATGTGGTGTATAGACGATCGAATAATTCGTGTTCAGTATAATTACACGTACATTAACAAATATTCATTTTTAAGGATATTATCATTTTCATATATAGTTCTCAGAAATTGCATACAAAGTACTTTGCAACGTGACTCTTTATTATAATTTTATAGCTCATGGGATATTGTCGCTTTTTGTCTATTTCCGCAGTCATTTATGATCAGTTTATCTACTTATTATTATGTACTTACACGCATTCTATATTTGATGGAGACTGACTACGTTTTGGAGGGTCATAGGGATGGTTTCTGTTGTGATGAGCTGCTAGTCCTGCTTCGGGATTAGACTCGCTCTTTTAAGAGTGGGTTGACACTACTATATCAAAAACTGTGACTTGTATGAACTCGAATCGAATCGAATTGAATCAACCTGATCATATCTACATGGTTCACGGAACACGATTCACGGAACACTCCGGCATTGTGCAGTCTGCTCGAGCAGTGGGATTGGGGTTACATACACACCCTCATCGAGAAATGATATTGAGCTGGCACCTTTCTCGCTTCATGAATTTGAGTTTTGGGCCTTGGCCGATTAATCAAATCAGGTTTGCACACTGCTTGGAAAATTAAGTTGGATTTGAGCCTTTATCGAATAGGTTCAAGGTTCAATCATAGTTTATTTCCAATCAACGAAAATCAAAACGTAATACAAAGTATACATATCATAAAATGATATTGTCTACACTTTTACAAAAGGTTCATGTAATATGCGAAATAAATTATATACATCAACATATGTACAATAATCAGAAGGAACGATGCGTATACATGTATACTTCGCGAGCTTTCAGAAAATAACTTCAATTTTGGGAAATAGCGATCCACAAAAAAGCTAAGCTTGTAGGACGTGGATCCCTAGATAATTGATGAGTAAGCAATATATTATTCAAGTTTGTTTTATTATTTTCTTACAGCATTCATACTGAATATAGATTACTTAAGTCGTTTGTAAAAAAAAAAAAAATATAGCTATACGCTGGCTTCGACAATAATAGGAAATAAGTATCAATGCTAATGCCCAGACGGTGTTCATTGAACTGGTGTACCGGGAAAATATAAGAAGGACGACACACTCGTACAGACATTCAGTTACCCACACACGTATGCGACGCGAGACAGTACCGAGAAGAGAGAAGACGGTGACAACAAGTCTACGAGGAACAAAAGACAGGAAGGAAGAGGAAAGAAGAATAAAGAGAGAAGAGAGGTCTGCATACAGAACACGCCAAGTGCTGCGACATCAGGACAGGTGAAACCTCAAGCATAAATTAAAACAATTCAGATTATCTAGAATTATAAGTAGATAACAAATGTTTTCTGAATTTGTATTTAAATGTAAGGAATGAGGGTGAGTCTTTTAAGCTATTATCTAGATTATTCCAAAGTCTGGGTCCGGTATACAGAAATGTATTTTGGGCATGTACGGTTCTCATGAATGGAAGATGGAATTCGTTGGATCGTCGCGTAGGATAGTTATGTACATGACTGTTTCGATGAAAGGAATCGTGAAATATTTTGGGTAAAAGGTTGCTGTTGTAATTAAACATGAACTGACCAAGTTGAAACAAATACAAATCTTTTATTTTTAGTATTTTATGGTAAAAAAACAAAGGATCTGTATGTTCTCGTGTAGTTAGGTTAAAAACAATTCTGAGTGCTTTCTTTTGCAATAAAAAAAGTTTATCAAGTAATATCTGATATGTATTACCCCAAGCAAGAATCCCGTAGAGTGTCTGGATACTATTCCTCTCGTGAAAACTGATTCTAATACCCATCAATCATTAAAAAAAAAATGAAATACACCATCTCAGTGTTGCAGTTACGGTTCACCATTTCGATCAGAAAACTGATATACATTCTACATTATGCGTTGTTGAATTAAGCTTTCAATAATTTGATTCGAGAATGCCTGCTAAGGGACGTCAACGTTTCTTGAAGTTACCGTTGGTGCGATGGTAATACAGCCTGTAGTAACTTTATGTATTTTGTATAATTTTGTTTTTTAAAATGTACAGGTAATAAAAATTCGTGTAGACGTTTTATGTGCGTTTGTGTGTTTGTTATTTAATAGAATGTCTATAGAATTCCATGATAGCCTGTAAAACAGTTATCACTTGTAAAATTTACGGTGACCCTTATTTTGTTGCTACAATCGTATGTATCTCCATTCAATGTATTCAATGTATTTCCGAATTTTCCCGCTAAACATTTCCAGGCCCTGTCTCCGTAGTATTTATCTCTCTGTTTCTCTCTCTCTCTCTATTCATTTCCATTCGCATTACGTGATTTACGTAGGCCAACTTTTTGACCCACCTACTAAACATTAGCCCCAATGAGAATAATATTCAACGCATTAACGCTTGGAGATTTAAAACTAATCTTATCATTTGGAAGTCAAATATCAGATCCATTTATTGTTTTACGACATTGTGGTTCTCGAATTCTTTCAGATACAAAACAAAGAGGTTTTCATAATCAAAAAAAAAAAAAAATCATTATTGAGTGGACTCCTCTTTAGTGCCATAATTTATTTCAAATGTGTTCATAACGGAAATGAGCAAAGCAGTGCTGCGTGTGGTTTTTAACTCAATTTAATTTCAGATTTTAATAATATCGTTTATCGACAATAAGAATAACATAATATACATCCCACTTTCTATAGAGATAAAAATCATGTATACAAGACGATGTGGATTTAACAGAGGAAACAATTGTAAGCTTACAGTAAAGAAACATTACAATTGGACTGAAGTTATATGAAATAAAGTGAATTATCAATATGCACTTTGCGAAAAACGGAGGGACCACTGAAAAGACAATGCTTGTAAAGTGTGGGCCCGTTATTAGGACAGAAAAAAAAATGAATTGAAGGCCTACAAAGAGTCAGACTAAAAAAAGGAAAATATACATATTATATTGAAAACAACACAAACACAAACAGACATGAAACAAGACTGGGACATGCAGCGACGAGACTAGTTAAGGGGAAAAGACTGACCTGACAACACGACAGAAGGCAAGACTAGCACAACAGAGATAACGATACATGCGAGGTTCGACAATATAAAAACAAACAAACACACAGACGTTCCAATTCGCCCTTATATCTGAAGCATATAGAGTACAGATCTCGAAGAAAAACCTACTAACTGCGGGACTAGCTTGTAAAGAAACTCCAGCCAACCATCGGATGACTCTAATCAGCCAGTACAGACGTCAATGTAAGTGGTAATATAGATTTTACAAGGAGGTATCATAATAAGCTTGTAGAAGAAATCCGATTCATAGCAGATTGTATTGTAAAATTGCAAAAGAAAAAAAAAACCGTCAATTTCCTTTTGAATTGTTTTGTATTATATTGTTCCAAATAGATCAACCATAAACATAACAATACAAAAGCATGGATGAATTGTCAAAGTGCAGAGGCTGCTTTAAGACAAATTAGCATGTGATATATATGAAGAATCTACATAAAAGGATTGCTTGTAGGGTGTAGATTCCAAGATGCGGATATGAGATTAATTCTTACTTGATATTTACAATTAAAAGGAGTGGCAATTTGTCATAAATGAGTACAAAGAAGGAACAGTTTTTATTTTATTTAGAGAATTCCAGTAATTTGGACCAATTAAATAAGTGGATTTTTAGCTAAAATTGTTCGAAAAAGTGGTAAGTGAAATTCATTTGAGTGTCGAGTTGAATGATTATGGAATGATTGGTTTTGGGGAAACGTTGGATCAAAAAAAAAGATGGAAGTAAATTGTTATCATAAATGTACAACCCTTGCAATTTTCAAAATGTGATCATTTTGCACTCTCAGAGATACCGAAAACAGCGAGAATTCGGCTTGCCATAGAACCAGCAGCATTCACAGTGTGCGGAATGTGGGGCGGACGGTGTCATTGTCGTCAGGTCGACTCATTCACAATGGTAACGGACAATGACAACCACATTCCACACATTGTGAACGTAACTGGTTCTATGGCAAGCCGAATTCTCGCTAGTTTCAGTATCTCTGAGAGTGCAAAATGACTACATTTTGAAAATTGCAAGGGTTGACAAAAATGGTCTCAACTCAAGTCAAATGGACGTCCCTAACCTGCCTAAATACTGGAAAGAAGCCACACACTCTGGAAAAGTGCGAACTGAGAAAAGAGGCTTTGAAGTACAGGGTCTATTCAAGCGCTTAATCTTTCACCAAGCCGCGCTGGCTGTGCGATGAAAAGGACAAAACACAGGATGTCAACCGTCGGAGCAACAACAATTATTATTATCATTATTATTATCATTATCATTATTATTATTACTATTATTATTATCGTTATTATTACTATTATCTATAGTGCGCTTTTCCCACAAGGCCTAAAGCGCTTACAATCAATTCAAAACATGTACGACAGTATGTGTAATTGGATAAATGTTACAGCTACGAACTATGAAAGGATTATCAGATAAAGCTGAAATTGAATATGTTCTATAAACACATTCTGTCCATGATTATTGCCAACTTCAAAAGCAGCAGCACCATCCTTTCAAAAGTTATCAGACTTGAAAGTGAAGAGTGTACAAAGGAATGAAAAGGGGCCTCTAATACATAACTGATCATTCTACTCTCTTCCCTAAAAGGGTTGTAGAAAAACTGCTGGAAACACACTTTCACATTCATGTTATGATTCAAAACTAAAGGATCATGTAGAAGAAGATATAAAAAACTCAAGATTGACTTAGTTGAACCATTTCATCTGCTTTTGAGTGCTTTCGTAAAATCAAGGTAAGCGACTTATTGTTTGTTTTGTGGTGCACGGTCACACACACACACACATATATATATATATATGTATATATATATATATATATATATATATATATATATATATATATATATATAAAGAAAGAGTCTCAAGTACGCCATGGATCCAACGATTACAAAATTTTTATTACAAAATTTTCGGTCTGCCTCAGATCTTCGTCAGTGCAAAGACTGCACTGACGAAGGTCTGAGGCAGACCGAAAATTTTGTAATCGTTGGATCCATGGCGTACTTGAGACTCTTTCTTCTAATAATTACAACATTCGAAGTCCAACACGTGGAAAATTCCAAGATGAACATATATATATATATATATATATATACTTGGTGATTCTATCCTTCTATGAAGAGTGCTCGATATCCTCAAAGGAAGAGCTTTAGACAGAAGTATTGCAACAAGTTCACTCGGTTGACATCAGGTTCATCCGTATTTTATTGCTACTCGGAGTTTCATGCCACCTTCATTTAGGGGCAATCATCAGGCAATGATTAAATACATCCCAGAAATGCATTTGGATTGAATTAACGCATTTTTAGCGCGTGATACCAAAACAAAAACAAAACAAAACAAACTATACGCGCCTGGACCATAGGGACCAGTGCGCACTTAATCATATCCATTATTACGTATATCGGGCAATGATTAAACCGTTGGACAATGCATCGACATCATAAGCTTGTGCGCTATGACCGTAGTTACCAGCGCATACTGAATCACATTCATTATTACACAATAATAATAATTACAATTGTTCAATGCATCGGGTGGACTTGACGCGCTTTATAGCGCGTGACACAATAACAAAGTAACAATAGAGGCCAGTGCGCACTGAATCACTTTCATTATTACGTATGAGTAATAGCATCTGGAAATTTGTATTGATGTAAAGGAAGCCCAGGTGTATACATGCATCAAATTAACCAAATATGCGATGAATTATTAAACAAAATTGTTAAGAGTTATTAAACAAATTGCAATGAAGATAGTTCACAATTAGATGCAGAATACTGAAAGATGGATTATTGCGGAAATCCTTCAGTAAACAGGAGGACACGACGATTTCAATCTAAGACTTGAAATTACAGATGTAGAATTTATTTTCATGGCGGCACTTCGACACAAGTTCTGGTCTCTTGTTTACTAGCGTTTGCTTACTTGCGTTCATGATAAGAAGCTTCTTATCATGAACGCAAGTAAGCAAACGCTACTAAACAAGAGACCAGAACTTGTGTCGAAGTGCCGCCATGAAAATAAATTCTACATCTGTAATTTCAAGTCTTAGATTGAAATCGTCGTGTCCTCCTGTTTACTGAAGGATTTCCGCAATAATCCATCTTTCAGTATTCTGCATCTAATTGTGAACTATCTTCATTGCAATTTGTTTAATAACTCTTAACAATTTTGTTTAATAATTCATCGCATATTTGGTTAATTTGATGCATGTATACACCTGGGCTTCCTTTACATCAATACAAATTTCCAGATGCTATTACTCATACGTAATAATGAAAGTGATTCAGTGCGCACTGGCCTCTATTGTTACTTTGTTATTGTGTCACGCGCTATAAAGCGCGTCAAGTCCACCCGATGCATTGAACAATTGTAATTATTATTATTGTGTAATAATGAATGTGATTCAGTATGCGCTGGTAACTACGGTCATAGCGCACAAGCTTATGATGTCGATGCATTGTCCAACGGTTTAATCATTGCCCGATATACGTAATAATGGATATGATTAAGTGCGCACTGGTCCCTATGGTCCAGGCGCGTATACACACATATATATATATATATATATATATATATATATATATATATATATATATATATTGGGCCGTGACGCGAGAAAAGGGCCCTTAGCGCCGCTGCGCGCAAACGACAGAAAACGGCGCAGAAGTTTGACAAAGCAATACGCGCAAAAAAAGATCAACTAGCTAACTGCGCGCACACGCATAGACACATCAAAAAGTGACAAGATTTGGACAATACATGCTGGTTTGAATGTCGTAATGGGGTCATTTAGGACTGGAATTTCAGAAAAAGGTTTGCATATCTAAGTATGTCAGAGTTCCTTCTACAACGTGGAGGTGAAAACTCATTTTAGGTATTTAATGCCCTAAGGGCCCTTTTCTGGCGTCACGGCCCAATATATATATATATATAAGACACCTGATAACCAAAATATCAAAATTAAACAAATACACTTGTACATACACAATCATTCAAAAAGCTGCGAGAAAAAAAAAAAACATAATCTTCATGTCACCATCATCTATACATACACAAACTTATAGACAAAAATATATAAAATATACACACATCATTATACTTCTCCAACAACTTTCAAATTTTGCTTTAATATACACCTACTAAAAAAAATGCGGGCAGTGATGATATAAGAGATATTAAACACTTGTGTATGGAGACGGAGAGATAGAAAGACAGAAGGGGTAGGAATGAGATAGCAAGAGAGATAGAAAGAGACAGAAGAGAATACTTGGAAAGAGATGTGCAAAGGGATATAAGATAAGGAATCTATTTCTTTTTCATCTTATATTACTATTAGAATCATCATTTCAATCCATATAATCTTTTAACATTACTATCTTTTTAACAATATTATACATCAGTAATGGTCAAAGTTATACAAAAACCTAAACACCTTACACATATAAGGGGGGGGGGGCTACCCTCGCATATGCAATAAGCATACAAACATAACATTCGTTTATATTTCACATTACAATTATTGTCATAACAATTACAATTATTTTCTAATAATAATCTGAATACTGGTATTAAACTCAATCAATATCACACAATAATCTCAATTCAACTCATTATCATTATTACAAAAGAAAATATGTGTGTTATGAAAATTGAAACGTCTTGAAAAAAATATAAAATTGTCAATATAAATCGTATGATGAACATAAAATATCAATTTTATGAATGCAGGTGTAAAATGCACACAAAATATGTGGATCAGAAAAAAAAGATATTCAAAAAAAAAAAAACCACACACACACAGAAAATATTGCAATATCATAACATTCAGGAATAATCATTGCACAACAGGAGTATGAAGTGTGGCTTGCCAAGTTTCAATCACATATTATGGCCACTGCTGGACGGGGAGGGCGCCCCATGAAACCGTATCAAAGAGACATGTTGCTTGTTGAACTCTTTCAATGTAGAGGTATGGATATTGAAAATGATTCTCAAATGATAACCAATAAACTCTGAACACCCCTGAGAACCATATTTGGATTGTGATTACAAAAATGTTGCACTATTCCGCATAAAAGTAGTTTGAAGAGAGGGGGGAAGAGAGAGAGAGATAGAAGAGAGCGAGATAGGTATAACAGCCCATTGACATAATGCCTCATACATAGTGCAACCGATTAATAACATGTAAATTATGGAACAGACAACCAATCCGCAACTTAATTTTTACAATATACCATACAAAAAATATAACATTATCAACCTGATTAAAATGAAATCAACAAATCAATGAGATACGGTATACTAAACTGTTGCGGAATCACTGAGTTTGGCATATTAATTGTTCTCTGACATTTGATTTGAGTAGATATACATCATAATCAAGCTAAAAGGCCCACAACAGGACCGGCGCAGCCTTTTTTTTTTTTTTTTTTTTGGGGGGGGGGGGGGGAGCTTGGTGGAGGGTTTTGTATTTGCAAAAACTAGAAGATTTTTGTTATTGTTGTTTCTATTTTCTTTTGTTTTTATTTCTGCTTTCCAGACGATTTTGACACCCCGTCCACTTTCAAAAAAAAAAAAAAAAAACAACAACTTAGAATTGCCCTTCATAATGCTCAAATGGAATTGAAATAATGGTAATATGAATATATTCCACACGTGGATTGCATGTAATAAAGTAGGTATTTCTTCATAGCTATTGTGTTTCTAATTGTGTTAAGTCAATAAAGCAATCCTCCCCAGTGGCATCGTTTCGTTTTAATGATGGGGCTGGGGGGGGGGGGCAAAACATGGAAAATACTTATGTGCGAGAGAGCAGAGCGACCGAGAAAGAGAAGGAATGGGAGGGGCGGGGGGGGGCGTCATTCCGTCTTTATGAATGTGGGGGGGGGTTGAGTTGAAATATCTGTGGGAAGTTGTCAAATAGATTTTGCATTTTCAGAATTAAAATTCAGCAATCTGGTGCACACTTTGGATAAGATATTTGGACGTTTTAATCAAAAAGCAAGAAAATTTTCCTAATTTCGAGTATCATTTGGGAGTTAAATGATATATTTGCCCCCCCCCCCCCCACCCCCGTCTTCTAGGATCGACGCCCCTGCATACGGGGAAGTATTTACATTAGAATTGAGGTGAAAATATCTCGTAAACACAAATATCTATGATTGAATGTGGGAAAATATCAATCCCAGAAAGAATGTACTAGATAATCTATGGGAGAAACCCTCCGTTAATTGAAGGTATCTAGATATCTCCTCCCACCCACGCGACGGCGAAGTGACAGACCTGATGTACACTTTTTGTCAGTCCACAAATGTGTAAGTCTTCAAGGACCGAACGGGGAGTGTGTGGGAGAGGGTTTCCCCCTCCTACACGAGAGAAAGAGAGAGAGACTTGGCATTTTCAGGCCTGAAATTCAGAGATATGGTTCCCTCTTTTGGTGAGATATTCGAGTTTTGTTTCTATGAAAAGAGTAAAAATTGTAAAATATGAATAAAAATTAGGAGAATGTGCGGGGGGGGGATGATTGTGTCTATTCCCACACGAGGGAGATTTTTCCCCTCCTTCATTTCGGGGTGGGGGAATACATACCAGCCACCCCCCCCCCCCGATTTACGCCAATGTTGTCAACAATAATGCCAAGAAATGTAAAATCTGATACACTTTCTAAATTAAAATCTTCCAAAACTATGTAACAATTTAATAGATCAACAGTGTTACTGAAAAACATATATTTCATGTTTGAACATTCAGTGATAATCTATTAGCCGTGACTCAATATATTATTAGTCGGACAAGAACATCAACGTTATCATGAGAAAAAAAAAACCACAAAAACATTCGTATCATCTGCAAATTGTATAGAGAAAAGCACGTCAGATATACCACAAATGGACACCACAATTAACATTTCTTACAACTGAATGTTATTGTTATCTTTATTTGTAACGAATTATTTTCTATAATATAATTAACTCTTAAACCACTGCAAAGCATTCCCACGTATTTCATTATGCGATAGTAGGTAGAGTAAAATTTTTTGATTAATTGTATCGAAGGCCTTGGAAAAGTAAAAAAAAAAAATCCTAATTAGATGCGAGTGACTGTCAATTACATTAACTACTTTGTCAGCGAAATGATGAACTGCATGGATAATGTTACGTTTTTCTGAGAAACTGATAATTCGTAAATATCTATGTCGATCAAAAAAGATGATAATTCTAATACAAATTACTTCTTCTAATACATTCAACTTTTTACCCATTTTTAAGTTTAATTTAGACAGAACCGATTGGCTGCTGCTATTGGGAGTTGCTATTCCAGCAAGAGTTGCCATCCTAACATCTTTTATGAAACGGGATCCAGAAGTGACTATCATTGTCACTACTGAAAATGGTCAACCTTAATGATTAGAATTACCTTAGCCAGAAAACATACCATTTGAAATTGATAAATTGAAAATATGAGTCAACGAATCTGCAATTTCGGATAAAACTCCTTAAGAATACAATTATCTATACCATCATAAACGGAACTTCACTTTTTTTTTCTTTTCTTCTTATAGATGAAACAATATCAATAATACGACAGCAATTGAGCAGTTAACCACCTAACACTTTTAAGCCATTTGGAGTGATTGCCAGTACCATCTTCTACAATGTACATAACAGGTCACACAGTGCCGCAAAACGAAGGGCAATATGATATTTTTTTTTTCTCAAGAATCATTGGAATTTCACTATTTTATTCAGGTATCAGAGGCTGTAAACAGCGCGAGCATAAAGCGGAATCATGAGAATTTCATTGTAGGCCTAAGCATATAAAATTTTGAACCTTCAACATTTCATTCATCATAACGATGTGTGCTGCAGTCAACGGCGTAAATCCATACTGAGGAGTGAGGGGGGGGGGGATGGTCACCATCACCACGATTACAAGCCCATAACCGGACAGGCGCAGCCTTTTTTTGGGGGGGGGGGGTGGGGGTGGGGGGAGAAGCTTTGTGCCCCCTCCCCCCCCCCCCCCCCACACACACACACACTTTACAGGGATCGGATGCCCCACTCTTTTGCATGAAATATAAAGTGGGAGAAAAGTGGCAGCAACAACATAAAGACTTTTTGTTCTTGTTGCTTTTTTTTTTTTGCTTGTAAGACGACTTTCGGCGGAAAATCAGACCTTAAAAGTATGAAAACATTGTTGTTGTTTTTTTTGGGAAATATCTGTGAGAGGGAGCGGAACGACCGAACGGGGGAAGGGTGTGTATGGGGGGTATCCCTCTCACACACGAGGAAGATTTTGCATTTTCAGACCTGAAATTCAGCGATCTGGTGCTCACTTGTGGTGAAAATTTTGTTTTCTTTCCTTTAAAAAAAACAATAAGAAAATGAAATATTCACAATATATTATTGTATGACAAAATCGTGGTATTTCAGCTCTTGCTGTGCGACATCAATGTGAAGGCCTACTAAATGATGAGGCCTATCATCGGCGTAGACAGGATTTGATCTTAGGAGGAGCGGTTATGTGAGGCAAGGAATCAAGCGAGGGGGGAGGGTATGGTAGGGGGGTTTCCCCCTCCTACGGTGAAATCTCTTTGCGTTGAAAATTTTGACATTTTTCAGTCCAAAAACTGCCGTTTGTAGCTATATTCTTCGCTTTGGAAATTCAGGGGGGCACACCAGGCGCAACTGCTATCAATCACTGGCAGCAACATCAGGAGAATGGTATAGCGAGCATGAAAATTTTAACATTTCACAGTCTAAAAACTGCCGTTTGTAGCTATACTTTTTCGCTTTGGAAATTAAGGGGGACCGCATCAGGTGCAACTGCTGGCAATTACTGGCAGCAACATCAGGAGAATGGCATAGCAGTTAAATGCGAGCGAGCGGGGCGAGCGAGCTTGAAAATTTTGACATTTTTACAGTCCAAAGACTGCCGTTTGTAGCTATATTTTTTCGCTTTGGAAATTATGGGGGCACACCGGGCGCAACTGCCGGCAATCGGGCAGCAACATCAGAATGGCATAACGATTAAATGCGAGCGAGCGAAGCGAGTGAGCTTGAAAATTTTGATATTTTACAGTCCCACATGTCCTTTGTGGCTGTACTAGCATTTTTTCGCTTTGGAAATTAAGGGGGGGGGGGGAGCGCACCGGGCGAAAACTGCTGGCAATTACTGGCAGCAACATCAGGAGAATGGCATAATGATTAAATGCAAGCGAGCTTCAAAATTTTGACATTTGACAGTCCAAAAACTGCCGTTTGTAGCTATATTTTTCGCTTTGGAAATTAAGGGGGCGCACCGGGCGAAAACTGCTGGCAATTACTGGCAGCAACATCAGGAGAATGGAATGATAATTAAATGCGAGCGAGCGAAGCGAGCGAGCTTCAAAAATTTGACATTTTACAGTCCCCAAACTGCCGTTTGTAGCTATATTTTTCGCATTGGAAATTAAGGGGGCGCACCTGCTCACAATCACTGGCAGCAACATCAGGAGAATGGCATAGCGATTAAATGCGAGCGAGCGGAGCGAGCGAGCTTGAAAATTTTGACATTTTACAGTCTAAAAACTGCCGTTTGTAGCTTTACTTTTTCGCTTTGGAAATTTAGGGGGCACACCGAGTGCAACTGCCGGCAATTACTGGCAGCAACATCAGGAGAATGGCATAGCGGTTAAATGCGAGCGAGCGGAGCGAGCGAGCTTGAAAATTTTGACATTTTACAGTCCAAAGACTGCCGTTTGTGGCTGTATTTTTTCGCTTTGGAAATTAAGGGGGCACACCGGGCGCAACTGCCGGCAATTACTGGCAGCAACATCAGGAGAATGGCATACTGATTAAATGCTAGCGAGCGAAGCGAGTGAGCTTGAAAATTTTGACATTTTCCAGTCCTAAAAACTGTCGTTTGTAGCTATATTTTCGCTTTGGAAATTAAGGGGAGTGCACCGGGTGCACCTGCTGTCAATCACTGGCAGCAACATCAGGAGAATGGCATAGCGGTTAAATGCGAGCGAGCGGAGCGAGCGAGCTTTAAAATTTTAAAATTTTAAACTCCAAAAACTGCCGTTTGTAGCTATATTTTTCGCTTTTGTTTGTCCCACTTTTATTTGAGGACCATCCCCCCCCCCCATCGACGCCTCTATACATATTAGGTTGCTTTTGTTAAGTGAAAGATCTGCTGCTCACTCTTTGATAAATTAGGGAATATACGTCTATGTCAAAAGTGTACAAAGTTTATCCCTTATCCTGTATAGCGGACCTTTTGCATGTTCATGATTGCAATACAACGATCTGGTGCATAGTTCTGGCGATATTTGGACAATTTTACACTAAGACAGTTCGAGATTTGTCCTCATCTCGGGAATTGCTTGGGGGATAAATGATTTGTCTGTCTAAACACTTCCTTTGGGGCGGGGCAAATGCCCCTTTGCCCCCCATAGATTCGACGTCCCTGATCTTCCCTTGGTATGCCCATAGATGTATCCTGACTGAGTCATCAGTCACTGTCGTTTCTCAGGAATGATTCAGGAAATGGAGGGGATTCAATTATGGCGATAAAGTTGTTGTTATTGTTTGTTTGTATGTTTTCGTACATATTTTGCAGATGGTCCCCAGTTACTCGCGTCATAGCATGTCTACATGTAGACCTATACTATTTGACGTTGTCAACGCCTGAGCCATACCTTACAGTGTATGTCGATGTTGCTTTCTTCGCGAGCGAGCGAAGCGAGCGAGCGCTTGAGAAAATTATACATTTTCCTACAAGATAGAATACTGTTCAGCTCTGTTACCTGTCTGAAGGCCGGCGTACAAACGTCATGCAATATGCCAAAATTGATACAATTACATTTCTGCTTCCTCCATTTTTTCCCCTCAAAATTCAGGGGGGGGGGGGGATGATTGTACAGGTCATCCCCCCTCCTCCATTTCAGGGGGAGGGGGGGGGATATATCCCCCCACCCCCCCCCCCCCCGGGATTTACGCCCATGGCTGCAGTACCAGGCCCAACATTGAGGACTGCAGACAATCAAATTCTAAAGGTAATAGCACTAGTTTCGTTTCAGGTCTGCCTTTGGGCGCGGGAAGAGAACGTGTAGGCCCTACTCAGTATGCGTTGTATGAAGTTATTGTCATGCAAAATTATTAGCAAATGTGTAAATCTATTCCACATTGAACTTGGACTATGTGTCTCATGAACTGTGTCGACAATAATGCTCTATGCGATATAACGTGCGAATTGATAGCTAGCAAACGGCTGCGTCGCCATTATTTTCATGCGCCCACTCAACTAAAGAATTCCGTTGGTCTCGGAAGGGTGGAAGGCATGGGTGTGTTCGACTATAACTTTGAAAAGATGTGATATTTTTTTTGTCCAGATGACTGGACAGTCTTTCGGCACATTCCGGTCGAAACGTGTATTCAACTTATTCTTTGTGAATTATCTCAGTCTTCTGACTACATGATTGTGATGGATACGAACTCATACGACCTCATTCTCTTATTGAGATTGGCTATTACTGTGTTCTGTGGCCACGTTGGAGAAGGTAAGCCCAATGTTATTTATCCCGATCCTCCACTCAGTATAGCGTTGTAAAGTCCCAGGCTAGTGATGCCAATAAATGTGTTCAAAACGAAAAAACTACCTGAAAATTATTGATTTTAGAAAATACCTGGAATTCCTGTGTACGAAGGAACTCTGTTTACTGGTCGTTATTTTTCTTTGACACCATTTGAATATTGGTCTTTAGTCAACACATGTCATAAGTAAGACAAAACCAAATTGTGTTTATCTCAGCTCAGTGTACAAAAGTAGTATAAACATTGAGTGTGATAACTTTGATTGTTTTCAATGGAAAAAACAGTCACCCCCTAGAGATGAGCTCACAAGCTTTTTTTTTTTATTCACATGTACATTTCATTGGAACATGAGACTGCCTTTGACGAAAGATAATTATTTTACGCGTAGGTTGTATGAACAAATTGCCCTGCCAATGCCCATGCATGCTGGAAAGGACAATGTGTCCGTTAGTGTAGAACAGAGTGTTCATGAAACACATCGTGAACAAGATGTGGAATCTCTTCACATTGTTATATTAATGTTTTTAACATTGTGTACACATGTAGAATCATCAGTTTATAGAACCTTACTAGACCTACATGCACGCACTCGATGAAAAACTACACCACAGTATGAAATCAAGTGACTATGTGAGCATGATAGTATTGTGAACACACTGTGGAGTGCTGTACTCTTTCCAGCAGTCACATTGATACAAGCTTTCTTTCTTCTTTTTTTCCTTTTTTATTTTTTTATTTTTTTGGTTAGCACTCATTGTGGTGCTTCAAAGGATAATCATGACGTCATTGATTCTCGTTCGGGTTACATGCCAATTCCATTTTGTGCTCACGTACATTTTGTAAACAATATCTTTTAATGCTCATTAGAGCTATTGCTGGTTCATTTCAATAGTGCTAGTGCAACATCCTTGTTTGCGATATGAATGAAATCCGTGCTTTTGTGATGAACTTCGAAATATGGAGAGAAGTTTAAAAGAGTTTAAACTGCATGGTGGTTGTGATCAGTGGCGTATCTAGGGGGGGCAGGGGGGCACAAAAAATGGAAAAACAAAACGAAGAAGAAGAAGGAAAAAAAAAGGAAGAAGAAGAAAAAAAAAAGAAAAGAAGAAGAAGAAGGAAAAAAAGACTCGCCCGGAAGGGGGGAGGGAGAATGGTGGGGGGGGGGGGGCAGAAAACCAAATCAAACAAGATAAAAACTAAACATGATGATGACGCGGACAAAATGACAATGTTTATTGTGTTCACACAAAAATTCCATGTTCTGTGAGCTGAAATACAAAAATGTTCGGCTCGCTCGCCAAAATTTATATAAAAAAGAAGGTAAGAACAAAACGTGATGATGACAAAATGACAGTGTCTATTGTGTTCACACATGTAATTTTATATTTAGCAGGCAAAATGTTTCACGGAGCAGCGGCTGCAATTTCTTTCGTTCTGAAGCGATCGCCAATTGGATCAAAAGAAGGCGCCAACGGTTTCGAACATACGGGGGGGGGGGGGGCGCAAAAAAAACCGAATCAAACAAGATAATAACAAAACGTAATGATGACGCGGAAATATACAAATTTCGGCTCACTCGATCGTACTAATTTAGATTATTTTTTTCAAGTCCTCGGTTTGTTGGTATAAATCGTTATCTATAAGGTCGTCACTATAATTGTGAGATTTAATAAGCAAAAAATGACAAGAATTCCATGTTTTGTAAGCTGAAATACAAAAATTTTCGGCTCGCTCGCTGCGCTCGCTCGCCAAAATTTACATTAAAAAAGACAAGAACAATACGTGATGATGACGAGGACATATACAAATTTCAGCTCACTCGCGCGTACTAATGTAGAGTATTTTTTAAAGTCCTCAGTTTTTTGGTATAAATCGTTATCTATAAGGCCGTCACTATATCTTGTTTAGAATTGTAAGATTTGGTAAGCAAAAAATGACAAGAATTTCATGTTTTGTAAGCTGAAATACAAAAAAAAATTCGGCTCGCTCGCTGCGCTCGCTCGCCAAAATCTATCAAAATTCATTACATTTAAATCACCCTCAAAAGATCCCTTTTATGTGCTTGAAAAAGCATCATGTGGACCTTGTTTAAAGTCCCTACCGGGATGGGGTTGGGGTTGAACACTTTTTCAGAAATTAGGGCGCAATTTTCGTGCATGCCCCGGGCGCCGTTTTCCCTAGATACGCCACTGGTTGTGATATTACGCTAACACCATGATTGCCACTTATCTTGGATAAAAAGCTAAGCTCGATCATTAAAAATCTTAGACTAAACTCACCCAAAGCCTCGACCTACAAAATTCGTATTTGGAAGAATAATGCTACAACTCTTCATGAAAGCGTAACATTTTTTTAAGGTTTTCCATTGGTTATCAAATTCTATAGAAATTTAAGGCAAGCAGCACGATCGGTACTATCATGCATCATATGAGCAGGTGACTCTGGGAAGACAGTTTAGTGTATGCATAGCTTGGTAAGTCATGCATGCAGAACATGAACCTACTTTACTAATATTTTCATCTTCTAGCCTCAGTAGTAGGCACTGCCTCCAACGTTCAAGGATGGAAAGGAGAGGACATCCGATTGCCATGTGACATCCAGGAGCAGCCTCTCGCTCTCGTCTGGGTCAAGGAAAGAATCTCAGAGCAGCAGCTGAGGACAATAAAGGCTGAATTCATCGATGGGGAATTTCAGAGTAGGGAGGAACGGTTTGATATCGACAAGAACTTCAGCCTCGTCATCACCGACTTGGAGGTGGCAGATGAGGGTCTTTACTATTGTCAGGTGTTGCTGAAGAATACCCAAAGTTTAGAAAATGGTACGATCATCACAGTTAGTTGTAAGTAAGGTTTTCTTTTTCGCCATGTCATATGTTAGTGGGGACGATACTTTAAGATTGTACAAGACGACAGTCCCCTCCACGATTTAGTTTAAATAAAAAAAAAATCCGTACACACTCAAGCTAAATGAATTCAGGAGCGATAACAATAATGCCTTGTCAATATTATCTAAATCATCTGTCATATGCACGGGGTCACAGGTAACTTATGATACAAGCACTACAGCCAATTTCTATTGTAACCGTGATGTTCGATAATTGAGACTTCAATAGGTTTCTCATTAGCACCGGAACTGCCGTGGCAAATTTTTGACATGCAGTTTCAACATTTGACACGGCATTTACGGGAATCACGGCCTGTTCCGTGTGTCCATCCCGACGTGTGTTCATCCCTTATTTCTATCGTGTTGTCACACATCCATCACGTTTCGTCCAAGTTGGCCAGAAACCTGACTGCCATGGGCGCCGGGAACATGGTGTACACGCATTAAAAGTCAGTAATAATGTTTTGATAAAAATGTGCTCGATTTTCCCCTCAAGCAGCAATTTGTAGAAAGGCGTTAAAAAGCAGCAACAATATTTGGAACTAACATCCGGAGAAACTCTCAGCATGCTTTTAACATTATTTCATTCAGATATACACTGTAATTGTTAATTTCTGCACATTCAGGAGTTCCCATGGAAATTACTAATATTCGAGCATTCCAGTGACCCCTAATTTGACAGGAAATCACGTGAATTTGATTGCTTAACTTGGTTGCTTAAGTCCTTACATTGAGTCACTTAATATTGATATTTTGATGACATGTGATTGATTCAAAATTATTTTTTTTATTTTTTATTCACAACATCTTTGAACAGGGACATTCCGTTCAGTTCTGCTGAAAATTATGTAATTAAAAAAGGTAATGCGTTTTTCGCCTAACTTATCAATGCTATTTTCCTGGTGATTAGAATTACATCATTCTGTTACTCTTTTTCAATGTCTACTTTTATTGCGCGATTCTTACTCTTTATCACTGTATTTATTTTCTAAGAGTGATTCGATATGACATCACCGTGTTATATATCAGTAATTTCATCCTAATAACGTACAGATTAAAAACAAACAAACATGACAGTTCTTGTTCTTTTCTATTCATGATATCCACTTCACATTTTTCTATAAAATGAGCATTCTTAGGTTCTAGTTTCATTTCCAATTATGCAATTCACGTAAGATAAAATATAAAAAAAAAAGTTTGGTTTTCCATGAAAAAAATTGAAACTGCCAAAATCTTTTTAGATATTTTGTAATGCTGAGTGAAATCTGGATTAGAATACAAAATATTATGATATGTAAACTCAAAATAATTTTGTATTTCTCTAGCGATGGCAACCGGACATACAATCGAGGAATGCGTTGATAAAAGTCAATCTCGTCAAAGCCGATGCACATACCAATATCCCTCCAACAGCCCTTCTTTTAATCTTACGTGTGTCGTGAGTGGATTCAAACCTAACGTTTCCATGCTATGGACCGAGGAGTCGGGAAAGAGACTGACTTCCGTGGTTTCACAACAGAACACACTTTCTGATGGCACATACGAGAGGTTCGGAAAATCACTGTTTCAGCTAAACATGGGACAGACCAAACCTTCATGTGCGTGGCTACCGGTGACTCGCTGAATGGAACGTCGACCCGAGAAATCACCGTTCTGCCTTTATCAGGTTTCGTGAAGTGTTGTCAATGCTATGTTTCTGAATAGTCACTGGCATACAATTGATATTTCAAACCAATGTTCTGATTGAGATAGGTCACGGAGAAGTACAATATTCGTTTATTCATATTTTGAGAAAATTAACCCCCCCCCCCCCCAAAAAAAAAAAAAAAAGATGTCCATTTTGCTAGTCTCCAATTTACAAGTAAAAAAAGAGAAAAAATGTAAACCCATTTCAATTGATTGCTATGGAGCAAAGTTACCCCCCCCCCCCAAAAAAAAAAAAAAGAAAAAGAAAAAAAGATGTCCATTTTGCTAGTTTCCACTTTACTAGTGGAAAGAAAAAAATCAACCCATTTCAATTAACTGCAACAAAAAATAAGTACAAGAAAAAACACTTTACGACAACAGCGCGTCACGCGCATTGACGAGTCCGACACAAACGATCAGTTATACAGCCCACGAGTCATACAGTCCGTGATATCGACACTTCTAGGCAAGTAAGGTCAATGAGTTAAGGTGAAACGGCCCACCAGTCCAGCACTCGCTTGGCTTAATATATGCAGTGTCCCTCTCATGTTTGTTTTTGTTTTGTTTTGTTTGTTTGTTTGTTTTTTTGCTTTTGTTTTTGTTTGTCCTAGTACCCCTTTGTTTGCATAGTGTCGGACTCATAGACCCTTTTTTGCCTACGAGCTGACATGCCGTATGACTCGTGAACCGTAAATGACTCATGCACCGTGTTTTTTTTTTTTCTTTTTTTTTTTGTCGAGTTAGTTGGCGAGTGGGTGTCGGTCTCGTAGGATGATTCAATCAATACACACATATTAACGTTTATTTATATTCATATGTAATGTCTTGATAATGGAGTAATAAGTGAACGAGTGTTTCATTTGTGTCTTTATCAAATTTCAGGGAAACGTAATAATTTGGGTCTCATCATCGGAGTCACCATTGGTGTGCCTATTGCCTTTGTCATCCTATTTCTCCTTGTTGGAAAGTATCTTCAAAACAAGCATCCGGACTACCTACCGCGAAGAGGTGTTTGTCTATTTTTTGTAAGGTTTTATATTTGTATTCATTTGTAAATATTTGTGTTTGTGTGTATTTCTTTGGTTTTATTCTTTGCATTTTTCATCGTTCTGATACAAAAATTACATTAGTATAGACGACCGAATATCCCGTGTACACCAACGGCGTAAATCCATACTGAGGAGTGGGGGGGGGGGATGGTCACCATCACCACGATTAGAAGCCCATAACCGGACCTGCGCAGCCTTTTTTTTTTTTTTTTTTTTGGGGGGGGGGGGGGAGAAGCTTTGTGCCCCCCTCCCCCCCCCCCCTCCCCACACACACACACTTTACAGGGATCGGATGCCCCACTCTTTTGCATGAAATATAAAGTGGGAGAAAAGTGACAGCAACGACATAAAGACTTTTTGTTCTTGTTGCTTTTTTTTTTTTTTTTTTTTTTTTTTTTTTTTGCTTGTCAGACAACTTTCGGCGGAAAATCAGACCTTAAGAGTAGAAAACATTTTTTTTTTTTTTTTTTTTTTTTGGGGGGGGGGGGAAATATCCGTGAGAGGGAGCGGAACGACCGAACGGGGGAAGGGTATGTATGGGAGGGGGGGGGGTATCCCTCTCCCACACGAGGAAGATTTTGCATTTTCAGACCTGAAATTCAGCGATCTGGTGCTCACTTGTGAAAATTTTGCTTTCTTTTGTTTAAAAAAACAATAAGAAAATGAAATATTCACAATATATTATTGAATGACAAAATCGTGGTATTTCAGCTCTTGCTGTACAACATCACTGTGAAGGCCTACTAAATAATGGGGCCTATCATCGGCGTAGACAGGATTTGATCTTAGGAGGAGCGGTTATGTGAGGGAACGAATCAAGCGAGGGGGAGGGTATGGTAGGTAGGAGGGTTTCCCCCTCCTACGGTGAAATCTCTTTGCGTTGAAAATTTTGACATTTTTCAGTCAAAAAACTGCCGTTTGTAGCTACATTCTTCGCTTTGGAAATTAAGGGGGGCACACCAGGCGCAACTGCTGTCAATCACTGGCAGCAACATCAGGAGAATGGCATAGCGATTAAATGCGAGCGAGCGGAGCGAGCGAACATGAAAATTTTAACATTTTACAGTCTAAAAACTGCCGTTTGTAGCTATACTTTTTCGCTTTGGAAATTAAGGGGGGCCGCATGAGGCGCAACTGCTGGCAAATACTGGCAGCAACATCAGGAGAATGGCATAGCAGTTAAATGCGAGCGAGCGGGGCGAGCGAGCTTGAAAATGTTGACACTTTACAGTCCAAAGACTGCCGTTTGTGGCTGTATCTTTTTGCTTTGGAAATTATGGGGGCACACCGGGCGCAACTGCCGGCAATCGGGCAGCAACATCAGAATGGCATAACGATTAAATGCGAGCGAGCGAAGCGAGTGAGCTTGAAAATTTTGATATTTTACAGTCCCACATGTCCTTTGTGGCTGTACTAGTATTTTTTCGCTTTGGAAATTAAGGGGGGGGGCGCATCGGGCGAAAACTGCTGGCAATTACTGGCAGCAACATCAGGAGAATGGCATAATGATTAAATGCGAGCGAGCGAAGCGAATGAGCTTGAACATTTTGACATTTTCCAGTCCCAAAAACTGTCGTTTGTGGCTGTAATTTTTCGCTTTGGAAATTAAGGGGGCGCACCGGGCAAAAACTGTTGGCAATTACGGGTGTACTGGCAGCAACATCAGGAGAATGGCATAATGATTAAATGCGAGCGAGCTTCAAAATGTTGACATTTGACAGTCCCCAAACTGCCGTTTGTAGCTATATTTTTCGCTTTGGAAATTAAGGGGGCGCACTGGGCGAAAACTGCTGGCAATTACTGGCAGCAACATCAGGAGAATGGAATAATAATTAAATGCGAGCGAGCGAAGCGAGCGAGCTTCAAAAATTTTGACATTTTACAGTCCCCAAACTGCCGTTTGTAGCTATATTTTTCGCATTGGAAATTAAGGGGGCGCACCTGCTCACAATCACTGGCAGCAACATCAAGAGAATGGCATAGCGATTGAATGCGAGCGAGCGGAGCGAGCGAGCTTGAAAATTTTGACATTTTACAGTCTAAAAACTGCCGTTTGTAGCTATACTTTTTCGCTTTGGAAATTTAGGGGGCACACCGAGTGCAACTGCCGGCAATTACTGGCAGCAACATCAGGAGAATGGCATAGCGGTTAAATGCGAGCGAGTGGAGCGAGCGAGCTTGAAAATTTTGACATTTTACAGTCCAAAGACTGCCGTTTGTGGCTGTATTTTTTTCGCTTTGGAAATTAAGGGGGCACACTGGGCGCAACTGCTGGCAATTACTGGCAGCAACATCAGGAGAATGGCATAGCGGTTAAATGCGAGCGAGCGGAGCGAGCGAGCTTCAAAATCTTAAAATTTTACACTCCAAACACTGCCGTTTGTAGCTATATTTTTCGCTTTTGTTTGTCCCACTTTTATTTGAGAACCATCCCCCTCCCCCCATCGACGCCTCTATACATATTAGGTTGCTTTTGTTAAGTGAAAGATCTGCTGCACACTCTTTGATGAATTAGGGAATATACGTCTATGTCAAAAGTGTACAAAGTTTATCCCTTATCCTGTATAGCGGACCTTTTAAATGTTCATGATTGCAATACAACGATCTGGTGCATAGTTCTGGCGATATTTGGACAATTTTCCATTAAGAAAGTTCGAGATTTGTCCTCATCTCGGGTATTGCTTGGGGGATAAATGATTTGTCTGTCTAAACACTTCCTTTGGGGCGGGGCAAATGCCCCTTTGCCCCCCCCCCCCCCCCATAGATTCGACGTCCCTGATCTTCCCTTGGTATGCCCATAGATGTATCCTGACTGAGTCATCAGTCACTGTCGTTTCTCAGGAATGATTCAGGAAATGGAGGGGATTCAATTATGGCGATAAAGTTGTTGTTATTGTTTGTTTGTATGTTTTCGTACATATTTTGCAGATGGTCCCCAGTTACTCGCGTCATAACATGTTTACATGTAGACCTATACTATTTGACGTTTTCAACGCCTGAGCCATACCTTACAGTGTATGTCGATGTTACTTTCTTCGCGAGCGAGCGAAGCGAGCGAGCGCTTGAGAAAATTATACATTTTCCTACAAGATAGAATACTGTTCAGCTCTGTTACCTGTCTGAAGACCGGCGTACAAACGTCATGCAATATGCCAAAATTGATACAATCACATTTCTGCTTCCTCCATTTTTTCCCCTCAATATTCAGGGGGGGATGATTGTACAGGCCATCCCCCCCCCTCCTCCATTTCAGGGGGGGGGATATATCCCCCCCCCCATCCCCCCCGGGATTTACGCCCATGCACACAGAACTTGCGAATCTATTACCAAGGATGATTAATCGATGTCAAATAAAAGAAATATTCATAAAGGAAAAATACATCAAACAGTACGTCTGTACGTCATACGCGTATTCTTGACATGATGGTGGCCTGAGAAATGTGGGTATGAAAAGAGGAGAAACCAAAACGGTGTGGAAAATATTGCGCCCAGAATATAATCTTATATGAAAACGATCATTGAAAGTGATGTTCTGTTGTTGTTGATAATATATTTCAGGATGTGGCTGGAGCCCCTGCTGGCGAAGACCAAACATACAAGAAATATTTCACGAGGACATGGGGGAAGAAGTATTAATGCTGGGTAAGAAATGTATATTAATATGTAGGTAGCCACAATCTTATTCGTTGTAAAAAAAAAAAAAAAAATGCATCATTAAGTTATGCACAGTGACTTTATAATTATTTTCAAGATTACATCTTATCCTTTTAACCACATTCGTCATTTCGTTGTACAATGATACAGATGTGTTATGTAATCCCAGCAAACACAGAACGGTTTCAGAACGTTTCCTAAACTTTTTTTGGGGGGTTCCATAAGTCTTCGTATAAAATGGACGTTTTTAAAACGTACATACAACGTCAAATTGGGGACTTAGCATTTACCGCAAAGCCGTTTTTTTTTTTTTTTTTGAAAACGTTTTAGAAACGTCAAGGACGTATCAAAACGTGCCTGCATTGTCTTCGTCCTTTGAAAATGTCCACAAAACGTTTTTATTAGGTCTGCCATGTCGACTTCGTCTTTAATGAACGCTTTAAAAACGTTTTTATTTCGTCCTCTGCACGTCTTTTATCATGAATATTCATGCATAATCATGAATATTCAAATTAAGGTGTGTGTGATCTAATTCTAGTAACCATGTCTTCATGCATCACAACATTTTGGTGATATAAAGAATGTGATACAGATTCAATAGGAATAGGGTGTAGTATTGGTGGTAGGACATCGGTTATGATAGGATTATAATAGGTTTAGCAGTAGGATACATTAATCTCAGATTGCGTCTATAATCTCATAAATGTAACTCTTTTTTAAAATACCCTATGGAAAATAAACAGACATTCTTAAAAGGTTTTCTGGACGTTCTAGACGGATATGGAAGGTTCTTTGAACGTTCTGGAAAGGGTCATAAAACTATTTAGACGTTCTTAAAACGTTTTTGAACGTTCTAGGCGGTCCGCAAAACGTCCGCAGAATGCTTTGAATATTCTTAAAAGGTTTTACTGACGTCCCCAACGTTCAAAAGGTTTTCTGCAGGTCCTTAAAAATTCCGAAAGGTTTTTCATTGGTTTTCTAAACGTTTAAATTATCTTTTATAACGTCCATTTGAAACGTTTTAAATACGTCGAAAACCTTCCACGAAAAGACGTTCTGAAAACGTTTTGACAAAACGTCCAAAAAGCGAACTTGGAATGTTTCAACAACGTTCAGAAAACGTTCTTGTGTTAGCTGGGATGCAGTCAGTAAAAAGAAATAATTATACGATTTCGTAAAACTTTGTAGGATAGAGTGCCTTGTAATGTTATCCTCTATCAGCTATTATCGTTTACACTTTTGGATCAATCGATTTATTACATTCCAAGCCCTATTCTTTTTTTTTCATCTTTCTCACTCTACCTCTTTGTCTATCTGTGTATGCATAATAGGCCTATCTTTTTGTGTGTGGGTATTTATGTACATTCAAATGTACAATAACGATTTTTTTTTGTCTTTACTTTTTCTATCTTTTGGTTTCTCTTCTAAGAACCATCATCGCTTACTAAGGAACAAATACAGCAATGCAAGGAAGAGCTGAAGGCGTATTACAGTGTGACACGACGCAAGGTCACGGTGGATCCACTCAACTTTAAGGAGCGTGTTGAATTGGATGAAATTTATACGAATATAAGTATCATAAACCGAAATAGCAAGCGTAAGAAACCAATAACATACGACGATCTTCTGATCAACGATGAAAATGGAAATCATTCAAAGCGACTTCTGATACAAGGTGAGGGAGGTGTTGGGAAAACAACACTTTGCGCTAAGATTGCCTGGGACTGGTGCCAGGGACGGATTCTTCAGGATCTGGACATGGTGCTCCTAATACCTCTTCGAGATGTCACTTACAAAAAAAGTATTGGTGGTATTGTAAAAACTGTCATGCACCAACAGAACACCCGTCAGCACCGACATAACAACTGTCATACACCGACAAACATTCTTGGATCAGCACCGAATGACTGCGACTGTTCACGCCATGTTTGCCAACTCCAACTCTCATGTCCCGAATGGACACTTTTATTCCACCCCACCCTGGTTTCACCAAGGCACATCACGGTTCTCCGTCACACCTCCCCCCAACAAGAGGAAAGTTATGAATGTAACTTTTCGACTATAAACACCTTCGTTGTAAGGCTTACTTCACTGTTCTTGCTTACTACACGTATTCAGCTTACACGACTATACAAACTCAAATAGTTTTGTGTTGTTTTCTTACAAACTCACCTGGCATACTATACACTTATAATTACTGATTTTGAGCCTTATCAGAATCAGTTAACTCCGGCATCAATTGTCCACTTTTAGAACAATATATGAAAACTTGACAAGCCCCCTACAAAACATGTAAATACAATATCAATATGTTTACAGTAATACACATGTGAAACTGTTTTCAACGGGTGCACATACGGGTGCACATACGGGTGCACATAATCCGGAAAGATTACACCAGATGTAATCAATCATTTCTCCAGTAGTATCAATGTTTTGACTGAGACTGTGCTTTCTGGTAGTCTCGACTGTAATTATATCCTCACATACTTGACCAATAAACTTTCATAACTTCAGGCATGAAAAGTATTTTGTTTTTGGTAACACATACACTTCATCTTTAAATGTGAAAACCAAAAATGCAATTTCTTCACGAAATTGTTCTGACTGTTGCAAAGATATGTCTGTTTCTCCAACACAAACTTTCACTGGAGTTTCACTGAATGTGGTAACAGCACACATTTCATGATTATAACAAAATCGTATTTAAACTCGTCAACACATGTGTACATCTACTCATGTACTTGCTAATACATCTTATACTTATGTCAACTCTGCGTCATACGTTAGCCAAAACAACAACAAAATTTTGAACATCGGACATTTCTTTTTGTCCCTTCACACATATGTACTGTCACGCGATAAGATGTTGTAATATACACGTGTATGTGCAAACTCTGGAAAATATCGAGACCATATTCGACACACATTGTGACTATATGTCACTCTGTAACGAAATACATATACAGGTTATTAATTTACAAAAGTGACATTATAACATCTTGGCTTCTTTATGCCTCACTGTCACTCAACACTTTTCATTTATACAAAACAACACAAATTCTTTTGTTTTAACACAGATCGGTTGACATAATTATGACTCATAATTTGATCAACAGTTTTCCTGTGACTGGCCGGTTGTGTTTTGCTATACTGTTTTTGCATTTGCTAGTAACGTATCGGTATACATACAAATCTGAATCTTTTGACTCTTTGGGATACATTGAATGAAATCAGAATATAAGTGTGCAACTGAAGCACAACTTTCACCGTAATCTTACACACCACAGATATTGTATCCTGGCGCTTCCTGTAATGTTGGGTTTTCAAAATATCATATAATGCTTGGCTCGTAACACATCATGAAATTTTCAAGCGATGTCTTCATATAAAGACAGAATATTGTGTACTAGTACTTTCTCATACTTCCTAGCATCACTCACATTATACTGTTTTCGTTTGAAACAAACATGATTAACATAAATACAATTTCTTCCTTCACAAATCCTTGGGAAAGGAAGAAAACTGAACGAAAATACATAAACACCTGTATACTTTGTCATATACAAAAAAATATCAACATCAGTTTCTTGTCTGTTTTGAGTCTTGTTTGAAATGTTCAGCTTGATGTAGGTTTCACTGTAGATTTGAGATTGTTATCGTTCGGCAACATTATCAGCGCGTGCACAGTTTCAAACTCGCGACAAAGCGTCTGCTAATTTGTTGTCCTTTCCTGCTATGTGCACAATTCTCAGTGGGTACGGTTGGAGAATCAAACTCCAACGGAAGAGACGCTGATTCTTGTGCTTGAAGCGTTCTAAGAATGTCAATGGGTTATGGTCAGTGTACACCACGATGTCTCTTCCACCGTCCAAATACGCTTCGAAATGTTGCACGGCTAGAACGACACTGAGGCACTCCTTCTCCACAGTTGAATACTTTTGCTGATGGCGATTCAGTTTTTTGGAGAAGAAACGCACGGGTTTGCTGTGTCCGTTGTCGTCATCCTGAAGTAGCACGGCTCCTACTCCTCGGTCACTAGCATCCGTAGCTAGCTGGAAGCTCCTCTCGAAGTTTGGTGCGATAAGCACGGGATCGTTCATGAGGACGGCCTTCAGCTTCTGGAACGCATCCTGGCAGCTCGCCGACCACTGGAACGTTGTACCCTTTTTCAACAGGTCCGTCAAGGGCACCACCAGGTGACTGAAGTTGGGGACGAATCTCCGGTAGAATCCGCACATTCCCAAAAAGCGCTGAAGCTCCCGTTTCGATGACGGCACTGGGAAGTCCACGATGGCTCGGACCTTAGCATCTCGTGGTGCGACGCTACCTCGGCCTACCTTGTGACCTAGGTAAGTCACACAAGCTTTCCCGAACTCGCATTTGGCCAGATTCACCACGAGTCCTGCATGTGACAACCTCTGGAACAGCTCTCGAAGATGAGCAACATGCTCCTCCCACGTATTGCTGAAAACCAACACATCGTCTATATAGACAACACAGTTATCATGACCAGCAATAACTCGATTCATCATCCGTTGAAAAGTTGCGGGGGAATTTTTCATCCCGAAGGGCATGACACGACACTGGTATAACCCGGAGGGCGTGACAAACGCCGAGATCTCTCTTGCATCTTTGTCTAATGGCACCTGCCAATACCCTTTCATCAAATCCAATTTGCTGACATACTCGGCACTTCCTACCCGATCAATACATTCCTCAATCAAAGGAAGCGGAAACGAATCAGTCTTGGTTATGGTATTGACCTTCCTGTAATCGATACAAAACCTGGACGTTCCGTCTGCCTTTGGGACTAGCACTACTGGGGAACTCCAGTTTGAGTTACTAGGCTCTATGATTCCATTTGCAAGCATGAAATCTACCTCCCTATCCACCTGTTCTCTCTTAGCAGGATGAATCCGATATGGATGCTGCTTAATGGGTGCATTTTCACCGACATCTACTGTATGAACAGTGTCTTTTGCACAGCCCAATTTATCACTGCAAACCTCCGGAAATTCCTGGAAGATGTCGACAACATCTTGCCTCTCCGAATCAGACAAATGATTGAGCAGTAACTCTGGATTTTCTAGTGCCTTTGAGTTCTCTACTCGCGGAATCATTCCCGACTTGAAACTCACACTCTGAGAATCTGGAGCATCAGATTCAAACTCTTCTGCACTTTTCTCAGCACTGTGTAGGACACTCTCACTCACCACTGCACCTTTGTCTTCTACCATCACTCGGCTAAATAACTCCTCAACAGCTGGAATAGGAATCAACGGCGCAGATCTAATGGCATGTTGTGGTTTTCCTACCACTTGGCATTCATGACACGTTCGACAAAATTCGGACACATCCTTTCTCATCTTGGGCCAGAAGAAATGAGTTCTGATTCTACACAAAGTCTTCTTGACACCCATGTGTCCGGCCATTGGAATTTCATGTGCAAGACGTAGAATTTCCTTTCGATACGGCGGAGGAACAACTATCTGGTCGACAACCGTCCAGTCCTCATCTGCGGGACGATCAGGAGGACGCCATTTCCTCATCAAAACACCAGACTTTACATAGAAACATTCTGGCACTCCCTTCGCCTCATCTACAGTCAATGCACCCTCTCTCAACTTCAACAACTCCTCATCTTCCATCTGTGCTTTGATTAAAGCTGGCTGACTGAACACACCTTCTTCCCAACTTTGTTCTCTTTCACCTTCACTAGTCACCTTTCCAAAGAATGTGTCATCAAGAGAAATTTCACTTTCAGACTCCTTTCTCTCACGCTCTGCTTCACTTGCTCGAAACCTTGTGATAGCACATATTGGAAATACTTCTGGGAATTCATAGACCAGTTTTTCGGTTTCCCGCTCGTACACTGGGACTTCGGAAACAACCGGAAGGACACTCACTCGACCTCCTGCAAGGTCATTACCAAGCAAAAAGGAAACTCCATCCATAGGAAGAAATGGAACAATTCCCACAATCACTTCCCTTGAAATCAGTCCACTATCCAAATTCACTCGGAATAGAGGGACCGCCTGAGTTCCTCCGTTGACATCATGTATCAGTACCTTTCTACCCGTGTTACAGTCTATGGGCATACTCTTCACATCTCCTACCATGAGGGACTGTGTAGCTCCAGTATCACGAAGGATGACAACCGGTACTCTAAATTCAGCAATGGTAACTGTACCCTTGGAAATGAAGTCCTTGTACTTTTCATCCAAACCAATTGAACACCTATCTGTCATTTTTGAGACATTACTTTTCACAACATTTGGATGACGCTGTTCATCACTTGCACTTGACTTAACAAAACCATTGGTGGCTGTTTGGTTCGGTTTCTCTTTTGTTTCAGCATCTGAACTGTTCTGTGTACGTGTGTCTGCATGGACTAAACCATGTGTTGCTCTTTGCTTTTGTTTTTCTTTTGCTTCATTTTGTTCCAGCAATCGCCTACATTCGGACTTAATGTGACCTGTTTTCCCACAGAAAAAGCATCTCACTTCTTTGTATTGAGGCCGTGGCGATTTTGGTCGCTCTTTCTGTGATTCAGTCTTTACTTTATCCCTGCGTTCACTATGACTACTGTGCCACTTTTGAGTGTCAGGATTTCTCAACTGATCAAATTTCCTCTTTCCCTCAGGACTTTTTGCTTTCACTTTATGTGTCAACTCATACTGGTCAGCGGTGACTGCTGCACTCTTTACATCATGTACTCTTCGATCTTCCAAATATGTTCTCAGATCTGGAGGTGTCGATTTCTTGAACTCCTCCATCAACACTATCTCTCTCAAATTGTCATAAGTGAGATCTACTTTCATTGATCGAACCCATCGATCAAACATAATTTCTTTTTCTCTCTGAAACTCTACGTAGGTCTGTCTCGAACCTCTCCTATATCCTCGAAACTTTTGCCTGTAGGCTTCTGGGACTAACTGATAGGCAAGAAGGACTGCTTCCTTAATTGTGTCATAGTTATTAGCCTCCTCATCCGAGAGAGCAGACACTACTGAATGTGCCTTGCCTGTGAACTTTTGTTGTACTATCATAGACCAATATTTCTTCTCCCACTCTAAATTCCTGGCTATTCTCTCAAAGGAGAAAAAGAAAGAGTCTACATCCTCTTCATCAAAGCGGGGGACTGTGTTTGCCATTTTTGCAATATCGGGCGTCTTTGGTCTCGACATAGTAACATTAGGCCTATCCCCTGGGACGCTACTGGCCTGTACCCGAGTCAACTCAATTTGACGTTGCATTAACTCTTGTTCGAGTCTCAGATTTTCTGCCTTCATTTTTTCTCTTTCTAACTCCAATCTAGCCAGTTCTAGTTGTGTGGAATCTACCTTCATCTCACTAGGTCTAGTAGTAGTGGTAGTACTTGGAGCAGTTTTTCTACCAGCACTCTCAATCTCATCTGTACTCTCACTCTGGTCCGTGTGTTCATATTCTACACCACCCAGTTCAAGCTTCTTCACCAGAACTGCAAAGATTTCTTTCTTTCGACTACACTCTCTGATATCAGCATCTACATGAGTTGCAACCTCAATCAATTGGGCTTTCACTAACCCTCTCAATCTACCAAGAGTGACGTCTTTCACAAACTCTGCAGCATCGAACTTGGCTGCCATGATTATTCACATCTAGTTTTCCGACTAGATTTCAAGACTACGTCGCTAACGCAACTTCCACAGTACACTCCACTGCGTACCGAACTACGAGAATAGTCTAAGCAATTCAGACCGAACAAACACTCGTATATCTCGAGGCCAATTTCCTCGTAAAGCCACATCTAACGATGCTAATCCAAATAACCAGAAAGTGACACACTAATCTGATAAAATGACACAACGGAAACGATAATACGTACCCTTCCTTTCCAGCAATCAATGCTGCAACCCTGGTATTCAGCTAGCGAGAAGACCAGTACAAGTGCGCAAAACATACTCATCGCATCGCTTCGCGAATCGCACTTCCATTCACAACCACTGCTAACGCAGCCCCATTACACATACCGTGCAATGTCACGCAGTATACAATATTGCTACGAACGAACGACAATTACGTTCGCTACCCTGTGTACACATCTCACATGAGTGCGAACACTACAACACATGCTTCCAGCGGGCATCAATACTTACAACGATGTACCAAACACCGAAATAACTACCCAAAAGACAGCTTGTTTGTATGTTCATTTCCCGGACATGTTCCCCACATGTCATGCACCAATAGAACACCCGTCAGCACCGACATAACAACTGTCATACACCGACAAACATTCTTGGATCAGCACCGAATGACTGCGACTGTTCACGCCATGTTTGCCAACTCCAACTCTCATGTCCCGAATGGACACTTTTATTCCACCCCACCCTGGTTTCACCAAGGCACATCACGGTTCTCCGTCACAAAACATATCTCTCTGATTCAAACACAGCAAAAATGAACCAAATACATGATTACATTACAAGAAATCAAAGTAGAGTCCTCATTATATTTGATGGGTTCGATGAGTTTACCGGGAGATTAAGTGAAACTAACAGCAGTGAGGTCATTCGCATATTGAGAATAGAGCAATATAAGTCATGCAAAGTAATTGTGACCACACGACCATGGAGAACTGACGAGTTCATGATGGACAAGACTATTGCTGACGCTTACACTATTCTTAGCGTCGATGGATTTAACAAGGAGAATTTATCAACTTACATTACAAAGTACTTTCGGATTGCGGAGGAAGACAATCTTGCAGAAAACTTGATTAGTTTTATGGAGGAAAATGATATCATCCAGTCAAATATGGCTCCATTTCCTATCTACTGTGCGATGCTTTGTCTGATGTGGAAAGACTTCAGTGAAGAGAGACGAAAAGAAATGCAAAATTTCCAAACTTTCTCCATGATATTTTTTGAGATGATGTTTTTTCTGAAAGAACATTACGCATCAAAGGCCTGTGCAAATTTACAGAATCAGAACATTGCTCAGCATTTGAATGAAGCTGGAATGGCAATTCAAGAAATAAGCGAGATAGCGCTAAACGGTTTATTGGACAGAAATATTTCCTTTTCTGAAAACAAATTCAGAAAGTGTTTGAAAGCCATGAAAACATGCTGCAGAGTGGGAGTTCTGACTATAGAAAGAGATGTCATCACAAGGGAGTGTCGACGGAATTTAAACATTTCATCCTTGGTTGAATCAACTGTTTCTTTTCCCCACAAACTGTTTCAAGAATACATTGCAGGGGTATATATTGGATATTTATTCACCAATGATCGCACCAAGTACAAAAAGGTGAAGAAGAAACTTCTTCGTCGACCTGAAGAATTTCGCTATGTACTCTACTTCGCCTCAGGTTCAGGGAATGAGCTTGGCCTTGATATCATCAAAGGCCTGATAAACTGTGATACCGGTAACTTCTCACCTCATTCCTCCCTTGACGAAGAGCTTGGTAAACGTAATTTCTGTGTTGACGTTGCGTTTGAATGTCATACTGAGGAGGCCACAAGAGCAGTGGGAGAACGATGGGGTAAATACACACTAAATACCCGTTCACCAGAACACACATTGTCAGGAGCGGTGTTCATGGTGCGAAAGAACCAAGTGGTGAGTGACGCAGCTTGAATATTGATTTGAAATATTACAGAAAACTTTGTGTACAACAATAATAAGATTCCGTGCATATGTGTGCGTCTTTTCCTGTGTGAAATTGAGTGTATAATCAATAACCTCAACAGCTTTATTCAAAGTTGGTATAGTTAAGCTTATGATGACTTGGTGTGTGTTTTAAATCTTAATCACCATGTCACTTAATTCATGCACTTGTATCATGTAATTAATCGGAACGTTTCTTTCGGTAAATTGTATATAGCTTTTTTTTTCCTTGTGACATTAGAAAAAATACAATAGTTATGATGAGTCAAGCAATATGTTCTTTGTTGTTCTTATGGCAAAATAATTGGCTCCACGGAGAAAATGAATAATAGCAGTTTCATGGTCGAATAAAATCAGATCGATTCGCGACAATAGTTAAAGATATAAAGTTTTGGTACCTCAAAAGTTTCCCTGAATTTCCTTGTCTTAGTTTGTGTTTCAGGTTAACTCTTTATGTGCCACGTTCGCACGTCCGACTCAGTCGACGGCGTGCCAACTTCGCATATTCTGCTCAACAAAAAAAGCCGCCAAAACCGATCGACAAATCACTAATCACTGCTAATCCCGCGGCACAATGAAAGCGTCTCTCGTGCTTTTGTTCCTCTCATATACGGCTTGCATTCTATGTGGTGATTGACTATCAAGCGGCGTTCCCATCTAGATTTGCTCGTACATTCTAAGTTTTTGTCACGGTTTTACTAGCAAAAGTCATTCCTTTACAGTAATGTAGCAACTGGTCATTCAAAAGAAAAAATGAAAATAGATTCGTCATACAATTTATATCGGAACAAAGCTTGGCATTCCTCTTTAACTTTGCCTACCAGTGTGCCCGTCTTAACAGAAATTTGTAGTTATTTACACAAATTGGAAAAACAGAATTTTTTCTCAGAGCATGACTACCTTCCTGTCTCAGAATAACGTGGCACACAGGGGGTTTCCACCATGGCACATAAAGAGTTAAAGTACCTTTCATATAACTAAAGGCGGTGTCACACCTCTCCGGGCAAGCTACGCGGGCTTGTGGCGAGGAGGTAGTTTAAAGCACGTAGAAGATTTTCCGCGGGCGGACAAGAATGTTTGCAATTTTCGCACTTGTTTCTTACTTACAAGACGCGTGCTACTTAGCTTCTACTTGCGTGCGTTCCGTGTGACTCGCATGAGAGCTTTGAAACCGATCCATTTTCTGTTACGAGCGACTTACGGGGATTGCAAAGTACCTGCTTTGGAGTTGCCTGTGAGGTGCTACCGGTAAGGGTTTCCTACTTGTGTTCTGCGCGTACCTCTACGCTCAACTCCCGTGACTCTTCCTTAACAAGTTTTGAGCATGCTCAAGGCCTTGCCATACCGTATCTGGAGAAGTTTTGCGGCTTGACTTGCGGGGAAACAAATTTGCTACCCGGAGCTCTCCGCAGTTGGCCCGAACTTGACAGTACCTGCACTTATCTCGTCCTTAGTTGCCCGAAGGTGCGCACGCTAGTCCAATTTTCCCGCAGCAAAGTTTTGAGCATGACCAAAACTATTTCCGGAAGAGTTCCACGCAGAACACCCGTAGGAGGGCCGTAGCCGCCGCAATTCACAGGCATTTGACCCGCTTGAAGTAGGTAAGTTGCCCGCTGATCTATGCCTATGTGAAGGGAGTGCGTGCCATTTGTGGGCTCATTCTCTTCTTTGTCCTCTGTCCTCTGTGGAGTTGAGGACTACCTGGTCCCTTTCGGACAGGACTTCATCCGCCGAATGGACTTCAGCAGCAATTTGATGCATTTGCTGTGAATCTTCCGGGCTTTGTGGCTGTCCATTCACTGGACTTTCTCTGCCCTTGTGCACTTTCCGTCTACGGGGCATCTTCACTTCTTGAAAGCTAGTTGACAAATGATTGTTTGCCCACCCACTCGAACCAGCCTATTGTTCAGACTAGCACTCACCTCGCAGGCGACTAGTACGCAGATAACACGCAGTTGTGGCGCAGGTACTTCGCAGAGCCCGTATGTCGCCCGTAACTGACATAAAAGAAGCTATCACGAAGCTATCACGTGACACCCACGCGCCTAACACGCAGTTCAACGGAATACACGCAAGAAGGACTTAGGTATCACGCGTTTATAATGTAATACCCACGCCAAACTCGCCCTAAACCTTGTCCGGCCGCAGAAATTATTCTGCGTGCTGAAAAATCCCCATACGCAATAAGCCCGCTTAGCTGGTGTGACAGGGCCTTTTTTGGCAGCGGGTAAATAGAGCCAGCGTGCGCACCTCCGGGTAACTACTTTTGAGATACATGCTAAGTACTGTCATGTGCGGGTCATCTGCGGGGACCTCCGGATAGCAAAAATGTTCTTCGGAAGTCGCACGCAAGGCTGGTGTGACACAGCCTTAACAATGTGAGACTTACTCGCCCAAAAGTGCTCTCATTTCTTAGTAATCATGCAATTAACTGCGACCAGCAGCCCCATACGCATAGTGTAATGGGGCTTCGCATTGTAGCATTCAGGATCATGACAGATTCAGTATCGCGAGTGAATATCAACTTAAAATCCAAAAATTTCTTCAATTTGAAGACTTACCAGTTAAGTTGAAGTATTGAAAACAGGCTTCGGGCAATGTTTGATTCTGCCAATAGTCCCTTTCTGTTCGAATTGATAACTGAATGTGACTCGGTCGAGAGGACCTTGGGAGAGCTACATACACTGAATACTACGGCCAGCGCATGCACATCACATGCGCACAAATTTCAAATCCATGAACGGATAAGATGTTTGTGTGCGCATGCGCTGGCCGTAGTATTCAGTGTTTGTAGCTCTCCCAAGGTCCTCTCGACCGAGTCACATTCAGTCATCAATTTGAACAGAAAGGGACTATTGGCAGAACCAAACGTTGCCCGAAGCCTGTTTTCAATACTTCAACTTAACTGGTAAGTCTTCAAATTGAAGAAATTTTTGGATTTTAAGTTGATATTTACCCGCGATACTGAATCTGTCATGATCCTGAATGATACAATGCGAAGCCCCATTACGCTATGCGTATGGGGCTGCTGGTCGCAGTTAGCTATGCGTATGGGGCTGCACGCTGCTGGTTGCAGTTACCGGTATCATGCAATAATGGTTTCGTAAAATACGTGTACTACCTCGCCGCCGTACGGCGGCGGCTACTCTGGTACGAAACCATTATTGCATGATTACTCAGACATGAGAGCACTTTGGGGCGAGTAAGTCTCACAGTGATTATGAAAGGTACTTTAACCTGAAACACAACCTAAAACAAGAAATTCAGGGAAACTTTTGAGGCACCAAAACTTTATCTTTAAAGTTGTCTAAATGTCCCTTACAGTAATTTTTTAACTTTGAGTGTACTAAAGACGCCTTGTATCGAAGGGAGACGTCAAACTGAGTATAGTGTAGAGTACATGATTATGTATGTTCTGCATACACCTGTTTAGGGCACAAAACATGAGCATGGATGAAGTCATTTATTTATCGTCCCTCTGCTCTTTCTCATTGGTACTATATCAAAATGAGAATAGATTATTCCCTCACGAATGGTGATAAGTGATATTACGATATGAATCGAACGTGTATCAAAATAATGATCCCTTTTGTTCTGAGTCTCAAATCTCCAATCAACTCCCTGTACGTTTATCAACCACATTCTTCTGTGGGTAATTACTTTCCTTTACTGTTAATTCATGTTCGTTCTATCAGCAATCTCTAGATATGATGGATTTGAAATGCGGAAGAACTGTGTCACGTGACTTGGCGGAGAGCATGTGCTCGAGCAGTGTATTGCGTACAGTACAAATATCGGACTCACGATTTTACCCTGACTTTTACAAGATCCTACTCGATGAGGTTTCGAACTGTCAGGTAAGAGCTTTTCAACACAGTTCCAAAAAGTATGCTATTATGTACAGATTGCAGATGGAATGATACTAAAGCTATTTAAAAGAGGCAATGCATTAATTGGATTATAACATACTAAACAGGGAAACCTTTTTTTTTTTTTTAATTGCCTCTTTATATTATACAGAGGCAAATAACAAGTTTTCAATGTTATTCTATTTGGAATTATAAAGAGAAATATTCAAAAAAGAGAAACACTGTTTCACTGCAGGGAAAGTTTCTCGAACAGACTGAGGATCAAAAAAAAATATCTCAAAATACATTCAAAGGTATGTACACTATCGTAGGTGTTTCAAATTACCTCTTGTGACCATCACCACTGTTAAATTAATGTTTTAGAATGGAAGATCCTCATCCAGGTTTTTATGCAGTCGTCACGGAGAACATAATGTGATCTAAATCTAATGCAAGTTTGAGTGAAACCAAGGTCAACTTGTATTTGATGCGCTTCAGATATATATTGTCCAGTCATATCTCATTGGTAAAGTAATTATTATGAAAAAAAAAACCGAGAATTAAAAAGATTATTTCGAGCATAATGATGACGAAAGTCACCTGGCCTGGCTACAGAGCAATACGTTTTCACTAGCCGTTTAAGGTATTAACACTATTAATTGTCCTTCGGCCGCCCCTAGGAATAAACAGCCTTGCGAAATCAAGCTGGACTTCCCCCATTCCTTTCTGCATACGCTCAGCAGATAGATCACAACCCTATGTTAGCACCCAACGATACATATACCTTGGAGGTGTGACTAAATACTGCAATAAAAGCATTCCTGTGATCGTGAAATGCTGCTGTCCCGATCTGACGGACATCTTTTTTTTTCGGGGGGGGGGAGGATGGAGTTGAGAAAACTGTAACAACAAATGTATCCATTTTTATTATACCCGGTTATTTTAATGCCGCCATACGAGAAGTGAAATAACTATAAATCTCCACATGTTATATCGCGTTCCTTAGTTGAAACTTGCAGGGTGAGTACTGAACAAATTGCCTCATACCACTCTCGGCACGGATATAGACCTTAACCATGTCGTCAACACAAGTTTGAGTCATTATGGTATTATAATCCGACGGTTTTCACTAATCCATAAAAGATGAACTGCCCACTAACATGTGTGTGTTTGTGTGTGTGTGTGTGTACGTGTGTGTTATTATCTATCTTCTTCGAATTGTTGTACGGGAAAGCCGTGAAACGTCCCTTCACGACTTCAAAAGTATCATGGCCTGAAGATACACCTGAGAAAGAAGTTTAATTTACCTAGCAATGTATCTTTAGGGTTGGGAAGCCTGGCGAGTTGCCGAGGACGACCGTGATTTTCGGGTTTTTTTTTTTTTCTTCTTTAATCTATTTATTTATTTATCTATTCATTTATTTATTTATCTATTTATTTCTTTATTTTTGCTGGAGTACAAGAAGCACCTCTGTGTCAAAGCCAGGAAAGGGTGGTTTTACTGCAAATGCACAGTAGTGCTGCTAAGCCCACACGAACCCTTTCCTACGAGGTGTTCATCCAGTGAAGAAGACCATACACACTAGAAGGGAAGATCGCCAAACACGCATATTCTGCAGGTCAGGAAGTTCGTTCAATATGAGGGGAGGTCTCTTACGCCGTTACGTCATCACTTCGGAGAAAGATTATCCCATTTTTATTTTTTTTTTTTTTTTTGGTGCAAACTCTCCAACACGTCAAAAGGAAAATGAAAATTAATGTAGCTGAATATGGGCTATCCAGCCATCTTCACAAATGGAAAAATGAACAAACAAAAATTGCACTCGAAGCCCCAGGGTAAACTTTCATGATGCAATCATAACAATCCAGAGACGCACCAGACAACACAGAAAAAAGGCTGCAACTTTTTTTTTGATCAATTAAAAGGCGCACATAACATCCTCCGTCTTCACCCGTCAACTAAGCTTGGTATTGGAATCACTTGAGCAATATCCTGTTCACCTCCACAGTGCATATCAAAAAAAAAAGTAACCCCACTTTGAAGGGCTTCTATTTTATAATTGTCAGTTTTGCAATGCGCGATGTTGCTTGTGAGGATAGGGAAACTCGTCTTCTTTCCATTGATACCTGATTATGCTCACAAACATCATGCATGACTGAGCACATGAACTTTAAATGACAATGACAAATTGCACTTTTTTCCAAATTTGGGTGTTATAAGAGCAATGCACCATACGGCAATGATTGCAGTCATAGAAGTGATCAATGTCAAACGTAAAGGTCACCATTGTGTGGAGGAATGTTATTTAGAGACCAATCGTGCGGATGAAGTGCTAGGAGAAAGATTAGGAGTCTTACCTCATGATTGTTTTATTCCCGGGATGCATCTGCTACTTGCTTTTTTGAGTTTATATCATTTTCTTTTGAAAAACATTATTGATATACTTATTCCATGCATCCACCATTTTTTTTTTATCAACTTAATCGGGACACTGCATAATTGGGTATGCGTTCCATGACGCTACACAATACATCGGGTAGTATTCTATTTTTATTTTGCATTATGGCTACATTCTAATGCTGTCATGTTAATGGTCATTTAGTGCTACGAACATACCCATCTTCACCCAGAAAACAGATTGGGCAACCAATAACTCTGTTGTTTACCTTTTTTGGGATGTCTTCATACTGTCATACAACATTTTTATTTTACTATTCTTGTGAGTACGGACGAAGATTTGAACCTTCATTTCGTCCCATTGGGACTTGCCCTTGTCAGTCCACTAAAAGGTCATTTTTCATTTCATTCAATTTCACTTCATTTATTAAGTTTCCACACAAACCGTACAGTGTTACGTCTACAATAACCATCCATGAAAATTTAACACATTAATTAGATATGAGTTACACGTTCAGTATGTACAAATAGCATTACACATGGCACAAAATCAAATGAAATCATTCTCGAGTACATTACATATATGAATGATTCATAAAATTGTATATGGTGGGAACCTTACTCTTTGAAGAATTTTACTCATTTTGTGAGCATGCTCTTCATATGACTATGACAATATTGATCAAAACTTGACCCCCCGGGCCCCCCCCCCCCCCAAAAAAAAAAAAAACAGTCATTAAGTATAATGACCATGGAGGGGAATAATGGGCAAGATTGATAAATTCTTTGAGCCACTGACTCAGCTCACAGGGTCTGTATACTCCTTTCGCTCTAGCAGTGTGTAAATGAGAATAGCTGTTTTGCTGCTTTCAATAAAGTCATTACCATCGTAACATAATCAGGTCGGGTTACCGTTTCCATAGTCTAGCGGGCGACGTATTTTCAGCCTGAATCAGTCCTTGGCGGAGGCATTAAAAAAAATCACCATCACCGAGACATAACCCTTTTTGAACTCAAATCCTTAAAATAGGGTGAAGAAGTCAGTTTCGTCCAGAATATTTACACTTTTTTTTTTTCAGAATTGCACCAATCTCAATATGCGATAGTAATAAACTCTATACCATTTTGTTGTCTACGCCACATGAGATCTATGTGATTGTATGTTGCGGTTCTGAACGTCTGAACGTGCGTTTTAAATACGAGAAAAAGTTGTAAATAAAATATTACGGTAACAAAACCAATTCTACCCGAAATACACTTTAGAATTGCACCAATGTGCGATATCTACAGTTTCTTCAAATAGATAATCAATGTAATTGGGTTTGAGTTCTTTATGTAAATTTTCCAACGAAATAAGTTTCCCAATAATTCAACTTTGGGTTCTAATCCCGATGAAGTTCCAAAGTCTTAACCATATATCTGTATTTTTCCCATAAAGGGGTAGCTCTCTATAGATTTGATACTCGTCAAAATTATCTTTAATTGCGCCTTCCGGTCGTGAGTACGAAAGAGTATGAAATATATATTCCTAAAACAGTGAGAGCAGATACAAATTTTACATTTCTAAATTGTTGCACGTCCATTTTGGGTGCAGTAGTGAACACAGTTGGACCAATGCGCATCATATTTGATGTTGTTGGGTCACTGTTAACTCTGTTTAATACTTCTATTAATGTCTTCATACAATATCACTTGATTTTACTAAGTCCTCTTGTGATTGTGAAAGACGATTTTCCACGACCATTTCGTCCCGTTGGGTCCTGCCCTTGTTGGTCCACTAGGGCCATCTTTACTCATTGAACAATTTTATTCATTTCTGTCCATGCTGTTTACATGAATCTGACAATATCAATGAGAACCTCACAAAGAAATTAAGATTAAACCCCCCCCCCCCCAAAAAAAAAAAATCCAAACAAAAGTAAGGACTGTTTTTAATTATAATGACCATGGAGGGGATAACGGGAAAAAGTGATAGTTTTCCTGAGCCACTGACTCAACTCATTTCCACGCAAACACTTCACATTTGCACTTTTTTCCTTTTTCGTTTTTCCCCTCATTCTTCCCTCCCTCTCTCTTTATACCCCGTTCCCACTGCCGATCAGATCAACTCGATCAAGCGAGATCAATCCCGATGACCTATTTTTACCAGAGCAATCCCGACCAAATGCTCGATCGTCCTTCAACACGATCCCTTCCCGACCGCTATTCGATCTTGTACGATCCACACCCGACCATTCTCGACATCTCCAGAATCTCTCCTCGACAACCACATAGCTCTCTACTCGAACATCCCGATCTACACACAATCAATACACGATCGCTACACGGTCAATACTCGATTTCTACTAGACTTCTTAGACCAGCTCGACATGACACGATCTGCGTAAGATCTTGCATCGAACGTGTCGGCAGGTTCGTACAGTGATCGAGTGAAAGAAGAATTGGTTACAGTTATTCGTTTGGTTATATACAATTCAGTATTTACACTTGAATACGGCATGGCCAAAAGAGTGCTATAAAACTGACTATTAATTGCAAAAGCATGAATGAACGAAAGAAATGATTATCTTTGGTATAGGTTTTCCCGGCCAATTTCGCACTTTTGTCAGTCCATTTGATAAAAGGTTCATTCAATTTAGCGAAATCCTCGTCACTGCACATTCTGTCATTCAAAATTGCAAGTTCAATTAGCATTCCGATCCATGAGATTTGCATATGTGCCTTTCGAATTCGTAAAACGGGCATTCAAATTGGCACGTGCTCTCCAGTCATTCAAAATCGCCAGCACTGGCGAAAGGGGTACTTCAGTCATTTAATTTCGCATATGGGCAGTCAAATTCCTAACATGTTCAATCAAATTAATGTCATGTTTTTCTTTTTTGAAAAGTTGATAACATTTAAATGCGTATTTGTATGTGACTTATTGTGTCATCCACGCACTGTTAAGCAGTAAAAGTATCGTATTTTTGATCATTACTCGAGTCTGCTGTTCTGTAACGCCCCTTTTCTTTCATACATGCCATTTTAGGCCTACATGTACCAACACTATTATATAGTTTAACTTCATCTTCTTCCAGTCATGACGGCACAAGTTAGATACACACGTATTACAATTTTCTCAAGGGGACAGAAAAAGAATTATAGGAACATTTGATGATCATAACCTTGACTTCCTAGAACTGGCCGACACACGGAATAAAGCGCTCAACGGCGAGATAAGTTGTGGCCATGCACATATTGCATTATCTTCGGACTTGAAGAGTCACTAAGCACATTAAAGAAAAAAAAATGTTGCCAAAATGTCTAAAATGAGTACGAAAATATGAAATGTAATGACGCTTGGAAAACAATAACTACATTAAAAAAAATAAAGAAAGAACCAGACCATAAACATGCGTGCTAAATTGACTGCAAAAGATGTTAAATTGATTGCCAAAAATGAATTTGAATGAACGAGAGCAGCATGCCCGTGATCACGTGACTATATCATTCTAAACTGAATGAACGAATAACGAAATGGTGCTTGTTTTACGAATTTCAATTGAAAAAGTGTTAATTAGAATGAGGCTAAATGTAATTTGAATGCTCCAAAATGAATTTGAATGAAGAGATCATAAAATTTCATTTCATTTCATTTCATTTCATTTCTTTATTGTCCAAATTATGTATAAAAACATGGCATGGAAATTTGATTTTGTCACACATTCATAGACACATATTGGCAACAGATAAATAGCAAATGATATTACATTACATATAAAACATCAAGTGAATACTCAAAAAATACAGGGAACCAAACATACATCACAACATTGACTGGCATCATGTGTTTAACGTGCAGAGGGGGAAAAATAAATATATTTGTGTACATACACAGAAAACTATGGAGAAATCAATTGCCGCAAAAAGTTGTATAACCACAAATTCTGAAACACCTTACTTTACACAGACCACTCCAAATATCATAATCCATAAATTATAACACATATTGCACATGTTCCTTACACCCCCCCCCCCCCCATACACACAGCTAAAATCCGCTTCGTTTCACTGAATCCCTGACACACCCGATGTGCACAATCAGACAACTATTGCACATTAATCTTAATTCACTTAGAAGTTATTCTATTCAAATAATTGCAAACCATAAAATTCTTGTGTGTTTTTGATAATGCTCAAAATACCCCCCCCCCCCCCGCCGTCATACACCAAACCAGCTACAGCTCTCCCTTCACTTTATACAAAAATCAGCGGTTGTTATTACACATCCTGATTGCGTATGGAACAAAGGAGTCTGCGTATCGATTTGTACGACATTTCAGAGACCGTAGTCTTCTGCCTGATCGTAGGAATTCAAAATAATCATGTAGAGGGTGATTCTCGTTTAACATAATACCATCTGCCATATTGGCGATCCGATCTGTACATTCCTTTGTAAGGTCGTAACTTTCCCCAGTGATTTTGCTAGCCTGTCTCACTATAGCTTCCATTCTCTTGAAGTCTTGTTTCCTGCAGACCCCGAACCAGATGACACAGTTAAACAATACAATACTTTCAACAAGTGATTTATAGAAAAGATTGAGAATAGTTCTATCAATGTGTAGTGATCTCAGTTTTCTCAGAAAGTACATACGAGTCCGGGCTTTTGAGATAACAGATCTACACTCCTCAGTCCAAGAAAGTTTACTGTCCACTGTTGTCCCTAGGTATTTGTAACTCTTGACTATCTCAATATCTGTACCACCAATATTTATAAATTTTGGCTGTGGGGGCATTTTCCGAAAATCAAACACAATCTCCTTAGTTTTAGTGAGATTTAACTGCAGACAGTTCTTGTCACACCAAGAGGTAAAACGTTCAACCTCGGCCCGGTAGCTAGATTCATCCTCATCAATAAGTCCTAAAATAACAGTGTCATCTGCATATTTCAAAATGAATACATTTTCCCTTGCTGATTTACAATCGTTCGTGTACAGAATAAACAGCAACGCCGACAAAACACAGCCTTGTGGGGCACCTGTGTTCAAAACGACAGGGTCTGAAAAGCAATTTTGAACTTTCACAGATTGAGACCGATTACATAAGAAATCTTTTATCCATAAGATCAGATAAGATGGTACATTCATGTGACGCAGCTTCTGAAGAAGAATGTGAGTCTGCATAGTATTGAACGCCGAGGAAAAGTCTACAAATAAGGCACGTGCATAGCGTCGTGGTTTATCGGTGTGCTGAGCGAGCTCGTGTACGAGTGTGAGAACAGCGTCATTCACAGACTTTTTAGGTTGATATGCAAATTGAAGTTTGTCAAGAAGATGGGACACTGATGGATAAAGGAACTGCATTATCAGTCTCTCGAAGCATTTCATAACGATCGAGGTAAGTGCCACTGGTCTGTAGTCGTTAAGCTGTGAAGTGCGATTTGTTTTCGGCACCGGAATCACGATCGCTGATTTCCAGCTGGCCGGAGACATACCTTCATTCAATGACATTTGGAAAAGTTCACAGTAGGGAGTTGCAAGCTGTTGGGCGCAGCATTTTAATAGTTTAGCATGTATCTTATCCGGGCCCATTGCTTTGTTCACTTTAGCCCGTTTGAAAAGAGTCGCGACTGTTTGCTGGTCAACGCGAGGGGGTGTGACGCTAAGCTCTCGTAGCTCTGAAACACATTGATGTGACTTCGGCAGAGAAATCCATGGTGTCGAAACGAGCATAGAATTTGTTAAGTTCATTCGCTGTAATAAGGGCACTGTTTGACACAAATGCAGAAGCCTGTTTCTTCTTCTGATTAGATCCTGTTAATGTATGTAAACATTTCCATGCTTCCCTCGTGTTATTTGATCGAAAACACTTTTGAAGTTTCACTTTGTATTTCATTTTCGAGCTTGCGATTTCTTTCGTCACTTGTTTGCTGATTTCTTTCACTTTATCGAAATCTCTGTTTTGAAATGCGATTTTCTTTGCATGAAACAGCGCCTTCAATTCTTTCGTCACCCATGGTTTATCATTTGGATAACATTTGACCGTCTTGTTGGAGACATGAAGCTCTTCACAAAAAAGAACGTAACTGCTGACAATATCAGCTGCTTCCTCTAGATCATCAGCACTTCCTATAAGCATATCCCAGTCAGACAACTCAAAACAGGTTTGTAGCATTTCCATAGAATGCTCATTCCATACTTTAACTTGTTTTGCGGTTACTTTATCTGATTTCAATTTACTTTTATACTTAGACATCAAATGAACAGTAGAATGATCTGAGTTACCAATGGGGGAACGGATGTTTACTTTATAAGGATCTTTCACTGAGCAGTAGCATTTGTCAAGAACCCGATGTCCGCGAGTTGGAATCTGCACACACTGCACATAGTTGGGCAGTGCGTCCTCTAATGAGCAATGGTTGAAATCACCAAGTATAATCTTCGGTGAATCAGGTGACGCCGTTTCCATGGCATTCACGGTATCCATGATATCTCGAACAGCTGCATCCGCGTTAGCGTCGGGTGGTATGTAAACAAGAAATATGTCTACTTTGTTGAATTCTCTTGGCAGATAAAATGGTCGGAACGAAACACAGAGAAGTTCCAAATTTTGGTGACAGATCTCGTAATGTACTTTGTAATTGCGACACCATTTCTCATTCACATATATTGCAAGCCCCCCTCCTCTAGTTTTGTTCGTTTCTGCAAAATCTCTGTCACTTCGAATCATTCGAATGATTCGAAAATTGAACTACCGAACATGTCATCTATGCTATATTTTGCTAAATTGAATGCAGCAATTAGGAACTGGACTGACAAAAGTGCGAAATTGGCCAGCAAAACCTATAGTTGATAGAAGAACACTTCCTATTTTGAAACCACAATCATCAATTCTCGCGCAGGCGTTTCGATTCTATAGTCATTTTTCCTGAAAAACGATGATAAAGACTGATCACTCTGTTTGTGAGCCACTCAAAAAGGTACCAAAAAAAAAAAAAAATGCATTCACTTGCATTCATTCATTTTATCCGTTTTCAGTAGTTATTTTGTTATCAGTTTTTACGGCTTCACTATCGCTCAGTCAAGTAGGATATCAGTGCCCAAAAGTTACAGATTTTGTAAATCACAAATTTTCATGGAGATCAAAGCGCCTGCACGAAGATTGATTATCATTGTGTCAATTAGAATTTGAGGTGTTTTTTCCTATTGAATAATGTAAGGATTTCATTCAGTCGCTCATATCTTTTTAAATAAGAGACAATTTTGTAGCACTCTGTCTGCCGGGACACCATATTTTAATAGGTTCGTTCGTATTATACATTCAATATTGGCATTGGATATGAAGAATAGCAAATCAAAGTTTGATGTCTCTAAAAAAAAAAAAAAAAAAAAAAAAAAAAAAAATGTTACACCGCCACGCTTCGTAAGTGCATTACATATAGGTGGGCTGAAATTAATTTGGTCTAAAATGAAACATAGGCCTATATGCCCATAAATGCACCATTATATAGAGTTAAAAAAATGACTGTTCTACAACCCTATTGAGTCGTGTTATCTTTGTCATTGTTGTTCTCATTATTTAAGAATGAAAAAGTGAATGAAAAATATGTATGTATTCATTGATAAAGTACAAGCCCAAGAGTGTGTAAAAGAAAATGCATGTATCACATTAATTTCTAAATTCATGAAGTGTGCTGATATGTGGAACAGAGTACATTATTATGAAAATTAAAACAGTATAACATTTTATATTAGCAAAAATGATGAAAATCTTGGTTGTTTATTTTTTTTTTTTGGTCAACTCATCCCAGCCAATCGATATCAAGGTGGACTTTAAGCAATGTACATACAACTCTCAATAAAAAATAACATTATTAAGCGAAGCAAAATTGTAATATCTACGTAAATAAAAGTAAAGTAAGTCACTGAGCATTTATGAATCTAAGTTACAACTACTGTTTTAACACGTCAGCGTAAGAAAAAGATTTTATATCAACGTAATCAACTTTAACTTTGAAACAGACAAGCTAGCAAAAGAATTCAAGAAACAGTTCTCAGTTTATAACTAAAGTAAATAATTTCTTTTCACGTTACAGTCATATTGCCAGAATACCGAATTTTTCTCAGTTTCAGTCGTGTTTCCTTTCTTTCTTCTGAAATTTTTGTCTGGAAAGTCTAATTCTGCCATGTCTGTTTAGGATTTGTTGTCTTTTCTCTCTTCGTGGCCCTTTTCTTTTCTTCAGTGGGCCAGGAGTGGCTGAAGATACTGACGACATTTAACTTTTTAATGTGACCAAGGACTGCATATATTTTTCATGAACAATAAATGAGTGTTAAAGGGAAGATAAACCCCAAGAGCAATGTGGATTGAGTGAAAGCAGCAACATTAGTAGAACACATCAGTGAAAGTTTGAGGAAAATCGGACAATCGATGCAAAAGTTATGAATTTTTAAAGTTTTGGTGTTGGAACCGCTGGATGAGGAGACTACTAGAGGATATGACGTATGAGTGGACAACAATACAAAGAAAATATAAAGGAAATTCAACAAAAATTCACTTTTCTAGAATCATGAAAGAGCAATGGACCAACCTCTTTCAGAAAGCAGGGGGAATAATTGCTACCCTTAACATATGTCAATATCAATTTAATGGAATTTGTAATTTTCATGAAAAATGGATTTTTGTAGAATTTTCTTTATATTTTCTTGGTATTGTTGTCCACTCATACGTCATAACCTCTAGTAGTCTCCTCATCCAGCGGTTCCAACACCAAAACTTTAAAAAGTCATAACTTTTGCATCGATTGTCCGATTTTCTTCAAACTTTCACTGATGTGTTCTAATAATGTTGCTGCTTTCACTCAATCCACATTGCTCTTGGGGTTTATCTTCCCTTTAAGAAAGTACGTCTGCACCTGCTGTGCAAGCACTGTCAAAAAGTGCTCGGTATTTGATCGAGTGCCGGTCGAAGCATGATCGAGTTTAGTCGAGTATCAATCGACAGCAGTCCTGTATCGGTCGTGTAGCGGTCGAGTTATTCATGAAACTGATGAATCCTGGATCGAGATGATCTAAAATCAATCGTGTAGCATTCGAGTATAACTCGAGATGATCGGGAACAGAGCTCGGGGAAAAATCGGTCCCGACCACACTAGATTTCTATACGACCGATTCCCGATCAGCTCGATCTCTTTTCGATCACTACCCGAGCTGTTGGTGTTCGGGCTTCCTACTCGAATATTTTGGACATGTCCAAAATTATCGTGAAGGAAGCAGGAGCGATGCCGATCAAGGTAGATCGACCCCGAATACCAATGCCGAGCGAGCCCGACCAGGCCAAAAAAGCTTGATCGGGATTGATCGAGTTGATCTGATCGGCAGTGGGAACGTACCATTATCTTCACTCAAAGAGTTGTGACTTTTATAATTACTCTTACAATGTCGTATTGTTTGGACTATCATTTCTGAGGCCATTTTCCTCGTCAAGCGTTTGCTTATGGTGATGGTCTCCTGAACTTCTGTACATCAAGAGTTGCTTAATTTTTCTTTGAACGACAGATACACGGGATCCTATGTTTGCATAATATGTGCATAAAATAATGCTTGTTTGTTTTCATTTTGCATTGTGTTAGAAAAAATTATGGTATCTGAATTAATCATTTATTTGTTTTAACTGTCAGATTCAAATTATACTGTGATCAATTAGTTCGTTCAACAAACTTCGTATTCCATTTATGTATGAAGAAAATCAGAAATCAAATCAAAACAATGAAAAATGGCTGAGTCTGTATACTCTTTTTGCTATGTACAAAGGAGAGTATATTTCTGCTCCTTTCGATAATCTGATAGTGTCATTTAGTGTTATCGTAACATATACACATGTGAACATGGTAAGTATGATGATCAATGACCACGTGACTGCCACCATGCACCAATGTGAAAGAAGTCGGGTTACCATTCCCACTGCCACGAGCATCCGTTTCTTTAGAATGGGATACATCAGCCTTCTATCCACCTTTACATTGGTCTCTTCGCTTCGTCTTCGATTATTCCTTCTCACCATTTTCATATGATTTCATTATTTCTTCGCCTTTAAGTCTTCACAATATCTTAATTTGCTTTTCCCTCTCAGATTGAAGATCTTTTCTTTGAGTTTTACGACCTTGATGATTATTTACTAAATCAGTCCTCGCTGGGAGGAGACCTGGCCCAATGGGTGTGTACTATGCCATGTCTTTCGAAGTTCAGTCTGTCATGCCCCTACTTGCCAAATAGTTTCCTCTCATCAGCTGTCGCCTCAGCATCATCGTGCCAGGTAATGTAGTCTTTGACTATAGTTGATATGAGTCATTTAGTGTGGGAAGCATGTGTAATTTCTTCTTTAGAGAATGAAAAAGAGCCTGGTATGTGTGATTTATTTGTCGGCTGTAATTCCTTTGCAAATTAACCTCATTCTGTTTAACATTGATTAAACAATGTTTGCAACTCTAGTCCTCCTCAGCATTATGACACTCAATGTATTAACAAAGAATAGGTTTAGACACTTTTCTTGCAAGAGAAAATATATTAAAAAAAAATAAAGATAATCACTTCCGAAATACAATCCTTAGCCGGATGGGTTTTAAACAGTCTTTACTTTTCTGATGATACACACGTTTCTCTACGATAAGTTTGATTATCGGTATTAAATTTCTGCTTTGACACAAACAGTGCGCAAGCGTAGAGAGAGAGAGAGAGAGGGAGAGAAAGAGAGACAGAGAGAGGGAGAGAGAGAGAGAGAGAAGAGAATGTCGGGTGGGATAAGATCCCTATAGATGGGGCAAGGAGGTTTAAGAGATGGAGTTCCAACTGGCTGTAATTATTCAAACAGTTGTCACTTTTCTATTGACGTACAAAAGAATTCCACAGGTGCATCTGTGCCTTTGGTGTCGGGGTTTGATGCCGCCGTCTTGCTGAGCATTCTGAAGTTTTATTTTGAACGTTAACTTAAAGGGGCATTCCAGACGATTTTCATAATTTCACATCAAGTAGTGCATAAATCAACGGCTCCATGTGTAGATTTGTAGAATTTATTGTTGTCCTTGAGCAGAGAAACAATACTCTGAAAAATCTTAAACGAATTACACTGAACAATGTTGATGACGTAGGAGCCTCACATATTTTAGCAATGTAGCAGTGTAATTCCATTACAATACCACTTGCTTAACAAGTTCACCTGTGTAGAATGTATGCATGCCATCTTCTTTTGTTCTGCTTCCTTGAGCCCCAACTCTCGCATTCTTATGGTGAGGCTGCCATGTCATCGTCTTGTTCATTGCAATTTGTTGTAAATTTTGAAAACATTCTTATTCCTCAACCCAATCACTACAAATTCTGAAACTCTGTACTCGGCATAACTAATTTATAGTTGTTCAAATGTGAAAGTCTGAAAATCATCCGGAGGTCCCCTTTAATGTTGGCTATATTTTGCTTGTTTATCTATTAAATGAAACGAAATCTCACCTAATGATAAAGCTCATTAAACAAAGGCCAATCCCTTCAAGAAATATGTGCAAAAGTGTAAATCAGAGCTGTATCATGTAAAAGTGTTTAAAACTGTACCCTCCCGGAAAGCCGGTTTTATCACTTTTCCACTTAATTCCTCCAAATAAAACTGATATGGAATAATCTTCGAGTATAATTCTATGTTAATAGATACATCAGATTAGTGGCCGGGCACGGCCAGTCGAGTAATTTTCATTTTCATTTCATCATTTTTTGCGCAATTTCTATTCGCGCTCCCCGTGTCTTTACCATTATATATCACCTTTTATAAGTAGGGATGGCGAAAAGTAATTACCATCACAAAGACATATTTTCGTTAGAAAGTGGCTGATGATTATGCAATGAGACATGAGTCAATTGTCTTCCTATCTGCGCGGCAGATCCAGTTTGCCACATGCTTCAAATACTTTCGAGTGGCGGCATCAAACGTGACTTCAAAGGAAATACGACAGTTGTGACTCCACTCTCTTGAACCTCCTTGATTATTCCCAGGAAATGAACATTGTTCACATTTTATTCATTTATCTATTTATCTATTTATCTATTTTAGTATTTATTTCATATTCATTTATTTTTCTTCAGGAAGGGAGAAGAAAAAGGACTGCTAGGGCATCGTAACACAACGGAGGCACGGACACACACGTACGTGTGGCGGGCCAATAAACAATGACTGATAAATAAAAGAAAAGCTAAACAAATGATGACATGTTAATCTTAGCTGTAAATAAGCAAATCTAGGTTAATTGCTTTACTAAAATTAACAAGTTACCCAGGGTAAACGTTTATTTGAGTGGAAGGAAGTCAAATACAATTGTCTTCAGAGATGTCAATGTTCGCATGATTTGGGGGATAACATATGCCGTGAAGGTACGTGAGTGCAAGTCCTCGATTTCAATGTGCTATACAGTATGTCCCCCCCCCCCCCCAAAAAAAAAAAAAAAAAAAAATACAATCAAATTTTCGCATTGATAACACCCAATATGATTAAAGTGTCTAAATGCTACTTCAGGGTCTTAAAATATAACAGCTCTATTTTGAAAAAAAAACCCTCATTCAATTAAGCGGTCACAGAGAAATATGAAAAGTTGTAAAGCATGTCATGAGTCTGATTCTTCCAAGTTTAGCTGCTATTGAATGCACTTCGATGCTTTTGTGTGTGAATACAATAGACAGAACTTGGAAGGAAGACATTCTCGGCATCCTCTACAAAATTCCTCATAAGATGTGGACAATGAGTTATAGTTTCATACCCTGAATTTTTATTTGGATTGATTCACTATTTTTAAAGATGTCATTGCGGAGGGACCCGTTGTATTTTTTTTTTTTTTTTGGGGGGGGGGGGAGGGAGACATACGGTATAAGTTCACAAAGTGTTTGTTTGTTTGTTTGTCAAATCACAGTGACATGATATTATTATTGAATTTATTTGAATAATATTTTTTCTGTTTTTGCAATCAAAAGCGATAACCTCAAAACATAACAGTCTTTGCTGAATATCCATGGCGAAACATACACGAAATTTACAGCAGGATTTGATCTATGTTAAGCATACCATACATAACATAAACATGGCAATCATCTCGCAAACCCTTGGAAGACCAGGTCATGTCAAAATGTGCTCATCGTATTCATATGTATAAAAGGAAAATGCCTTTTTGCTACTTTCAATAACGTCGTTATTAGTGTCATCGCATCATATAAGTGTGTTGATTACGTGAAAATGAATAATGAAGAATGATAATAAAGTGTTTGGAGGGTTACGTAAATTCTTCTTCGAAAATGAGAACGAACCGGGTATGTGTGATTTATAATTATGTCGGAATTTATTTCCTTTGCCAATAAATCTTATTCTTTTTTTACATTGATTAAAGAATGATTGTTACTCTTATAGTCCTTACCATTATGATATTCAATGTATGAACGAAAGCAAAGATATGGACACTTTTCATGCAATGAAAAATATACTGAAATGCAAACATAATCAATTCCAAAATAAATAAACTTTATCCGGATGGGCTTTACACAGTCTTTACTTTTCTGATGATACACAGGTTTTTGTTTTCTCCAATAAGTTTGATTATTAAACTTCTGCTATGAAACAAACAGTGCAAAAGTATGGAGAGAGAAAGAGAGAGTGAGGGAGTGGGGGGGTGGAGGGAGAGAGGGGAAGGGATTGAGGGGAATCCCTAAATGCTGTGATTGAGATGGTGCAGCTGTAGTTTTAGTCCCCCCAAAAAGAATAAAAAATGAATATTGATATGTTTTTTGTTTGGTTTTTGTGTTTTTGTTTTTTGTTTTTGCTTTTTTCGTTACATAGGAAAAGAAAGAGGACCACTAGGGCAAAACAGACGAAAAGACACAAACGATGACTTTGACAAATTAATGAAAATAATGACTACTTCATGTTATGAATTTCGTCTTTTGGTTTGAATAAAGAAATTTAAGGTTACTTCATTATGTTTCATTCAAATTAACAAAGAAGATATTGCAATAAATGGGAAATATAACTTACACTATTATTTTTTTCAGTGACTTTAACGATTTCAATAATCAATTATGATAGTTGGTCGAAATCGAAGTGGGGTTGTACAAAGAAAAGTATAATGGGACTTACATGAAAGCAAGCTTGTTCGGCTGTAAGCGTCGGATAGTCAGTGTTAGCGAAAGAGAAACGAAGAACCAGGCCAGGTAATTGAATGGAACCAAACAAGGGAAGAGGGTATGCCTATATGATTAAGAAATAAAAGAAACAGAAAACTATAATGCAAACCATAATTGTGATCAAGCTATCATTTTGTTTCCAAAAATATATAGGACATGTTTGAGTGTTGACGGAGACACTTACACCTTAACATAAAGGCTACAAGGACGTCGAGTCATACAGTCTCAATATTAATCGAGAAAGCAATGTGACGCCTTCCTTTTATCAAACGGTTTATTCTCTTCTGGATTTACTGTAATGTTTGATGCTCCAGTCATTGACCATTCATAGAGAATGACATGTCACCTTTATCACAGCTATTATGTCTAATATCCAGGCTTCATTGAGTTACTCAATATCTATGAGGACGATATTATTGTATTAATATATCACTACGTCATAATGTAAGTTAATAATAATAATAATAATAATAAGGTCTTATTTACCCAAGGTAGCCTCTTCAGTGTTGCCACTGCTCTACCAGAGGGCCCTGCTATTATTATTACCCTAGCGTTGCCAGGTACCCATTTATACACCTGGGTCGAGAGGGACATTGTGGGTAAAAACATCTTGTCCAAGGATGTAAGCACTGGGCGGGATTCGAACTCACGGTCCTCCGTTCGGGAGTCGGGAGTCTTATCCACTATGCCACAGCGCCCCCACAACATTATTTGATGATTATGTAGTATAGCTACATGTACAAATTAATAACATTATCCATGCTAAGAACATTACGAAAACATCGAGAATCAGAAACAGAAAAAAGAAAATGAGTATTGAGGCCTGTGCTTAAAAGTTCATAACTGATTATTTGCTCTCTCTTACTGTTGCAGATCAGCGCATTGGAAATATATGACATATCGTCAGAAGAACGATTCGTCTCCGAGTCAGCAGCAGCAAATTTGGCTGAATTTCTTTGTCGTCTGCCCCATCTTACACGTGCCGGTCTCTACTGGATGAACCTTCCAAGGACATTCTTTAAGACAATTGCCTCACAGGCTTCACGCTGTAAAGTAAGATTTAGTCATTTTCATCAATCCAGCACTGTCTTGTTCAAAACGGGGGGGGTTGACATCAAGACTTTGATGTCGTGACTTTATCATTGCAACAGTTATATGTCTTCGTGGTGGCAACAATTTCCGAAGTCCATCAATCCAGATAGAAGTAATCTAGTCGTATACTTCCCCAATGCCAATGGCAGATACAGTGAGATTTGAAAGTAAAAAAAAAAAAAAAAAAAAAAAAAAAAAAAATATATATATATAAATATCTCAAGCGTTGACGTTGTAATCACTTGTACTCGCAATCCGTCCCGACACCCGACAATCAATTCAGGTTTTTGAGAACTTTGTGCATCGAAGGTGGATGTGTCATTCCATAATTAGCAACAATGCGTGATCAAATTCATATTCGGTATGCTGCCGTGAAACAGTTTTGTTTAAAGGAAATCAAAATTGATTGTATTGATATAGAATATGTGCCTTTTCCATATCATTGTTCATCATGCTCTAGACGGAATGCATCACCATCAATGACGAGCCGTTAAGCGAGTTGCTGGGTGACTATCAAGGAGGCACAGAGGTATACATAATAATTGTGATTTTCATCTCATCAATTATAACGCATGTAATAGTAGTAAAGCATCGATACCTTATTAAGGATAAGCTGACATAACCTAAATCAGTTTGAAAGCTGGTGTAAACAATAAAAAGAAGTGGAAATCAGATGCCCCTTCAAAAACTGCACAAACTGGAAATTTGTATTCCATCATTAGCAGCACCCCTTATGTATAATAAATGAGTAATTTCCCCCATTTTTAAAGCCATAATTTTCCGCAGCAAGGCGTTTCCATTGTATCATCTTGTGATGGCAACATACATTTTTTTTTCTTTTCTTACACTAGTACGTCTTGAAGACCTCGCCACTTCAGTTTCATTTGATGTACTTCCCATTACTGTCACAATAAGAACCCGCCTTCTTTCGTTCACAACTTATTTATATAATCATGGTCCGAATTCACGAAGGTGGTACAAATGGAAAGATGGTTGAAACCAGGGACAAAGACCATGGGGCGCCAATTGTCGCACGGAATATTTCGTTACGAAATCGGTCATTTCGTCGACAAAATGACAGCTTTGAGGACGTGGACGAAATGTTCATTTAGTTACAAAATGTTGTCATTTCGTTACAAAATAATGATTTTTATCGACGAAATGACTATTTCGTGACGAAATAATCCATGCGACACTTGGCGCTCCATGATTTTGTCCATGGTTTAAACCATGGTTTATTGTACCACCTTCGTGAATTCGGTCCTTTCTGTCTACCATAACACAGGGCACGAAGACAGTAACTAGACTTGGCCGGTGGCTATTTATGCACCTTTGAGATTTTCATGTCAGGGCACTCCTTGCTTATACTGTCTAGGCAACTTTAAAAATGCTCCAACCCCAAGTCACAATACGCACCACCATGACGTTTGGAAGGAGTGATATAAACTATTCCAAATCGCTACCAAACACATCCTGAAGCTTTAGTCAGCATTGGAAAATAGTCTGATAATTACTCTTCTACGAATAGCACGTTCCCCAAATAATTATGACAGTATAATAAGTCACATTCCTTCCATTTGCTGAGGATGATTAAAGAAATTGAAATAAGAATTACAATCAATCATTTTCATGAATACCATAATGGTCATTGGTGAAGAGAAAGAAGAAGGATATAAAATATGGTGAGAAGAATGGAAAAAGAAGTGAAGGTACATCGTTGATCTGCTTTCAGCTTTACTTTAAGATATTAATGAAATTAAAAGAAAAAAACTTTGATACCTTTGTGTTTTTACTAAGATAATGCTTGTAACTTTTCAATTCAATAGTTTATTTGTTTCCATCATCAAAAAGAAAAGAAAAGAAAAAGTTGACATGATCCAAAGTGATACAATTTTTTCCCCATTTCTCTTACACTCGTCTGATAAAGAATTTTTTTAAATACAATATAAAGTATATACACGAATGATGTCGTAAAAAAGAAACAATGCACTTTGCCATGGCAACAAAAATAGTAAATAATCACGATGATGGAAAACAGTGTTCCACTAAAAAAGCCAAGCTTGTAAGACGTGGAACACTGGAACAAAACAACAACAGCACCAATTTGTTATACCAATAAAACATATTCATTTTAAATTCTTCTATATACTATTGTACATTTTACTCATTGATATAATGATGCTGATACTATGAACAATACTTACTAGGATTTTAGAATGCAAACGTATAAACTATGTAACATTTGTGGCACAGACACTATGGGGCCAGGTATGCCAGGAAAATTGAGCGGAAAGGAAGATATGCAATCGGCCACAAAAAACATAACGACGACAACAACAATAACACAAAACACAGAAATAACAGAACTTGAGAAAATGCACTCAGACGGATACTGGACAACAAAGAACGAGGAAAAAGGAGCAGGGAAGAATAGAGAAGGAAAAGGAGAGGGAAAAGGAAAGGGATGGAAAAGGTCTGTGGACACACTACAAAATCTCAAGGAAAAGTGAAACATGACGAGTTTTTTCATTGAACAGAATTAACTGGTATATTTAGAAAACAAATATTTTTTGAGTTTATACTTAAATGTAATTAACTTCACAGATTCTTTTAGATCATTATCTAAGCTATTCCAAAATCTGGGTCCGGTATAAACAAATTTGTGTGTACAGTTCTCACTAAGGGAAGATGAAATAATTCTTTAGATTGTCTCGTGGGATAATACGTGGCTGTTACAGTGAAATAAAGAATAAAATATTTTGGGTAGATGGTTGCAGTTGTAATTAAACATAAATTGACCAAGTTGAAACAAATACAACTCCTTTATTTTCAGAATTTTGTGTTCAAAGAACAGCTTGTCAGTATGTGCACGGATATGAAGGTTAAAAACAATTCTGAGCGCCATCTTTTGCAGAAGAAAAAGTTTATCTAGCAATGTCGAAAATGTATTCCCCCAAGCAAGAATTCCGTAATTCAAGTACGGCAATACCAAACTTGAATAAAGCGTAATCAAAGCCGAAGAAGGAAGATACTATTTCAATCTATTCAACTTTTGAGATGAAAAATTAAAAAAAGGAGATTGTTATAGTCATATTTCAGTCAGAAAATGAGTTGAGTTTCAACTTAGCTAGTATTTTGTTTCTATGAACTGGAGTAGATTTAGATATCATAACTTGACAAAGAGGAGAGCAAAGCACCTAAATCACTGATGCAAAACGATGGTTTGGCGTAGGCTATTGGGAAGTGTCGATACCGACGTCCAATAGCATGTCGTCGCTTAAAAAAAAAAATAAATAAAAAATACTTTTCGCAACGCACGCTGCTGCTTGCACAATATGTAAAGTTAGCTTTCTACTTTTGTCGCACTCATACTTGGACAAAATTAGGTTGCTTTCTTCAGTTTAAGATTTTCTAGACAGTCACCAGCAAAGATTTAGCTATTTTGAGTGAAGACATGCAACGCCACTTTTTCAGTTCACTTCAGTTCTCTTTTTATTTTTCGATCCAGCAAGGAGTGAAACAAAGCAGGCGAAAAAGAATCACATAGCTTGAATAATTCCAATCAAGGAAAAAAAAGTACAAAAAAGAGTGAATCGCATAGCATATAATAAGACATGATATAAATAGTATAACCAAGTACACCTCAGGTATGCTATAAAGGATAAGAATAAAGTAGGTGTAGAAAAAGAGTGATCCGCTCAAAAACTGAAGCGTGTAATGCATGGATCACTCAAAAAATGATAAATAAGTAATACATCATCGTTATTCAAACGTATTTACAGTGTATTTTAAAGTACAGAAAATACAATTCCAGGCAAATCTTCGCGTAAAATGTGTAGATCGAAGGTGCAGAGGAGAAAGACTGCCAAACTAAAATATTATCTCATAAGCTGAGAGTAAAAACTAGTAATACTGACAATAAGGGTTGGCGTAACCGCGATAACTTATTTGGATCCGACAAGAATTCACATGTCATCTCTATAACTATCTGACAAAACTTGATTATTTTGCTGATCTCCTCTCACTCTCCAATAGAAACCCAGTGATGACAGCGATTCAGATGGCGAGAGCAGTCACTTAACAGGACAAGGTTGTGCTGAAGAACACTTATAAGCTCTTGATGACGAATTTTAGACAAACGGCTATGGAAATATGTTACTATTCGAGGAGTGGGTTTCTTGAGACTGAGGACCAGGGAAAGAAAGGACTCGAAAAAAAAAAAGAGGAGGAAGAGAACAAGCAAGAGAACAAAATCAATGCTGGAGAGGAGAACTAAACAAGGCTAAACGTCATGGAGAAGAGTCACAAAGTTTTTAGACATTGATAGACAAGACGCCACCAAATTAGCACAAAGCATTTCAATAGGAAATTGCCCATTTTGTATATATATTATCATGTTTCTTATTTCCTTTTTGAGATTCTGAGGCTGCAATCACTATCAAGCATGTGCTTAAAGACGGCAGGCTCCTGCATGTTTTTTTCTTCCCCTTTATTCTGAAACAAGTGTATCCTTAAATCCTTTGATCTCATTGTTATATTTGTACTTTAAAGATTGTGATTATGATACAAATCGTACTATGAATGCAATATTGTTTGATTTTTTCCTTTTCTACTGTCAGATACACGTGTTGTCATTTTTCAATATATGATTTCCTTGAAAAATAGATGCAGTAATGAAATCGAACTAAACTGAAGAACCGAAGGGGTGGTTAAAAAAAAGTAAAGAAATGAAGGGAGGGAAGGAAGAGAATGAGAACATGGACCAGAACGAAAGGACACTATATAGCAGAAAGATATTGAAGCAACATTCGAATCGGGACAGAAATCAAAAAGGGACAAGAATGAGTAAGAACGGAGGACGGGACATATAGTGAAATATTGCACACACACAAAAAAAAATCATTCTAATGAGGAATGCTGGACGACCCCACAACCAGTACTCACAGAGCCACAGTGAGCTAAGCTGAAATACAGTCGACTCCCGTTATACCGAAGTCCTTGGGGTCGGCAGTTTTCTTTCGTTTTTACGAAATTTTGTCATAATCGAACAAATAAACAATCAGAAGAAAAACCATGAAGCGGATAACGTTGGGGCCTGAATTTTTCTTACTTGTAACCGAAATTTCGTTATAAAACGCTTTTTACCGGAGGCATGTGCCTGTATACTGACCAAAGTTGAAAAAACAAAACAAACAAACATACATTCAGAAAACACTCAAAACTTAAACACGATGGATACCTTCTTGAGCCCCTGCTCCAACATTGTGACATAACTTGGGAAGATTCTCTTTTATGGCTGAAAGATATACCTTGTTGACGGGTCTTGTAGATACAATTACTGTGTTTTGTTTTCAAAGACGTTTTATTTGACTCATGCACAATACATTTTCATCGGCTCCTAACAACTAAGGAGCAGGATTACGAACAGTTAGCAAGAGTGTAAGCATACGTTATACTGAGAGAAAAAAAAAACCCACCGCGTGCACTCATGCACACACACTCACTCACACATATATACACAGGCAATGAATATTGTTATAACAATGAATTTGGAAGACTGTCCTGATTTCACTATGTTCGCACGTGTTCACCTGTAGTGTGAATACAAGATCCATGGTAAAACGTTCTACATTGAAGCCATGTCAATACTCTCCCAAAGTTGTAACAAATTTAACAAAGATTTATATCACCATTGAGTCATGAATTTATCGTGCATTTGGAACAATTTTAATGAGACGAATATTGTGTTTAAAAACAAAACCAAAAAGTACAATACGTCATAGACCCTCGATGGAGATGAAGAACGAGGACGTGACACAAAGATGATTATATTACATTGCACATGGAGTTTCAGCACAACATTCTTTTGGCACATAAGAATAGGAATATAAAATCATCATTCTACTCAAGTCAAAGCCGACTCATGATTGATATTCGTCTTATCAACATTAATGCATACCGGTAGATTATTTTGAAATTTGCTTGTCACAATTGTCGCTCTCATAGTTGATAGATTGACATTCAACTATTACGATTAATATTCAGTTATAATACATTTCGTGTAAAGACAATTTTACATGTAGAGACATTTGTAATTGAGCTACCTATAATGCATGTGTATACATAAAAAAGGTGTTGTTATTTATATTCGACCGAATACTATGTAATGTTCATTATAAGGATTACCTCATAGTTTTCGGAAATTGCATACAAAATATCTCATTGCAATGTGAATCTTCATTATCATTCTATAGCTCATGGGATATTATCGCTTTTTGTCTATTTCCGCAATCATTTTGATTAGTTTATTTATTTATATGTACTTACACTCATTTAATGCATTTGATGGAGAGTGCCTAAGCTTTGGAGGGTCATAGGGATGGTTTCCGTTGTGATGAGCTGCTAATCTTGCTTCGGGATTAGACTCGCTCTTTTAAGAGTGGATTAACACATAAAACTGTGACTTGAGTTACTCGAATCGAATCGGATCAACCCAATCATTATGGTTCACGGAACACGATTCAAGGAACACTCCTGCATTGCGCAGTCTGCTCGAGCAGTGGAATTGGGGTTATACACACTCTCATCGAGAAAATGATATTGAGTTGGCACCTTTCTCGCTTCATGATTTGAGTTTTGGACCTTGGCCGATTAATGAAATTAGGTTTGCACCCTGCTTGGAAAATGAAGTTGGATTTGAGCCTTTATCGAATGTCTGGATAATATTCCTCTCGTGAAAACTGATTCTGATACCCATCAATCATTAAAAAAAAAAATGAAATACACAATCTCAGTGTTGCAGTTACGGTTCACCATTTCGATCAGAAAACTGATATACATTCTACATTATGCGTTGTTGAATTAAGCTTTTAATAACTTCTTTCGAGAATGCCTGCTATGGGACGTCCACGTTTCGGGAAGTTGCCGTTGGTGCGATGGTAATACAGCCTGTAGTAACTTTGTCTATTTTGTATAGTTCTGTTTTTTAAAATGTACAGGTAATACAAATTCGTGTAGACGTTTTATGTGTGTTTGTTATTTAATACAATTTCTGTAGAATTCCATGATTGCCTGTAAAACAGTTATCACTTGTAAAATTTACGGTGTCCTTTATTTTGTTGCTACAATCGTATGTATCTCCATTCAATGTATTCAATGTATTTCCGAAATGTGTGTTTTGTTTTTTTGTTTTGTTTTTTTTTTTTTTTTGGCTCGACTACTTCCCGCTAAACATTTCCAGGCCCTGTCTCCATAGTATTTATCTCTCTGTTTCTCTCTCTCTCTCTCTCTCTCTCTCCCTTCATTTCCATTTGCATTACGTGATTTACGTAGGCCAACTTTTGGACCCACCTACCAAACATTAGCCCCAATGAGAATAATACTCAACGCATTAACGCTTGGAGATTTAAAACTAATCTTATAATTTGGAAGTCAAATATCAGATCCATTTATTGTTTTACGACATTGTGGTTCTCGAATTCTTTCAGATAAAAAACAAAGAGGTTTTAATAATTTCAAACAAATTAAAATTTATTGTTGAGTGGACTCCTCCTTAGTGCCATATTTTTAAACAAATTAAAACTTATCATTCAGTGGACTCCTCCTTAGTGCCATGATTTATTTCAAATGTGTTCATAACGGAAATGAGCAAAGCAGTGCTGCGTGTGGTTTTTTAACTCAATTTAATTTCAGATTTTAATAATATCGTTTATCGACAATAAGAATAACATGATATACATCCCACTTTCTTTAGAGATAAAAAAAAAATCATGTATACAAGACGATGTGGATTTAACAGAGGAAACAATTGTAAACTTACAGTAAAGAAACATTACAATTGGACTGAAGTTAAATGAAATAAAGTGAAATATCAATATGCACTTTGCGAAAAACGGAGGGACCCACTGAAAAGACAATGCTTGTAAAGTATGGGCCCGTTATTAGGACAGAAAAAATAAAGTCTGAGAAAAAAAGAATTGGAAGCCTACAAAGAGTCAGACCACAAAAGTAAAAGATACAACACAAACATAAACAGACATGAAACAAGACTAGGACATGCAGCAACGAGACTAGTTAAGGGGAAAATACTGACCTGACGAAACGACAGGAAACAAGACTAGCACAACAGGGATAACGATACGTGGAGGTTCGACAATGAACAAACAAACAAACAAACAGACAAACACAGAGATGTCCACTTCTCCCTTATATCTAAAGCGAATAGAGTGGAGATCTCGAAAAAAAAAATAACTGCGGGACTATAGCTTGTAAAGAACACTATATAGGCACAACCACGACTCTAATCGGTCAATGCAGGCGTCAATGTAAGTGACAATGCATAAGATATCAAAATAAGCTTGTAGACTAATACGATTCATAGCAGATGTCATTGTAAAAATTGCCAAAGAGAAAACGTCAATTTCCTTTTAAATGAGTACAAAGAAGGAACAGTTTTGATTTCGTGATTCAGATAATTCCAGTAATGAATTTGGGCCAATTAAATAAGTGGATTTTTAGCTAAAATTGTTCGAAAAAGTGGTAAGTGAAATTCATTTGAACGTCGAGTAAATGTACATAAATTGACCTAAATCAAATAAAAACAACTCATTAATTTTTCATAACTACTTAGAGTCAAAAATAAATCTGTATGTGATCGTATATAGCAGAATGGCACATTATAAGGATGGCCTTCTTCTGCAGTATTAATACTCTATTCAAGAGCGTCTGATGAGTATTGTCCCAAGCTAAAATTCTGAAATTCAAGTAAGGCAATACCAAAGAGGAGTATAACATAAATAAAGACTTTTCTATTAAAAAAAAGAAATTTCAGTCTATTCAAAACTCCTATGTTACATGGAATAATCAACAGATATATGATCTATATGTCTTTTCTAAGAGAGTTTGTTGTCAACCACGGGTGTAAATCCGTACTGAGGAGTGGAGGGTGGGGAAGACCGGCGATAGTCACCATCACAATATTATGGTGATGGTAATGGTAATGGTAATGGTAATGGTAATGGTTTATCTTAAAATTCATCATATACATTCACAAACTTACAGACTGAAATATATCAAAGATGCACAAATCATTATACTTCTCCAACAACTTTCAAATTTTGTTTATACGCATACTAAAAAAAAAGAATAAGGGGGCAGTGATGACATAACAGATATTAAACATTTGTGTATGGAGACGGAGAAAGAGAAACACAGAAGGGGTGGGAAGGAGATAGCAAGAGAGATAGAAAGAGACAGAAGAGAATACTTGGAATGAGATATGCAAAGAGATATAAAATGATGAATCTATTTGTTTTTCATCTTATTAGAATCATCATTTCAATCCATATAAACTTTTAACATTACTATCTTTTTAACAATATGATATATAATTAATGGTAAAAGTACAAAAACCGTAATACCTCATACATACAAGTATAGGGGGGGGGGGGGCTATACCCACGCATATGCAATAAGCATACAAACATAACAGCATTCATTTATATTTCACATTTCAATTATTCTCATAACAATTGAAATTATTTCCTAATAATAATCTGAATACTGCTATTACACTCAATCAATCAATATCACACAACAACCTCAATTCAACTCATTATCATTATCATCAAAGAAAATATGTGTGTTATAAAAATCGCACCGTCTTGGAAAAAAAAAATACAAAATTGTCAATATAAATCGTATGATAAATATAAGATACCAATTTTTTGAATGTATATGTGGATCCGGAAAAAAAAAAGAAGAAATATTCCAAAAATAAATCAAAGAAAATATTGCAATATTATAACATTCAGGAATAATTATTGCGCAACAGGAGTATTGCAAAAGTGTGGCTTGCGAACTTTCAATCACATATTATGGCCACTGCTGGACGGGGAGGGCGCCCCATGAAACCGTATCAAACAGACATGTTGCTTGTTTAATTCTTTCAATGTAGAGTTATGAATATTGAAAATGAATCTCAAATGATAACCAGTAAACTCTGAATACCCCTGAGAACCATATTTGGATGGTGATTACAAAATGTTTCACTATTTCGCATAAGAGTAGTTTGAAGAGAGGGGGAGAGAGAGAGATAGATAGAAAGAAAGAAGCGAGGACGAGTGGGAGAGACAAATCGGAGAGAAGGAGAAAGGTATAAAAGCCGATTGACATAATACCTCATAGATGATAACAATAAAAAGTAAATTATGTAACATACAGCCAATCTGCAACTTAATTTTTACAATGTACCATACAAATAACATAATAATTATTATCAACCTGATTAAAATGAATCCAAAATATCAATGAGATACGGTACTGAACTGTTGCGGAATCATTGAGTTTAGCATCTTATTAGATTGTTCTCAGAAATTTGATTTGCCTAGATATACATACAGTAAAGATAAAAAGCCCACAACCGGACTGGTGCAGCCTTTTATTCTTTTTTTTTTTTTTTTGGGGGGGGGGGGAAGGAGCTTGGTGGAGGGCTTTTGAAAATATTTCAAAATATAAACAAAAATTAGGGGAATGAGAGGGAGGGGGTGATTGTGGCTACTTCCACACGAGGGAGATTTCTGAGTGGGGGGATATATACCAGCTATCCCCCCCCCCCCCACCAGTTTACGCCAATACATATGTTGTCAACAATGATGCCAACAAATGTACAATTTGACACATTTTCTAAATTAAAATCTTTAAAAACTATGTTACAATTCAATACATCAACAGTGTTACTGAAAAGTATATACAGTACTCTCCGCATAATCGGGTAGGCTCGGGCAGAGCGTTTCTACAGCGGAGTACTCGATTAACAGAAGAACACGTCTCATTCACATTGGACACACACAATATGTATGTACATGCATTGTACACTGCATCAAACACCTACACTGTATGCTTAACACGCGTGCTTGTAATAGTCCATGGGCCAAGACCCGAAAAATGGGTTGTTGGTAGATTTCCACCTGAGGTGGCAAAACCTTTTTGGTGTCAGTTTGTTTGTCGGGCAAAGATATGGTTATCAAGCTATGATAGCATTTCCAAATGAGTAGCTTAGTAATGATAAATGAATTTTTAACCAATTTGGTCTCGTTTTTATATCCCTATACTTCTGAATCGAAACTAACAGCTATACAAAGAAGAGCACTGTCTTCCGTATGTCCACAGGTGTTCTGTTGTAAACGCGGTGCGCTTAGTCTTTATTCAAGGCAGCGAAGGGAATGTCCAAAGGGTTATGATGTCCACAGCTGTCACGCGGTGCGCTTAGTCTTTATCTAGACCAATGTACATATCATATAATTATCATATGTAAAGTTCCTCAAAAAAGGAATTATGTATACTATTTTCATACTACCTTATCAACAAATAGGACTACCTCAGTTTTAAACAACAATCACTCTCTTCATTTACAATAATACATCTTAATGTATCGTAGTGTACTGGTACATTGTTTTTGCATTATCTTATATTGTTGGAGGGAAATAAAGCGACATTGGCGTGGTATTAGCGTTTTCACCGTGGAGTTTTCGCCGGAAAAATTATAAATAATTGAAAAATACGGTAAAATTCACGAGGGATTGTTTTTGTTGTTGTTGTTTTTAGATAAAAGGATATACAATGTATCATACGTTTTGGATATTCCCTTCGCCGTCTAGAATAAAGATTAAGCGCTGTGGACATCATATCCTTTGGATATTCCCTTCGCTGCCTTGATTAAAGACTAAGCGCACCGCGTTTACAACAGAACACACGTGAACATACCATAGAGCTGCATTTTACAGCTCTATGGAACATACAGAAGACAGTGCTCTTCTTTGTATAGCGGTTAGTTTCGATTCAGAAGTATAGGGATATAACAACGAGACCACATTGGTTAAAAATTCATTTATTATGACTAAGCTATTCATTTGGAAATGCTATCATAGCTTGATAAGCATATCTATGCCCGACAAACAAAATGACACCAAAAAGGTTTTGCCACCTCAGATGGTACCAATATCTGGCCTGGCCCATGGACTATAAGGCACATTCGGAGCGCAAGGGACATGAAGTGTGTTCAACTCCTGTCTGTCTGTGAAATTGTGAGTGCCAGCTACATGTGTAATATTCGTTTACGTGTGGGAAGTCGGTACTGGTACATGTGTTTTCATTTTTGATAACTCCCCGAATGATCGTCTTCTTTTAGAGAATGCCATAAGCCGTGGAAAATTTGACATTCATGATTTCTTAAAGTGTCATATCTGCGATAAATGTGGGTAGAAATTAGATTAGAAGAAAATTATTTACCCATTTATGCGGAGAGGCAACCCGATTATCAGGTAATTTTAATGTGTAATGGAACTGATTTTGACATTACCACCCAATTAAACTGAGTACCCGTTTAAGCAATACCCAATTACGCGGAGAGTACTGTAGTTCATGTTCAATTCAATTCAATTCAATTCAAAGTTTATTTCATTTTTCGACAAAACATATAAGTTGCACTTCTTTTGACAACAGAGAATAAGGTAAACATAACATTATGTATCGAAAAGAATATAAAACAATTGAGGAGGACCACATAGTAATTATACATTATAGTAAAAAAAAACAAAAAAAAAACAGAAGTGATCGAAATATAGTACATGTATAAATTTGCTTAAAGTGCGAAAAATGGAGAGACCCACTAAAAAGACAGAGCTTGTAGAATGTGGGCCCCTCTGGAATAATAACGTCAATGGAAAAATTAATTAAAGCATTATAAATACTATAGGAGAGGGGAAAAAAAGAGGAAGAAGTCTGGAAGCCCACTGAGAACTAGAATCACAGATAAATACACTTACTATTACAGACGTGAACAACATAGGACAAGACTAGGCAACAAAACAACTACTGGAGAAAAGGCTGTACGGGACAAAACGGGATGGACAAGACTAACAGACGCGAAAAAACATGAAACAAGACTAGACAGCAAAACAACTACTGAAGAAAAGGCTGTACGGGACAAAACGGAATGGAAACGATGAACAAATAGAAGACAAAATAGCAAACGAAAATGCACAAGAGAGAGAGACAGCGATCTTCGACAGAAGTGTATCAAGGGACACAGAAAATGGATGTGGAGGGGAAAAAAGTGATTGTAGCGTCTGAAAGGAGAAAAGCAAGGAATTGAAGGGACGTGAGAACAGGAATAAGACAGACATTCATCATTATTGTTCATGTCTTTGACTCTTTTGGCGAAAGCGTGGATAGCAGCAGACATCCAAAAGATTAGAATTTATTCTTCAAAGAGGAAAGAGTAAGTCTGTATGTGAGAGAGAAGGCCAAATGGCTAGTTGAGTCCTGGAAAGTCATACGACTGCAATAGAAAGGACTTCAGTCTCCTCTTGAAAGAATGTATGGATGGGGCGTTTTTTATATCTTGATTCAGAGAATTCCAATAATTTGGGCCGATATAAATAAGTGTATTTTTAGCAAGAATCGTGCGTAAGAGGGGTAAGTGAAATTCATTGGAACGCCTAGTGGGATATTCATGAAATGATTGGTTTTTTAGGAACATGGAATTAAAAATAGACGGAAGCAAATTGTTACAATACTTATACATAAATTGGCCTAAGTTATACAAAAACAAATCTTTAATTTTTAAGAGCTTATTGGAGGTAAACAACGTGTTTGTATGAGAACGCACAGGGGAATGGCAGATAATGCGGAGGGCTTTCTTTTGCAAGAGGGACACTCTTTCAAATAAATTCTGATGCGTGTTGCCCCATACTAAAACTCCATAATTCAAATGAGGCAATATTAACGACGAATATAACATAAGTAATGTTTTTTGAGGAATATGAAATTTCAATCTATTAATAACACCTGTATTACGCGATATTATATTACAAATATTATCAACATGTGATTTCCAGGAAAGTTTATCATCTACAATGACCCCCAAGAATTTAATATTTGATACTCTTTGTAGATGAGAATCATCTAAAACTATATTAGTGTTTAAACTATCAACAGTATTGCTAAAAATCATATATTTCGTTTTTTGAGCATTAAGTGATAACTTATTAGCTCTAACCCAATTTGTCACTTTATTCAATTCAATGTTAATTTTGTGAACAAGAAAATCAATATCATTATGGGCAAAAAATACGTTAGTATCATCTGCAAAATGAATAAAAGAGAGATCATCAGATACACGACAAAAATCATTGATATAAATAATGAACAATAACGGCCCTAAAAGACTTCCCTGTGGGACGCCACATTTGACTTCTCTGATATCTGAATCATTGTTTTTAATTGTTACAAATTGTTTTCTATCGAACAAATAACTCTTGAACCACTCCAAGGCCTTCCCACGTACTCCATAATGCGATAATTTATAAAGTAAAATGTCATGATTGATGGTGTCGAAGGCCTTGGAGAAGTCCAAGAAAATACTAACTAAATGAGAGTGATTATCGATGGCATGAACTACTCTATCAACGAAATATAAAAGAGCATGCGAAGTACTATGTTTCTCACGAAAACCAAACTGATAGTTCGTAAAAACTTCATGTACCTTCAAAAAATTGCTCATTCTCTTATAAATAAGTTTTTCTAAAACCTTAGAAAGTGAAGACAATAATGAAATTGGGCGGTAATTACTGACTTCAAGTTTATCACCTTTCTTAAATATTGGTATTACTTTAGCCAATTTCATTTTATCCGGAAACACACCGTTGAGGATTGACAAATTGAATATATGAACAAGTGGATCAGCAATCGAGGAAATAACACCCTTAAGTATGAAATTATCTATCTCATCATAACCAGAACTTCGTTTGTTCTCAAAACAGGAAACTATATCAATAATTTCAAATCTATTAGTTGGTGTCAAAAATATGGAATCAGAGTTGCGCTGACCTAAAAATTCAGTAAAATGAGTTTCTGTTGCAGGAATAGTTTGAGCATAATTTTCACCTATTTTTGAAAAATAGGAATTGAAAATATTTGACATATGATGAGAATCATTAATCACTTCATCATTCACTTTAATTTTATCAATGTCAGAGTGTTTACTCGGAACATTCATGGCCTGTTTCAGAATTTTCCAAGTATTTTTCATATCAAACCTATATCTCGAGAATTGCTTGAAGTAATATCTTTTCTTTTCAGAACGTAAAATCATTGTCAGAGTATTTTTGTATGATGTATATCTATTTTTCGATCGCTCAGTTTTTTCCAACTTATACTTATAATACAAACGATTTTTCCTATTAATTGAACGAAGGATTGATTTTGAGATCCAAGGTAATCTGGGTGTTTTTTTATAGTCTGTTCTATTTTTTTGTTTTGGAATTACATCATCTAAATGATGATTAAATATTTCCATGAAATTATGAAAAGATATATTGATATCATCGCTGCCAAACACTCCTGACCAGTCAGCATTCTCGAGAGCCACATCAAAACTAGCTAGCTTTTCGGGTGAAACTCTACGACTAAACAAAGGAAGTGACAGAGGTTTAATATAAGATGATGTTTTAAGAGTAAAATAAGTCATTATTGGAAAATGATCAGTCATGTCTGAAAGAATTATGAAAGAATCGGGGAGGGGTAAAACATTACAAAAAAAGTTGTCAATGAGGGTGGCAGAACGATCTGTAGTACGTGTGGGTTTGGAGATAAGCGGGAGAAAGGATGAGGATAGAAGTGTGTGAATAAAATCACTAGAGATATTGTCATGCTCAGACTTCAGCAAATCAATATTAAAATCGCCGAGCAAAAAGCAATCCTTATTTCGGAAAACATGTGAATTTACCAAATCTGAGTAATACGTTAAAAAATCATTGGCGTTTGAGTTAGGAGGTCTGTATACAATGCCTACCATAAGATTTCTACATCCTGGGATGAGAATTTCTATGAACAAAGATTCAACAACATTGTCCATTCTAGAAATACCTTCATGGACAATAGTTTCAAAGCAACATGATATATACAATGCCACACCCCCACCATTCTTATCAGGCCTATTATTAACAAATAAATCGTAACCATCGATTGCAAAAGAATTTCCTGCATTGGAAGTCAACCATGTCTCACTTAATCCGATAACCGATAACGACTGACTTTCATCCGATTCTAATAAAAACTTTAAATCATCAAAATGTTTATTCAAACTCCTTATATTTAAGTGTAATAAAGAAAACGTGTCCTCAGAGAAGTTGTGAATGATATCTTTGTATTGATTCACTGTGATATAATTGCACAACATATTTTGAGTGGGATCATTACTAAAATCATGAGGCAATTCACTAGCTGCTGTATTCAGGCTTTCGGTGACAAAATCATCATAAAGGGTGGGTCGTGTGTTGGTTAGCCAGCTAGCAGGGTCAGAGTCTAAACTGGTGTTCCTAAACAATTCAAATAGATCATCATTCGATACCGAATTAAAAGGAGCATTAAGAAAATTAGCCATGGTTAAAGATGCAAGACGAGATTACAAAAGTCTGCGATATCAGCAAGACTAGGATATCGTAGATAAGTAGATGGTACAAGAAAATGACCAGTCGCCAGAAAGAGGCAAAACACTGGAGTAATCTATAAGCATAAACGACGTCAAAATCACGATAAGCAGAAGATCGCTGCGGAGAAGAAGAAAGTGAGACGAGAAAAAGCAGAATGAGGTAAGTGAGAATGTACAGAGGCATTAACAGAGAGTGACATAGAACACACACAACACAATAACAAGAACAAATCAAGTGTCTCTGTGGGCTTCCGGGGCAAAAATACACAGAAGCAAATGGCGGAAGCAAATGGCAGAAGAGTAACATAACATAAGAGTAACATAATCATGGCGTTTACTCTAATGACGAGTTTGTAGAAGATATCAAATTATATATACACCTTTTGGTATACTTTTGTTCGACAATATAGGAAGAAGAAAGTCAAAAGGAGCGGAACCAGTGTAAAAAATAGTTCAGACAGAGTCTGTACCGCTGTTGTATGGACATCAAATAATGCATGGCTATTGAAGGAAACTCATTCAACCATTAATATACATGATCAGGGAGATGTGACTATTAACGAACAAAATGAAAAGGTAGCGCTACAAGGGCGCCAAAATAACATCTGACTAATGATAAGTATGTCGACTTGGCGAGCTGTGCGGCCATCAGGCATGTCAGGCAAGTACAATAGTCGGACAAAACAAGTACATTTAAATGTAAGCAGGTGCTCGTAATACTATAGAGATATCATGACAGCATAGAATGTGGACAAACAACAGTTCAAATGCATGAGCATAGATTAGCATTACCAAGTTGAGATTGGATAATATGTCAGGTCGGTGAACCTATTCTGTGTTATAGGGTGGTTACTGCACAATGAATTATCATTGCAATGCCTTGTGGCAAGTCACAGTCATTTTCTTTTTTATGTTATTGTTGAACTTGGAAATAACTTATTCTGTGGAATAACTTGGAAATAACCTATTCTGTGTTATAGGGTGGTTACTGCACAATGAATTATCATTGCAATGCCTTGTGGCAAGTCACAGTCATTTTCTTTTTTATGTTATTGTTGAACTTGGAAATAAACTTTACACTCAAATAACATAATAGTTCACAGAACGCAAGAGTGTTGTCTACATTTTTTTTCTTCTTAATAAACTTAAAAGGATGCGATAAATTGGCCAATACCATTTTTTACTTGAAAAAAATAGGAAAAACAACAAAATTCTAATGGATTTAGCAGAGTCCTCGCCGCTCTGATGATAAATAATGGGTGATGCGTATTTTACATTTCCTATCATAGCAACACATGGCCGGTATCAGACCATGTGATGAAATCGCGCCACGAGTGGCTCCGAAATGAAAACAACAACAGATTATAATGAATAGTGCCAGATAGCTTAGACACATCTTCTAAGTGTTGTTGACCATCCACTAACAACGTGATAAATTGCATAATATAATTGCACTAAAAAAGGCGACAAAATAACAGCTGACTACTAAATACCGGTCGTCTCAGTGGACTGAGCAACCAATTCAGGCATTTAAGGTGAGTAGCCGGCATGGCCTGTTAGACCAGTATATGCGTTAATATGTGAGCAGGTGCTCGCAATGCGACAGAGAATCATAGCAGCATAAAAATGTGGGCAAACAGCAGTTCAAATGCATGAAGCGCAGATAAACAGTAAATGAAAAGATTGGATAATGTGCCAGGTCGGTGAACCAAGCCTGTTAAATGGTTACTGCTCATGTAAGCTCAAACAGATTTTCTAAGTGTTGTTAACCCTCCACAAACAATGTGATATATTGTATTAAAAAGGTGCCAAAAATAACAGCTGATTACTAAATACCGGTCGTCTGAACTGAGCGACTAATTCAGGCATGTCAGGCAAGTAGCCGGCCAAAACCAGTATACATTTACATGACGAAGCAGGTGCTCCTGATTCGAACAGAAGATCATAACAGCATAAAATGTAGACAATAGCATTTCAAGGTGCAAGAAGCATAAATAAAGAGTGAATGTTGAGATTGGATAGTATGATAGGTCGGTGAACCTATCCAGTAGGGTGGTTACTGCTAATGAACCATCAGTGGAATACCTTATATACAAATCATAATTTTTTTTCTCCAAAAATTTAAACATAGAAATAAACTTTCAACACTGACAATGACAGTCATAGTGGTTCAGAGAACGCAAGAGTGTTGTCTTAAACATATATTTTTACGGCATTAACGGCAGGAGGCACGTCGGCCAATACATGTACCATCTTTCCTTTAATAACTTTGATATTCAAAAAAAGTTTTTGAATAATTTCAGCAGAGTCTTTGCAGCTCTGGCAAATTGATGATGAATAAAGTGTATAAAACGTTATCAACCATATAACAGTGCATGACCAGTTACAAACTACTTAGTATGTGACAATATTGCGCCACAAGCGGCTCCGAAGAGAAAACAACACAGACTAACTATCAACTCAGTAGGCAGAGCAGCCAATTCAAATTACAAAATCAGTTAGTACCATGTGTCTGGCACTTATATATACAGTGAAATCCAATATTTGGGCACGTGGTCATATCACAGAAAAGAAAGTTATAATACACAATTTTATATCCTTTTTAAATGACTTTAAAGAAAAATTAACAGAACCCGTGCCGCTATTGCATATAGCGGCGGATAACATCTTTAATTGCGCTTAAAGCATTTTCCAACGTTAATGTATTTGACCAGCCACGAATCGTGTGACAAAAGTAAGTGGTGTCAAAATGGCAACGACTATAGACCTTTGTATGTCAGCTAAGTGAGCTGAGCGGCCAATTCGTTACCAGGGTATTAGGAATACAACAGGTGCAAACCAGTACATTTATATACGAGCATGCAGAGACAGAAAAGAAGAAAAAAAAAAAAACATATCCGTATCGTAAAAACGTGAGCTTTTAAACGTCAGTTCGAAAGCATGAAGAAGAAGAGGAGAAAAAAAGCAAGCAATAAGAAGGGGGAACAACATTCCAGTAGTTTCATTTAAAAAAAAAAAAAAAAAAAAACCGACTTTCCAATCATTAGTGTACATGCATATAGGCGTAAAACAAGTTCATGAGACTAAATCTCGCTGCAAGTGGCGCCAAAATGATAATGATAGATTGTATGTCAACTCGGCGAGCTGAGCAGCCATCTTAGGTCACAGACTGCATAGGGGAGTTTATAGTCGGTCAAAACCGGTATGTGGGCAGGTGTATGCTCATTTGCGAAAGAAATATTTGTAACTTTATCAGAACGTGAACAAACAGCATGCTTAATGCACAGTTTAGCATATACGTCAAGACTGTAATATTGAATAATAGGTCAGGATGGCTGGTACCCTGAGCCGAAAGCACTATTATTTGAAATATCCGGTTTGCAAATAAAAAAAAAATAAATAAATAAAAAATGTAGGTTACCTCAATTTCGGGTAGATATATATATTTTTTTTTTTTGGAGGGGGGAGGAAGGGGGAGGAGATTCTTTATGTAATTATGAAGCACACAATAATTACAAAGAGTATGTGACCTGCATGTATTTATACATGTTTTGTCACGGTTCAGTGCAGTATGAACGTTACAATTTGCCACACATGAGAAAAAGAAACAAATATGGCAGTGCCACCTAAAAAATGAAAGTTTGTTGACTGAAGTGGAAGCGTATGCGGATATGCATAATATGCAAAACAAAGACGTAGATCACACAACATCCCATTGGTATGATGCTACTACAATGACCACACTCAGCATTGAAAAAATAAGGAAAGGCTCGTAGCTATTAGCGGAGTGATGTGGTCCATACGAACATAATATTGATGGTGTTGACAGAAAAGTATTTCTGCAAATAAAATCGGGAGAAAATCGAAGGGTTGTATAGGGATATGGACTGAGGAGTGAATTGATAGCAAATCATTGAGTGTAGGACTTTGCCATGTTTTAGGGCAATAAAAACGCTGTAGAAATGTAGATTTATATGACCCCTGTAATAAGCTGCAGATTGAATGATCTGATAAAGGGAAAGTCGTTTAATATAACCGACTGATATGCGGCACTTTTTTTTTTTTTTTTTTTTTTTTTTTTTAGTTGGCCGGAGTATGAATCAGTAAAGTCTATGAGCAGAAAGGCAAAATGATACTCCGCTTCATGGAAATGTTTTTTTTTTGTTTTGTTTTGTTGTTGTTTTCTTTTTTTTGGCCAATGTATACATCGATACAGTCAATGAGCAAAAATAGCAAAATGATACTCAGCTTTATATCAGAACACTTAATGACTGTTCTATTCCAATATACATTTATTAAAGTAATATCATTTATGAACGTAATGATAATTTACTGTGCAATTAACCCTTGTCATGCACAGTTTCGGAGAAACGAGGGATTCGATTTTTTTTTTGTTTTGTCAGAAAATAAAAAAAAATAAAAATGGTAGTTGTAAGTTAGCATACATACTTGCAGAGAACAATTCATCAATCTCTACAATTACATCTAATTGTTTGCTATGAATGCCAGGAACGTTTTTTTTTTTTTTTTTTTTTTGTCCCTTGATAAACAAATTCAAAGTTATTATAATCTACAGATTCAATTCGTGATACAAGACAACAGAGTTGTATCTATAAACATAGTAAAAGAAGACGAGAGCTGGACATTGACAATAGATGCAAAAGTGCTAACCTGTTCTTTTCCCTTGCAATATTAATGCATTTTCTTTTTACTTTCCTGACTCACTGTAGGTCGACCAAGGATCTGGCATCCCTCGTCTTGCTTTTTCCTAGTTTGCAGGATGACCTTGGTTTTGTTAATGATGATTCTGGTGGAGACTTTCTGCTGCTGTAGAAGTTTGTACGCGATGGCTGCGAGCCTTCCTCTTTCTCGCTTCATACTTGGGGGTAGATCAGAACGGATCGTGATCCGTTCGTTGGAGACTTTGGTGGCGCCAGGTGCAGCAGCTCTGGGTGCGGCAGCTCTCGGCGGGTCCTCGCGCTGTACCGGCCTCTCGAAAGCTCGGAGGACTCTATCGCGGTCCACCATACGGCTGAATCGGACAATGATGGGGTCCGGGGGGTTGTTCGCTCGGTCACTCTGGTTTTCCCTGGGATTCCTCGCACGAGGCACTCGGTGAGCGTTGGTAAGAGGTATTTTCTCCGCCTGGTCCCGGGAAACCCCAAGGAGGTTTGCGAGGACAGTGTAGACTTCTTCGTAGACATTTTCGTTGCTTTGTGGGGTGACGCCGTATATGAGTAGATTTAGTTTCCGGTTGTGAATCTCGTAGAGCAGCATTTTCTCTTCCATATCATATCGTACTTTGTCTATTTCTTTTCTCAGGTTGGGCAACTTACTATCTTCAACTTCGGCGATCCTGTCCGAGGTGTCAGCTACGCTGTGCTCCATTTCTGCAATGTTCTTTTTGACTTCGGCTAGGTCTCTCTTGAAGGAAACCACTTCCGAAAGGACAGTGTCCATTTTTGTTGTGATAGTTTCTTTCAGATCAGTCATCATGGACATAAGCTCCCGTATGGACGGTTCGCTCTGGTCCTGCGCAGCCTGCTGGGCGGAGCCGCTAGGAATGCTGGGTTCCTTGGGCCGCACGGAGGGATCTGGCGATTCATCACGAGAAGACGCCCCAGTCGCACTTCCTTCAGTTTCGATTTCATTTGGCTTGGTTTTTGAACGTGATTTATTTCCAGTTTGTTTTCGAAGATTGAAGTCTCTTTTTTCCTTGTCACGTTCAGATAACATTCTCGGTAGAGATGTGAAAAAGTAAGGTGTATATGATTTCCGGGGAAGTAAAAGTCGAGAGCACGCCAGAACTACGTCCGTTCACTCCGCCATTCAACGTCACAACGTATAACCCGTCCTCGCCATACCAGCAGTTTTCTCTATCATATAATCGAAATTTCGTTATATCCGAACAAAATTAATGAAGTGTAAATTAACAAACATGTCGGAAAAAAGGAACCGGTGGGACTCGAACCTGTCATCTACTGCTTTCCGGGCAGCGACACTACCACCAGGCTGTCCCTGGGTTGCCGGCAGTGACACGATGAACATTCAGTGATAATCTATTCGCCGTGACTCAATTAGTTGGACATGAACATCAACATCATCATGAGAAAAAAAAAAAGGTCGTATCATCTGCAAATTGTATTAAGGAAAGCACTTCAGATACAGAAGAAAAATCATTAATAATTTCATTATGAATAACAACGGTCCTAAAAGACTAAAATGACACCACACTTAACATTTCTTGCAACTGAATTGTTATGTTTATTTGTAGCAAATTGTTTTCTATTGTCTAATCAACTCTTAAACCACTGCAAAGCCTTCTCACGTATTTCATAATGCCATAGTTTGTAAGATAAATTTTCTGATTAATTGTATCGAAGGCCTTGGAGAAGTAAAAAAAAAAAATCGTAATTAGATGCGAATGATTGTCAATTACATTAACTACTTTGTCAGCGAAATGATGAACTCCATGAATAGTGCATTGTTTTTCTGAGAAACTGAAAATTCGTATATATTTGTGTCGATTAAGAAAGATAATAATTCTAATATAAATAACTTCTTCTAATACATTGAACTTTTTACCCATTTTAAGTTTAATTTAGACAGAATCGATATCCTTTCCGCTGATTTTTTATATGCTCCAAACCTATGAACAATAATATTATGTATAATGTGGTATATCATGTAGTCAAAATGTAGTAATGTATCTACCGTTCTATCTCTGTTTGTGTTATATTTTATTGTCTCGCCCACCGGAGGTGAAGGCGGGAGTAAGGGATCCAAATGGCGTCCGTCCCTCGTCCGTCCCTCGTCCGTCCCTCGTCCGTCCCTCGTCCGTCACAAATGTTAAAGTTTACCTGCAAGACTCTCTTATGATGCATAACTTGGCAACTGTTACAGCAATGGCAGCCACACTTGGGTGATAGAAGCACTAGGGGTATCTTCATGTTATGGTGTTGTCAGAGGTCATGTGATGATGTCAAAGGTCATTTGAGGTCATATATTAAAGAGTATGTGCAAGACTCTCTTTTCTATGTTAAAGTTTTCCTGCAAGACTTTCTTTTGACAAATAACTTCACATAAGTTGCTTGGATTACAACCTAACTTAGGTCATAGATGCACTCGGGGTACTTTCATGTTATGGTGCCGTTGGAGGTCACAGGATAAGGTCAAAGGTCATTTGAAGTCATACGTTAAAGTTTACTTGCAAGACTCTCTTATCACATGTAACTCGACACATGTTGCTACAATGGCAATCAAACTTGGGTGATGGATGCACTCGGGGTACCTTCATGTTATGGTGCCGTAAGAGGTCACATGATAAGGTCAAAGGTCATTTGAGGTTATACGTTAAAGTTTACTTGCAAGACTCTCTTATCACACGTAACTCAGCACATGTTGCTACAATGGCAATCAAACTTGGGTGATGGTAGATGTCTCTTGGGAAATTGAAGGTAACCACCAGGTCAAAGGTTACAGACAGGGGTCAACGAACTTTTAGGGCCCAATGTTAAGTTTTTAGGACGCATTTTGTTTATGGCTCATAACTTGTGATCCCTGTGTCCGTTTGTGACCAAACTTGGATGGAAGATGTCCCTTGGGGAGGTGAAGGTCGTCACAAGGTCAAGGGTCACAGACAGGGGTCAACAAACTTTTAGGGCCCAATATTGTGTTTTTAGGGCGCATTTTGATTGTGGCTCATAACTTTTGATCCCTATGTCCGTTTGTGACCAAACGTGGACGGTAGATGTCCCTTGGGGAGTTAAAGGTCATCACAAGGTCAAAGGTCACAGAAAGGGGTCAACAAATTTTTAGGGCCCAATGTTAAGTTTTTATGGCGCGTTTCGATTATGGCTCATTACTTTTGATCCCTTTGTCCGTTTGTGACCAAACTTGGATGGTAAATGATGGAAAATGAAAAATATTAATTCCTTGTACGCGAATGGGCGAGACACAATTTGGCGATTGCCTTGTTCTATTATCAGTCCCTGATTGTGTGACATTTTTGTGAACAGGGCCCTATGGAAGACCTGGGCCCCATTTCCAGTGATTTCATTAAAAAGTTGATATGATACCAACCCTTGCTGGAATAGCAATTGTCATAGTAACGACAAGAATCCAGCTTCCTGGTTGGCTGCTGCAATTGGGAGTTGCTATTCCAGCAAGAGTTGCCTTGCTAACATCTTTTATGAAATGGGGTCCAGAAGTGACAATCATTGTCACTACTGAAAATGGCCAACCTCCCTATGTTTTTCTTTTCTTGACATTTATGTATGGAATATGTTGATTTTATAGTACGGGAAATCAATCAAACAAACAAACAAACAAACAAAAAAGACAATGGAGATAATAAGGGAATTGGTCGACAATTAGATTTATAATTGGAATTACTTTAGCCAGAAACATACCATTGGAAATTGATGAATTGAAAATATGAGTCAACGGATCTGTAATTTCGGATAAAACTCTTGTAAAAATACAAATATTTTTACCATCATCAGCGGAACTTTACTTAGGCCTATTTTCTTTTCTTCTTATAGATGAAACAATATCAATAATACGACAGCAGTTGAGCAGTTAACCACTTAACACTTTTAAGCCATTTGAAGTGATTGTCAATACCATCTTCTACATAACAGGTCACACAGTGCCGCAAAACGAAGCGCAATATGATTTTTTTTTTTTTAAGAACCATTGGTATATCACTCATTTATTCAGGTATCAGAGGCTGTAAACAGCAGAGTATGAAGCAGCTTCATTAGAATTTAATTGTAAGCATATACAATTTTGAACCTTCAACATTTCATTCATCATAACGATGTGTGCTGCAGTACCATGCCCAACATTGAGGACTGCACACAGTCCAATTCTATTTAAGGTAATAGCATTAGTTTCGTTTCAGGTCCATCTTTGGGCGCGGGAAAAGAATGTGTAGTCAGTATGCGTTGTATGAAGTTATTGTCATGCAAAATAATTATTATGTATTCCATATTGAACCTTTCAATAGGTGTGCTATGAACTGTGTCAATTATTATGCTCTATGCGATGTACATTGTAATGTGCGAATTTACAGCTAGCAAACGGCTGCGTCGCCATTATTTCCATGCGCCCACTCAACGAAAGAATCCCGTTGGTCTCGGAACGGTGCAAGGCATGGTGTGTTCGGCTATCACTTAAAAAAGATGTGATGTTTTTTATCTAGATTACTTGGCAGTCTCTCTGGATATTCCGGTCGAAGTGTATTCAACTTATTCTTTTTGAACTCTCTCAGTCTTTGACTACATGATTGTGATGGATAGAAGATACGACCTCGTTCTCTTATTAAGATTGGCTATTACTGTGTTCTGTGGACACGTTGGAGAAGGTAAGCCCAATTATGCTTTCCCGATCGTGCAGTCAGTATAACGTTGTCAAGTCCAAGCCGAGTGATGCCAATAAATGTGTTCAAACTACAAAGCTGCCAAAAAAATTACCGGTTTTGGGAAAATACCTGAAATACCTGTATACGAAAGAACTCTGTTTACTGCTCGTTATATTCTTTGACATCGTTTGAATATTGGTCTATAGTCAACACATGTCATAACTAGACAAAACCAAATTGTGTTTTTCTCAGCTCAGTGTACAAAAGTATTATGCAGTGAGTGTGTTAACTTCGGTGCTTTTCAATGCAAAAAAAAAAAAACCAACAAACAAACACCTTTAGGGATGAGTTCACAAACTTTTGTTTAATTCACATGTTCATTTCATTGGAACATCAGACTGCATTTGACAAATGAGAAATATTTTACGCGTAGGTTGTATGAACGAATTGCCTCTGACAATGCCCATGCCTGCCGGAAAGGATAATGTGTTCCTTTTAATATAGTGCAGAACAAATGTTATAAAACACATCTCTTCACATTGTTAGATTACAGAGTTTTTAACATTGTGAACACATTGGGAATCATCAGTTTATAAAACATTACTATATGCACGCACTCTATATCAGGGGCGGATCCCGGAATTCTGTAAAGGGGGGCGTAACTATTATTTTTGGTGCCACTTCCGGGTTTCATTTCATTTTTTTTTTCTTTTTATTTCTTTTGTTTTTAACGATAAATAAAGGGGGCGTGTGCCTCTTGCGCCTCCCTCTGGATCCGCCACTGCTCTATGAAAAACTATACCACAGTGTGAAATCAATTGACTATGTGAACATAGTAGTATTGTCAACACACTGTGGAATACTGTGCTCTTTCTAACAGGGACGTTAAAGGACAAGTTCACCTTCATAGATATGTGGGTTGAGTGAATGCAGCATTATTAGTAGAGCACATCATTGAGAGTTTGAGGAAAATCGGACAATCCGTTCAAAAGTTATGAATTTTTGAAGTTTTTGCTCACTCAAGGCTGGATGAGAAGACTACTATAGCTTGTGATGTAATAAAGAAAATGCAACATATTTTCAATTTTCTCGCATAACAAAAGGCAGGGAGAATGATATTACCCTTAACATATATGTCAGTAACAAGTCGAAGAAATGTGCACTTTATTCATAAAGTAAAGTTTTGTGAAATTCTTTTTTATTTTCTTTATATGGTTGTACGCATATGACATCATACACTGTAGTAGTCTTCTCATCCAGCAGTGACTACTCAAATACTTTAGAAATTCATAACTTTTGAACGGATTGTCTGATTTTCCCAAAACTTTCACAGATGTGTTCTTCTAATATTGCTGCATTCAGTCAATCCACATGTATATGAAGGAGGACTCGTCCTTCAATAAAGGCTGTCTTTCTTTTTCTTTTTTTCTGGTCAGCACTCATTGTGGGGCTTCAAAGGAGAATCATGACGTCATTGATTCTCGTTGGGGTTACATGCCAATTCAATTTTGTGCTCACGTACATATTATCAGTCATATTTTTTTTCTTTTAATGTTCATTAAGGTTATTGTTGATTCATTTCAATTGTGCAAGTGCAAATCCATGTTTGTGATATAGATATAATCCGTGCTTTTGTTATGAACTTCGAAATATGGAGAAGAGACTATAAAAGAGTGTAAACTGATGATTGTTATAATAAGATAACATCACATGTGTACGATTTCCAGTTATCTTGGATAAAAAGCTGTGCTTTTTGAATCTTAGACTAAACTCATCCAAAGCCTCGTCCCACAACATTCGTATGTGAAAGAATAATGGTACAACTCTTAAAGGACAAGTCCACCTTCATATACATGTGGATTGAGTGAATGCAATAATATTAGAAGAACATATCTGTGAAAGTTTTGGGAAAATCAGACAATCCGTTCAAAAGTTATGAATTTTTAAATATTTGCGTAGTCACTGCTGGATGAGAAGACTACTACAGTGTATGATGTCATATGCGTACAACCATATAAAGAAAATAGAAAAAGAATTTCACAAAACTTTACTTTATGAATAAAGTGCACATTTCTTCGACTTGTTACTGACATGTTAAGGGTAATATTATTCCCCCTGCCTTCTGAAAGAGAGAAGTCAAGTGTTCTTTTGTTATGCCAAAAAAGTGAAAATATGTTGCATTTTCTTTATTCTTTCTTTATATCGTTGTACTCATGTGACATCACAAGCTATAGTAGTCTTCTCATCCAGCCTTGAGTGAGCAGAAACTTCAAAAAGTCATAACTCTTGAACGGATTGTCCGATTTTCCTCAAACTCTCAATGATGTGCTCTACTAATAATGCTGCATTCACTCAACCCACATGTCTATAATAAAAAATGAAGGTAAACTTGTCCTTTAATGAAAGCGTAACAACTACTTTGGGTTTTCCTTTGGTAACATAGAGAAAGGGAAGCACAAAGATCAGTACTAGTATGCATCATATGAGGAGGTGACTTTGGGAAGACAGTTTAGTGCATGTAGCTTGGTAAGTCATGCATGCAGGACATGAACCTATACTTTGCTAATATTTTCATGTTATAGCCTCAGTGGTAGGCACTGCCCCCAACGTTCAAGGATGGAAAGGAGAAGACATCCGATTGCCATGCGACATCCAGGAGGAGCCTCTCGATGTGCAGTGGGCCAAGGAGAGCATCTCAGAGCAGCAGCTGAGGACGGTAAAGGCTGAATTCTTCGATAGGGAATTTCGGAGCAGGGAGGAACGGTTTGATATCGACAAGAACTTCAGCCTCGTCATCAGCGACTTGGAGGTGGCAGATGAGGGTTGTTACTATTGTCAGGTGGTGCTGAAGAATACCCAAATTTTTGAAAATACCACGATCATCACAATCGGTTGTAAGTAAGATATTCTTTTTCGCCGTGTCATACAGTAATGGGGGGAAGATTCTAGACTGGACAAGATGAAATTCCTCTCAATAATTCAGTTCAAATAGAAATAGAAATGTATATGATTATATATGATATATATATATATATATATATATATATATATATATGTATATGTTGTACACACGCAAGCTGAATGAATCCAGGAGCAATAAAATGATGCCTTGTCGATATTATCTAAATCATCTGTCATGCACGGGGTCACAGGTATGCTACAAGCAGTACAGTCAATTTCTATTGTAGCCGTGATGTTGGCTAACGGAAGACTTTGATAGGTTTCTCATTAGCACCGGAACTGCCATGGCAAATTTCTAACATGACATGACATTCGCGGGCATCACGGCCTATTACGTGTGTCCATCCCGTCGTGTGTTCACCCCGTCCCATCGTGTTGTCACACATCTATCACGTTTCGTCCACAGTGACCAGAAACCTGACTGCCGTGAGCGCGGGGAACATGGTGAACACGCGGCAATATTCATTTATGTTTTGATAAAGATATGCTCGAAAAAGCAACAACAATATTTGGAAGGAACATACGAAAGCACTTTCAGCATGTTTTTTTACATTGTTTCATTTAGATATAATTATGTTAACTTCTGTACATTCTGGAGTTCCTATAGAAATTACCAATGTTCGAGCATTCATGTGATCCCTAAATAAGCAGGAAATCACGTGAATTTGATTGTAGAACTTGATTGCTTAAATCCTTGCACTGAGTCACTTAATATGGATATTTTGATAATGTGTGATTGAAAATATGTAATGAAAAAGGTAATGCGTTATTCGCCTAATTATCAATGATATTTTTCTGGTAATTAAAATAAGTTAATTTTGTCACTATTCTTCTAATTACCTTACTCTTTGTCACTTCATAGATTTTCTATGGTAAAATTGATTCGATATTACATCTCCATGTTATATATCAGTAATTTCATCCTAATAAAGTACAGATTGAAAATAAAACAAACAAACATGACAGTTCTTTCTCTTTTTCCTATTCATGATAGCCACTTCTCATTTTTCTTCAAAATGAACAATCTTGGGTTCTAGTTTAATTTGTAATTATGCAAATCCCGTAAGATAAAATAAAAAAAATGTTGTTTTCTATGAATAAAAACAAACTGCAAAGGTCTTTTTAGATATTTGGAAATGCTGAATGGAATCTGGATTGGAATACAAAATAGGCCTATAATGATATGTCAATTCAAAATATTTTTTTTTTTGTATTTCTCTAGCGATGGCAACCGGACATACAATCGAGGAATGTGTTGATAAGAGTCAATCTCGTCAAAGCCGATGCACATACCAATATCTCTCCAACACCCCTTCTTTTAATCTTACGTGTGTCGTGAGTGGATTCAAACCTAACGTTACCATGCTATGGACCGAGGAGTCGGGAAAGAGACTGAATTCCGTGGTTTCACTACAGAACACACTTTCTGATGGCACATACGAGAGGTTCGAGACGATCACTGTTTCAGCTGTACATGGGACAGAGCAAACCTTCATGTGCGTGGCTACCGGTGACTCGCTGAATGGAACGTCGACCCGAGAAATCACCGTTCTGCCTACATCAGGTTTCGTGAAATGTTGTCAATTATATGTCTCTGGTCAATAGTCACTGGTGTACAATTGATATTTCAAACAAATGTTCTGATTGAGTTTGGTCACGGAGAAGTACAATTCGTTTATTCATATTTTGAGCAAAGTAACCTTCCAGTGGCGGATCCAGAGGGGGGCGCAACCGGCGCACGCCCACCCCCCCCCCCTTATTTTTCGTGAAAAACAAAAGAAATAAAAAGAAAAAAAATCTGAAATAAATCCCGGAAGTGCCACCAGAAATATTAGTCACGCCCCCCCCCCCCCCTTTACAGAATTTCTGGATCCGCCCCTGCCTTCCTCCACACACAATAAAAAATGTCCATTTTGCCAGTCTCAAATTTACTACTAAAAAAAAAAGAAAGAAAACGACGTTAACCTATTTCAAATAATTGAATAAAAAAATGTAGGAAAAAATCACCTTACGACAATTTTCAGGGCTACGCGTGACAAGTCCGACACCAACGATCAGTTATACAGCCCACGAGTCATACAGTCCGTGATATCGACACTTCTAGGCAAGTAAGGTCAATGAGTTTAGGCAATAAAAACGGCCCACCAGTCCAGCACTCGCTTGGCTTTAATAAGTGCAGTGTCTGTCTCAAGATTGTTTTTGTTTTTGTTTGGCCTTATACCCGTCAGACTTGTAAAGTCTTGTTTGCATATAGAGTAGGACTTATGGACCCTTGTTTGCCCAACGAGCTGACAGGCCGTATGACTCGTGAACAGTATATCACTCATGTACCTCCTTGTTGTTGTTGTTGTTGTTGTTGTCGTTGTTGTTGTTGTTGTTGTTTTTAATGTCGAGTTAGTTGGCCGTATGGCTCGCGGCTGTCGGTCTCGTTGGATGACTTAATCAATACACAAATATTAACGTTTATTTACATGTATATTCATATTCAATGTCTTGATAATTGAGTAATACACAAAGAGTGCTTCATTTGTGTCTTTATCAAATTTCAGGGAAACGTAATATTTTGGGTCTCATCGTCGGACTCACCATTGGTGTGCCTGTTGCCATAGTCATCCTATTTCTCCTTGTTGGAAAGTATCTTCAAAACAAACATCCGGACTACCTACCGCGAAAAGGTGTCTGTCTATTTTCTGTAAGGTTTTCTATTTCTATTCATTTGTAAATGTGTGTGTGTATGTGTGTGTTTGTTTGTGTGTATTTCTTTGGTTTTATTCTTTTCATTTTTCATCATTCTGATACAAAAATAACATCAATACAGACGACCGAATATCCCTTGTACACAGAACTTTCGAATCTATTACCAAGGATGATTAATTCGATGTAAAATAAAACAAATAATAACATTCATAAACATCAAACACTACGTCATAAGCGTATTCTTGACATGATGGTGGCCTGAGAATGTGGGTATTAAAAGAGGGGAAACGAGAACGATGTGGAAAATATTGCGCCCAGAATATAATTTTATATGAAAATGATCATTGATAATGATGCTCTGTCGTGGTCGATGATATATTTCAGGATGTGGCTGGAACCCCTGCTGGCGAAGACCAAACATACCAGAAATATTTCACGAGGACAGGGAGGAAGAAGAATTAATGCTGGGTAAGAAATATGTTACGTAGGTAGCCACAATCTTATTCGTCAGTGTTCGTTGGAAAAAAAAAAAAAGATTATAACGTTATGCAGAGTGACTTTATATTTTCATGATTACATCTTATCCTTTTTAACAACATTCGTCATTTCGTTGTACAATGATACAGTTGTGCTATGTAATGCAGTTAGTAAAAACAATGATTTCGTAACACTTTGTAGCATTGAGTGCCTTGTAATGACATCCTCTATCAGCAATTATCGTTTACACTAGCATCTTCTGGATCAATCGATTTATTATATTCCAGGCCCTATTTTTTATCTCTCTCTCACTCTCTCCCTCTCTGTCTATCTGTGTATGGATAATAGGCCTGTCTTTTTGTGTGTGGGTATTTATGTACATTCATATGTACAGTAATGATTTTTGTGTCTTCACTTTTTCTATCTTTTGGTTTCTCTTCTAAGAACCATCATCGCTTACTAAGGAACAAGTACAACAATGCAAGGAAGAGCTGAAGGCGTATTACCGTGTGTCACGACGCAAAGTCACGGTGGATCCACTCAACTTTATTGAGCGCGTTGAATTGGATGACATTTATACGAATATAAGTATCATAGACAAAAATAGCAAGCGTAAGACGACAATTACATACGACGATCTTCTGACCAACGATGAAAATGGGAATCTTTCAAAGCGGCTTCTGATACAAGGTGAGGGAGGTGTTGGGAAAACAACACTTTGTGCTAAGATTGCCTGGGACTGGTGCCAGGGACGGATTCTCCAGGATCTGGACATGGTGCTCCTAATACCTCTTCGAGAGGTCACTAACAAAAAAAGTATTGGTGGTATTGTGAAAACATATCTCTCTGATTCTAATACAGCAAAAATGAACCAAATACATGATTACATTACAAGAAATCAAAATAAAGTCCTCATTATATTTGATGGGTTCGATGAGTTTACCGGGAAATTAAGTGAAATTAACAGCAGTGAGATCATTCGCATTTTGGGAATTGAGCAATATAAGTCATGCAAAGTAATTGTGACCACACGACCATGGAGGACAGATGAGTTCATGATGGACAAGACTATTGCTGACGCTTACACTATTCTTAGCGTTGATGGATTTAACAAGGAGAATTTATCAACTTACATTAGGAGGTACTTTCGGATTGCGGAAAAAGACAATCTTGCAGAAAGCTTGATCAGTTTTATGGAGGAAAATGATGTAATCCAGTCAAATATGGCTCCATTTCCTATCTATTGTGCGATGCTTTGTCTGATGTGGAAAGACTTCAGTGAAGAGAGACGAACAGAAATGGAAAATTTGCAAACTTTCTCCATGATATTTTTTGAGATGATATCTTTTCTGAAAGAACATTACGCATCAAAGGCCTGTGCAAATTTACAGAACCAGAACATTGCTAAGCATTTGAATAAAGCTGGAATGGCAATTCAAGAAATAAGCGAGATAGCCCTAAACGGTTTACTGGACAGAAATATTTCCTTTCCTGAAAACAAATTCAGAAAGTGTTTGAAAGCCATGAAAACATGCTGCAGAGTGGGTGTTTTGACTATAGAAAGAGATGTCGTAACAAGGGAGCGTCGACGCGATGTTATCATTTCATCCTTGGTTGAGTCAACAGTTTCTTTTCCCCACAAACTGTTTCAAGAATACATTGCAGGGGTATATATTGGGTATTTATTCACCAATGATCGCTCAAAGTTCGACGAGGTAAAAAACAAACTTCTTCGTCGACCTCAGGAGTTTCGCTACGTACTCTACTTCACCTCAGCTTCAGGGAAAGAGCTTGGCCTTGATATCATCAAAGGCTTGATAAACTGTGATACCAGTAATTTCTCATCTCATTCCTCCGTTAACAAAGAGCGTGGTCAACGTAATTTCTGTGTTGACGTTGCGTTTGAATGTCATACTGAGGAGGCAGCAAGGGCTGTGGGAGAACGATGGGGTGAATACAGACTATACTACAATCCATCAGAACACACAGTGTCAGGATTGACGTTCATGATGCGAAAGAACCAAGTGGTGAGTGACGCAGCTTAAATATTGATTTGAAATATTTCAGAAAATTTATGTAGAACAATAATAAGATTCCGTGCTTATGTGTGCGTCTTTCTCTATGTGAAATTGAGTGTATAATCTACAACCTCAACAGCAGTTGCTCAAAGTTGGTTTTAAGACATGACAAGGTGCCATTGATTGGATAAATCGTTCTGAAATGCAAAATCTTGTAAAAGTGTAATATTGACTTAAGTATTGTTAGTGTATACTCATCTTCCTCGTATGACACAGTTAATCTTATGATGACTTGTTGTGTGTTTTAACTCTTAATCACCGTGTCACTTAATTTATGCACTTGTATTATGTAATAATTCAGAACATTTCTTTTGGAAAATTGTATATAGATTTTTCCTTGTGACATTTAGAAAAAATACAATAGTTATGATGAGTCAAGCAATATGTTCTTTATTGTTCTTATGGCAAAATGATTGGACTCTACGGAGAAAATAGAACAGTTTTATGGTCGAATAAAATCAGATCGATTCGCTACAGTTACAGTTGACAAAATGTCCCTTGTAGTAATCGTTCAACTTTGATTATACTAAAGACGCCGTGTATCGAAGGGAGACGTCAAACTGAGTATCGTGTATACCACTGGCGTAGCCGGGGGGGGGGGCGATGGGGGCGGTCGCCCCCCCCCCCTAAGATTTGGACCTGGGATTTGGGAGGCGGAAAAAAAAATGCGTGTATACTGTATGCATGCACATGAATCGGGTCTCCTTTGCAACCTTTCATCAAATAAGATATTTTCTTGAATATTTCACTCAAAGTGTGCACCAGATTGTTGAATTTCAATTCAAAATATGCAAAATCTCTCGTGCTTGGGAGGGGGTATCCCCCTCCCAAACCCTCCCCCTCTGTGCCTCTTTCCCTAGCTTAGTAAACACTTTTTAGATTTACAAAAAATAAAAATAAAAATATGAATAATCCTGGGTGCACAAGACTTATCACTTATATTCCGAAAACTCAAGGTTCCCTCATGTATAAGGGGAATTTCCCCTTTTAATCGACCCTTTCCTCCTTCAGCCCTCCCCCCCCCCCATCATTTTTTTTTTTTTTTTGTGATTTCCCAAATGTTGATTCCATCAAATATGCGTATACGAGATATCTCAATTCCAACCTTAAAAAGGCAAAAGCTCCATCGGAAGGGAAGGGTGGAGATAACACTCGCCCACGCCTTCTCCCTGCTCGCCCGCCCCTCCCCCCCCCCCTTCCGCCATGCATAGAAGTAGACTGTGGCTATACCCAGATCGCTTTATTTCAATTCTAAAAACGCAAAAGCTCCGCGAGCGGGAGGGGGAATCCCCCTTCCCATAAGCTCTACCTCACTATAGACTTTATACATACACACAGATGGTGCACATTCGGAATAAGAGCTAAATTCCGTGATTTTAACACTTCGATGAAAAAGTATTGCACCAAAAATTTGCACCAGATCGCTGAATTTCAGGTCTGAAAACGCAAAATCACCTTCGTGTGGGAGGGGATATGCCCCTATCTACACCCTCGTGTGCATGCTTTTTCTGTTTGATTGCTGAACTGCAGACAGCGTTCATGATATTCAGTGTAAAAATTAATACAAGAAGATTGTTTAAATGATATACCATTTTATAGGCAAATTGTTCAATAATAATCTACACTAAAATATACTGCAACCTTAAACAAGTGGGACTGTTTCAACTCGTTAAAACACGCAAAAACATGCATCAAATTGCACCATTTGCAACATCAAAATGCAAAAAGTTCTCACCGTGGGAGGGGGGACACCCCCCTCCCACACCCTCCCCTCCCCCTTCGCTCGCTCCGCTCGCTCGGGTTCAGTCGCGTTCATGATATTCAGTGAAAAGAATTAACACAAGAAGTGTATTTTAATTGTACCATTTTATAGGCAAATTGTTCAATAATAATCTACATCAAAATATACTGCTACCTTAAACAAGTGGGACTGCTTCTCGTCGATAAAACGAGCAAAAACATGCATCAAATTGCACCATTTACAACATCAAAATGCACAAAGTTCTTACCGTGGGAGGGGGGACACCCCCCTCCCACACCCTCCCCTCCCCCCTCTATCGCTCCACTCGCTCGGGTTCAGTCGCGTTCATGATATTCAGTGAAAAGAATTAATACACGAAGTGTATTTTAATTGTACCATTTTATAGGCAAATTGTTCAATGATAATCTACACTAAAATATACTGCTACCTTAAACAAGTGGGACTGTTTCACGTCGATAAAACGAGCAAAAACATGCATCAAATTGCACCATTTGCAACATCAAAATGCAAAAAGTTCTTACCGTGGGAGGGTGGACACCCCCCTCCCACACCCTCCCCTCCCCCCTCGCTCGCTCCGCTCGCTCGGGTTCAGTCGCGTTCATGATATTCAGTGAAAAGAATTAATACACGAAGTGTATATAAATTATACCATTTTATAGGCAAATTGTTCAATGATAATCTACACTAAAATATACTGCTACCTTAAACAAGTGGGACTGTTTCACGTCGATAAAACGAGCAAAAACATGCATCAAATTGCACCATTTGCAACATCAAAATGCAAAAAGTTCTTACCGTGGGAGGGGGACACCCCCCTCCCACACCCTCCCCTCCCCCCTCGCTCGCTCCGCTCGCTCGGGTTCAGTCGCGTTCATGATATTCAGTGAAAAGAATTAATACAAGAAGTGTATATAAATTATACCATTTTATAGGCAAATTGTTCAATAATAATCTACACTAAAATATACTGCTACCTTAAACACTTGGGACTGTTTCACGTCGATAAAATGAGCAAAAACATGCATCAAATTGCACCATTTGCAACATCAAACTGCAAAAAGTTCTTACCGTGGGAGGGGGGACACCCCCCTCCCACACCCCCCCCCCCCCCTCGCTCGATCCGCTCGCTCGGGCTCGGTCGCTTCGCTCCCTCGCAGACTAACCGCCCCCCCCCCCCCCCCCCAAGATCAAATCCTGGCTACGCCGTTGGTGTATACATGATTATGTATTTGGGGCATACACCTGTTTAGGACATAAAACATGAGCATGGATGAAGTCATATTTATCGTCCCTCTGCTATTTCTCATACTTTATCAAAATAAGAATGAATTATTCCCTTCACGAGTGGTGATATATTACGATATGAATCGAACGTGTATCAAAATAATGATCCCTTTTGTTCTGAGCTTCAAACCGGTGGCACGTCACGAGACCGACACCCACGAATCATACAGCCCACAAGTCATACAGCTCACAAGTCATACATCCCACGAGTCATACAGCTCACAAGTCATACAGCCCACCAGTTATACAGCCCACGAGTTCGACACTGAGTAAATTAAGCCCATAAGTTCGACATCAAGTGGAATAAGCCCACGAGTTATACAGCCCATGAGTTCGACATTACGCACAAAAGGCTCACGAGACCGACACTAAGCAAAGAAAGCCCATGAGACCGACACTACACTTAAAAGGCTCACGAGACCGACACTAGGCAAAAGAGGTTCACGAGATCGACACTAGGTAAAAGAGGCTCACGAGACCGACACTAGGCAAAGAAGGCCCACGAGACCGACAGGATGAACAGCGCCCCCTATAGACCAATTAATTGTATAGGGTGTCCAGATAATGGCATAAAGAAGGTATAAGAGATGGAAAAGGAGAGTTGCTTGGGTATTACCCCGTCAATTACCCTCCCTCACCCCCTGAACGGTTCAAGATCTTTAATTGTGTTTGCATATGTGAGTGTTTGTGAAAAAAATAAACAAAATTCAGTCAAAGTGCATGGGATGTTTCAACATTACTTTCGAAAATGCCAAAACACCCCTGTTTTCCTGTCTGCAAAGCCCATACCGGTATATACCTACTTAGAAAAAAAAATAATAAAATGATGCGGACATTCAGATCAACCAACTAGAAAAAATACCCAGGTATGAAATGAAGTTCACTACAAGAAAATTATTCACAAAATGGTCAATGTTGTAGTGCACACCTGCTTTACATGAGGGGGGGGGGGGCTTATCATCTGCAAAGGTGTTGAAATAATGAAAAATCACAGAAAATAATGTAATTGTCAATTAAGGCAGCGTTAAGAATTCGAAAAAAGAAGATGCATCCATGAAAGTAATTTTTCTATTTCATGAAAAATGTACTGTTTTGAGAAGAATAGTTTTACAAACACAAGCTAGTGAAATCGAGGTGAATCGCTGCGATTAAAAAAAAAAAAGTTTTCATCCGTTGAATTTCATACATTAAAGTTAAAAAGAAAATTACAAATTGAACTCTAAGCAGGCGGGTAAAAGCAGGCAGAAAGGATATCTATTAAGGCTTACTTAACTTGTGAAGCGAGAAAGAAAAGGGCGAAATAAAAATTGGATTCTGTCCACCGTCTAAGTAGAAATTAGGAAAGCCTACTAAATATAGCATGATGGCATCTAAAAGTAAACCATTCATCGTTCTTGTCCTCTATCACTTTTTCATTTTTTTTTTTGGGGGGGGGGTCCTATGAAGAGGACACTGTCTATAAAAAAAAATGGTAACATTGTCGCTCCCCGTAGCGTGACAGAACTGCCCCCTAAAAGCCACACCTGTAAGAATACATTCTTAATGTCGTTGATATGTAGATGGTGCTGTTATTAGTTAGCAACAATCTCTCGCTCGACAGCGTAACGAAATTGCACCCGCCAGTATGTAATTTTCTCCTTAATTGAACACCCTGTATAGGTACATATTTGTAATTGACATGCAGATGGCGCTGTTCATCCTGACGGTCTCGTGAGCCTTCTTTGCCTAGTGTCGGTCTCGTGGGCTTTTTTTGCCTATTGTCGGTCTCGTGAGCCTTCTTTGCCTAGTGTTGGTCTCGGTTTTTTTTTTTTTGTTTTTTTTTTTTTAAGCTTAGTGTCGGTCTTGTGAGCCTCTTTTGCGTACTGTCGGTCTCATGAGCCTTAATTGTGTAGTGTCGGTCTCGTGAGCTTTCATTGCTTAGTGTCGGTCTCATGAGCCTTTTGTGCCTAGTGTCGAACTCATGGGCTGTATGACTCGTGAGCCGTATAACTCATGGGCTGTATGACTCATGGACCTATTTTTGATGTCGATCTCGTGGACCGTATGACTCGTGGGTGTCGGTCTCGTGGGATGACCCCTTCAAGGCTCCAATCAAATGCGTGTACTTTTATCAACCACATTCTTCATGTGGATAATTACTTTCCTTTACTGTCAATTCATGTTCGTTCTATCAGCAATCTCTAGATATGCAACTTTTGAAATGCGGAAGAACTTGACGAGGTCCTATTGATTGAGTTCTGAAATACAAAATCTTGTAAAAGTGTAATATGGACTTCAGTATTGTTAATGTAGAATAATTGTCTTCATCGCATGATATAGTTGATTTTGGTGACTTGGTGTGTGTTTTCCCTTAATTCATGCACTCGTATCATGTAATTAATCAGAACGTTTGTTTTGGTAAATCGTATATAGTTTTTTTTTTTTCCTTGTGACATTAAAAGAATACAATAGTTATGATGAGTCAAGTAATATGTTCTTTATTGTTCTTATGACAAAATAATTGGACTCTAAGAGGAAAATAGAGGATATTCATGGTCGAATAAAATCAGATCGATTCGCGACAGTTACAGTTGTCAAAATGCTCCTTATACAGTAATCATTCAACTTTGATTATACTTAAGACGCCGTGTGTCGAAGGGAGACGTCAAAATGAGTATCGTGTAAAGTACCTAATTATGTATTTGGGCATACACCTATTTAGGGCACAAAACATGAGCATGGATGAAGTCATATTTATCGTCCCTCTGTTCTTTCGCATACTATATCAAAATGAGAATAAATTATTCCCTTCACGAGTGGTAATAAGTGATATTACGATATGTATCGAACGTGTATCAACATAATGATCCCGTTTGTTCTGAGTTTCAAACATCCAATCAACTGCGTGTAATTTTATCAACCACATTCTTCTGTGAATAATTACTTTCCTTTACTGTCAATTCATATTCGTTCTATCAGCAATCTCTACATATGACATCTTTGGAATGCGGAAGAACTGTGTCACGTGACTTGGCGGAGAGCATGTGTTCGAGCAGTGTACTGCGTAAAATACGAATACGGAAATCACAATTTTACCCGGACTTTTACAAGATCCTAGGCGATGAGGCTTCGAACTGTCAGGTAAGGGCTTTTCACAACAGTTCCTACCCCCCCCCCCAAAAAGTATGCTATTGTGTACAGATTGCAGATGGAATGCTGATAAGTTATTTCACAGAGGCAATGCATTAATTGGATGATAACATACTAAACAGTGAAACGGTTTTTCTTTGCCTCTTTATAATATACAGAGACAAAAACAGGTTTTAAATGTTATTCTACCTGGAATTATAAGAATAAGTATAATAAAAACGCTGTTTCACTGCAGGCTACGGTTCTCAAACAGAGGATCAAAGTTATATCTAGAAATACATTCACAGATGTCTCGTACAATATCGTAGGTGTTTTAAAATGCCTCTTGTGACCATCATCACTGTGAAATTGATGTTTAAGAGGGAAGATCCTTATCCAGGTATGCAGTCGTCACGGAGAACATTATAATGTGATCTAAATCTAATGCAAGTTTGAGTGAAACCAAGGTCAACTTGTATTTGATGCGCTTCAGATATATATATTGTCCAGTCATAACTCGTTGGTAAAGTAATTATTATGAAAAAAAAAAAAAACCCGAGAATTAAGAAGATTATTTCGAGCATAATGATGACGAAAGTCACCTGGCCTGGCTACAGAGCAATACGTTTTCACTAGCCGTATACGGTATAAACACTATTAATTGTCCTTCGGCCGCTACGAATAAACAGCCTTGCGAAATCAAGCTGGACTGCCCCCATTCCTTGCTGCATACGCCCAGCAGATAGATCACAATCCCGTGTTAGCACCCAACGATACATATACCTTGGAGGTGTGACTAAATACTGCAATAAAAGCATTCCTGTGATCATGAAATGCTGCTGTTCCGATCTGACGGACATCTTGTTTTTTGTTTTTTTTTTCTTCGGGGGGGGGGGGGAGGATGGAGTTGAGAAAACTGTAACAACAAATGTATCCATTTTTATTATACCCGGTTATTTTAATGCCGCCATACGAGAAGTGAAATGACTATAAATCTCCACATGTTATATCGCGTTCCTTAGTTGAAACTTGCAGGGTGAGTACTGAACAAATTGCCTCATACCACTCTCGGCACGGATATAGACCTTAACCATGTCGTCAACACAAGTTTGAGTCATTATGGTATTATAATCCGACGGTTTTCACTAATTCAAAAAAGATGAACTGCCTACTAACATGAGTGTGTTTGTGTGGTGTGTTATTATCTATCTTCTTCGAATTGTTGTACGGAAAAGCCGTGAAACGTCCCTTCACGACTTCAAAAGTATCATGGCCTGAAGATACACCTGAGAAAGAAGTTTAATTTACCTAGCAATGTATCTTTAGGGTTGGGAAGCCTGGCGAGTAGCCGAGGACGACCGTGATTTCCGGTTTTTTTTTTCTTTTATCTGTTTATTTATTCATTATTCATTTATTTATTTATCTAATTATTTCTTTATTTTTGCTGGAGTACAAGAAGCACCTCTGTGTCAAAGCCAGGGAAAGGTGGTTTGACTGCAAATGCACATTAGTGCTGCTAAGCCCACACGACCCCTTTCCTACGAGGTGTTCATACAGTGAAGAAGACCATACACACTAGAAGGGAAGATCGCCAAACACGCATATTCTGCAGGTCAGGAAGTTCGTTCAATATGAGGGGAGGTCTCTTGCGCCGTTACGTCATCACTTCGGAGAAAGATTATCCCATTTTTTTGGTGCAAACTCTCCAACACGTCAAAAGGAAAATAAAAATTAATGTAGCTGAATATGGGCTATCCAGCCATCTTCACAGATGGAAAAATGAACAAAAAAAAAATTGTACTCGAAGTCCCAGGGTAAACTTTCATGATGCAATCAAAACAATCCAGAGACGCACCAGACAACATAGAAAAAAGGCTGCAACTTTTTTTTGATCAATTAAAAGGCGCATATAACATCCCTCCGTCTTCACCCGTCAACTAAGCTTGGTATTGGAATCACTTGAGCAATATCCTGTTCACCTCCACAGTGCGTATCAAAAAAAAGTAACCCAACTTTGAAGGGCTTCTATTTTATAATTGTCAGTTTTGGAATGCGCGATGTTGCTTGTGAGGATAGGGAAACTCGTCTTCTTTCCATTGATACCTGATTATGCTCACAAACATCATGCATGACTGAGCACATGAACTTTAAAGACAACAATGACAAATTGCACTTTTTCCAAATGTGGGTGTTATAAGAGCAATGCACCATACGGGAATGATTGCAGTCAAAGAAGACAATGTCAAATGCAAAGGTCACCATTGTGTGGAGGAATGTTATTTAGAGACCAATCGTGCGGATGAAGTGCTAGGAGAAAGATTAGGAGTCTTACCTCATGATTGCTTTTATTCCCGGGATGCATCTGCTACTTGCTTTGGGAGTACAGGGAGTTCATATCATTTTCTTTTGAAAAACATTATTGATATACTTATTCCATGCATCCACCAATTTTGTTTCTTTCTGTTATCAACTTAATCCTGACACTGCATAATTGGGTATGCGTTCCATGACGCTACACAATACATCGGGTAGCGTTCTATTTCTATTTTACATTATGGCTACATTTCTTAATGCTGTCATGTAAATGGTCATTTACTGCTACGAACATATCCATCTTCACCTAGAAAACAGGTTGGGAAACCAATAACTCTGTTCTTTACCCCCCCCCTTTTTTTTTTTTAATGTCTTCATACAACATTTCTATTTTACTATTCTTGTGAGTGTGGACGAAGATTTGAACCATCACTCGTCCCATTGGGACTTGCCCTTGTCAGTCCACTAAAAGGTCATTTCTCATTTCATTCCAATTCACTTCATTTATTAAGTTTCCACACAAACCATACAGTGTTGCGTCTACAATAACCATCCATGACAAATTAACACATAAATTATGAGTTACACGTTCAGTATGTACAAATAGCATATACAGGGCACAAAATCAAATGAAATCATTCTCGAGTACATTACATATATGAATGATAAATAAAATTGTATATGGTGGGAACCTTACTCTTTGAAGAATTTTACTCATTCTGTGAGCATGCTCTTCATATGACTATGGACAATATTGATCACAACTTGACCCCCCCCCCAATAAAAAAACAGTCATTAAGTATAATGACCATGGAGGGGAATAATGGGCAAGATTGATAAATTCCTTGAGCCACTGACTCAGCTCACAGGTATACTCATTTCGCTCTAGCAGTGTGTAAATGAGAGTAGCTTTTTTGCTGCTTTCAATAAAGTCATTACCATCGTAACATAATCAGGTCGGGTTACCGTTTCCATAGTCTAGCGGGCGACGTATTTTTAGCCTGAATCAGTCCTTGGCGGAGGCATTAAAAAAATCACCATCACCGAGACATAACCCTTTTTGAACTAAAATCCTTAAAATAGGGTGACGAAGTCAGTTTCGTCCAGAATATTTACACTTTTATTTTTCAGAATTGCACCAATCTCAATATGCGATAGTAATAAACTCTATACCATTTTGTTGTCTACGCCACATGAGATCTATGTGATTGTATGTTGCGGTTCTGAACGTCTGAACGTGCGTTTTAAATACGAGAAAAAGTTGTAAATAAAATATTACGGTAACAAAACCAATTCTACCCGAAATACACTTTAGAATTGCACCAATGTGCGATATCTAGAGTTTCTTCAAATAGATAATCAATGTAGTTGGGTTAGAGTTCTTTATGTAAATTTTCCGACGAAATAAGTTTCCCAATAATTCAACTTTGGGTTCTAATCCCGATGAAATTCCGATGGAATCAATTTTCTACTGATAAATATTATTCATTTCTGGTCAGTTTTTCTGTTTGCGTTTGTTATAATGCATAAGTCTTAATAATCTGTATTTTCCCACAAAGGGATAGGTCTCTATAGATCTCCAAATATACAATTGTGATTTGATACTCATAAAAATTATCTTTAATTGCGCATTCCGGTCGTGAAAAGAGTACGAAATATCTATTCCTAAAACAGTGAGAGTAGATACAAATTCTACGTTTCTAAATTGTTGGACGTCCGTTTTGGGTGCAGTAGTGAACACAGTTGGACCAATTCGCATCATATTTGTTGTTGTTGGGCCACTGTTAACTCTGTTTAATACTTCTATTAATGTCTTCATACAATATCACTTGATTTTACTAAGTCCTCTTGTGATTCTGAAAGACGCTTTTCCACGACCATTTCGTCCCGTTGGGTCCTGCCCTTGTTGGTCCACTAGGACCATCTTTACTCATTGAACAATTTTACTCATTTCTGTCCATGTTGTTTATATGAATCTGTAATATTTATGAGAACCTGACCAAGAAATTAAGATGAAAACCCCCCAAAAAAAAAATCCAAACAAAAGTATGGACTGTCTTTAACTGTAATGACCATGGATGGGATAATGGGAAAAAGTGTAACGGGATAGTTTTCCTGAGCCACTGACTCAACTCATTTTCATGCAATCACTTCACATTTGCACTTTCTTTTTCCTTTTTCTTTTTTACCCTCATTCTTCCCTCCCTCTCTCTTTATCGCCATTCAGTGAGTGGTGACTTTTAAAATTATTCTTACAATGTCGTATTGTTTAGACTATCATTTCTGAGGCCATTGTCCTCGTCAAGCGTTTGCTTGTGGTGATGGTCTCCTGAATTTCTGTACATCAAGAGTTGCTTCATTTTTCTTTGAACGACAGATATACGGGATCCTATGTTTGCATAAATATAATTTGCATAAAATAATGCTTGTTCGTTTTCATTTTGCATTGTGTTAGAAAAAAATGTTGGATATCTGAATTAATCATTTATTTGTTTTAACTGTCAGATTCAAATTATACTGTGATCAATTAGTTCGTTCAACTAACTTCGTATTCCATTTATGTATGAAAAAAAAAATCAGAAATCAAATCAAAACAATGAAAATTGGCTGAGTCTGTATACTCTTTTTGCTAGGTACAAAGGAGAGTACATATTTCTGCTCCTTTCAATAACCTGATAATGTCATTTAGTGTTATCGAAACATACATTTGAACATGGTAAGTATGATGATCAACAATGACCATGATGACCACGTGACTGCCACCATGCACAAATATAAAAGAAGTCGGGTTACCATTCCCACTGCCACGAGCATCCGTTCCTGTACTATTATTCCCAGGAAATGAACATTGTGCACATTTATTTATTTATTTATTTATTTATTTATTTATTCAATTATTCATTTATTTTCTTTCAGGAAAATTCTTCCCTCCCTTTCTCTTTATCGCCACTCAGTGAGTGGTGACTTTTATAATTATTCTTACAATGTCGTATTGTTTTCACACTGAGGTCATTGTCCTCGTCAAGCGTTTGCTTATAGTGATGGTCTCCTGAATTTCTGTACATCAAGAGTTGCTCAATTTTTCTTTGAACGACAGATATACGGGATCCTATATGTTTACATAAATATATATGCATAAAATAATGCTTGTTTGTTTTCAACTTGCATTGTGTTAGAAAAAAAAAACATGTTGGATATCTGAATTAATCATTTATTTGTTTTAACTGTCCGATTCAAATTATACTATGATCAATTAGTTCGTCCAAATGACTTTGTATTCGATATGAAAAAGAAATTCAGAAATCAAACCAAATCAATCCAAATTGAACGAGTCTGTTCACTCCTTTTGCTCTGTGTATAAAGGAGGGTACATATTTCTGGTACTTTCAATAACCTATGATAATGTCATTTAGTGTTATCGTAACATGTGATCCTGTGAGCATGATAAGTAATAATGTTCAACAATGACCACGTGACTGCCACTATGCACCAATGTGAAAGAAGTCGGGTTACCATTCCCACTGCCACTAGCATCCGTTCCTTTAGAATGGGATACATCTGTCTTCTATCCACCTTTACATTGGTCTCTTCGCTTCGTCTTCGATTATTCCTTCTCACCAATTTCGTATGATTTTATTATTTCTTCACCTGTAAGTCTTCACAATATTATAATTCACTTTTCCCGCTCAGATTGAGGATATGTTCTTAGGGTTTTCCGACCTTGATGGTGATTTACTAATCCAGTCCTCGATGGGAAGAGACCTTGCCCATTGGGTGTGTGCTATACCACGTCTTTCGAAGTTCAGACTGGAATGTCCCTACTTGCCAGAAAGTTTCCTCTCAACAGCTGTCGCCTCAGCATCATCATGCCAGGTAATGTAGTCTTTGACTATAGTTGGTATGAGTCATTTAGTGTGGGAAGCTCGTTTAATTTTCTTCTTCGAAAATGAAAAAGAACCTGGTATGTGTGATTTATTTGTCGGCTGTGATTCCTTTGCAAATTAACCTCATTCTGTTTAACAATGATTAAACAATGTTTGCAACTCTAGTCCTTCTCAGCATTATGACACTCAATGTATTAACAAAAGAATAGGTTTAGACACTTTTCTTGCATGAGAAAATGTATTAAAAATAAAGATAATCACTTCCGAAATACAATCCTTAGCCGGATGGGTTTTACACAGTCTTTACTTTTCTTATGATACACACGTTTCTCTATGATAAGTTTGATTACCGGTATTAAATTTCTGCTATGACACAAACAGTGCGCAACGTGGAGAGAGAGAGAGAGAGAGAGAGAGTGGGAGAGAAAGACAGAGAGAGAGAGAGAGAGAAGAGAATGTAGGGGGAGGAGGAGGGATAAGATGCGGTGATGCGGTGATGTGGTAGGGTCGCTGTACTATTATTCCCAGGAAATGAACATTGTGCACATTTTTTTTTATTTATGTATTTATTTATTTATTTATTTATTTATTTATTTATTTATTTGTTTATTCATTTCTTTTAGGAAAATTCTTCCCTCCCTCTCTCTTTACCACCACTCAGTGAGTGGTGACTTTTATAATTCTTACAATGTCGTTTTGTTTAGACTATCATTGCTGAGGCCATTGTCCTCGTCAAGCGTTTGCTTGTGGTGATGGTCTCCTGAATTTCTGTACATCAAGAGTTGCTTAATTTTTCTTTGAACGACAGATATACGGGATCGTATGTTTGCTTAAGTAGATATGCACAGAATAATGCTTGTTTGTTTTCAATTTGCATTGTGTTAAAAAAAATGTTGGATATCTGAATTAATCATTTATGATCAATTAGTTCGTCTAAATAACTTTGTATTCGATATGAAAAAGAAATTCAGAAATCAAACCAAATCAATAAAAATTGACTGAGTCAGTATACTCCTTTTGTTCTATTTGTATAAAGGAGAGTACATATTTCTGGTACTTTCAATAACCTGATGATGTCATTTAGTGTTATCGTAACATGTGATCCTGTGAGCATGGTAAGTGTGATGATCAACAATGACCACGTGACTGCCACCATGCACCAACGGGAAAGAAGTCGGGTTACCATTCCCACTGCCACGAGCATCCGTTCCTTTAGAATGGGATACAGCAGCATTCTATCCACCTTTACATTGGCCTCTTCGCTTCGTCTTCGATTATTCCTTCTCACCATTTTTACATGATTTAATTATTTGTTCGCCTTTAAGTCTTCACAATATTTTAATTCGCTTTCCTCCCTCAGATTGAAGATCTGACCTTAGGTTTTTCCGACAGTGATAATGATTTAGAAAAGGAGCCCTCAGTGGGAGGAGACTTGGCCCAATGGGTGTTTGCTCTGCCACGTCTTTCGAAGTTCAGTCTAGAATGTCCCTACTTGCCAGATAGTTTCCTCTCAACAGCTGTCGCCTCAGCATCATTGTGCCAGGTAATGGAGTCTTTGACTATAGTTGATATGAGTCATCTAGTGTGGGAAGCATGTATGATTCCTTCTTCGAAAATGAAAAAGAACCTATAGTATGTGTGATTTATTTGTGGGCTGTAATTCCTTTGCAAATAAACAATGTTTGCAACTCTAGTCCTCCTCAGCATTATGACACTCAATGTATTAACAAAAAAAAATAGGTTTAAACACTTTTCTTGCAAGAGAAAATGTATAAAAAAAATAAAGATAATCACTTCCGAAATACAATCCTTAGCCGGATGGGTTTTACACAGTCTTTACTTTTCTGGTGATACACACGTTTCTCTACGATAAGTTTGATTACCGGTATCAAATTTCTGCTATGACACAAATTGTGCGCAACGTGGAGAGGGAGAGAGAGAGAGAGTGGGAGAGAAAGACAGAGAGAAAGAGAGAGAGAGAGAGAGAGAAGAGAATGTGGAGGGAGGAGGAGGATAAGATCCCTATAGATGCGATGATGTGGTAGGGTCGCTGTACTATTATTCCCAGGAAATGAACATTGTTCACATGTTTTGTCAATTCATTTATTCATTCATTTATTTTCTTTCAGGAAAATTCTTTCCTCCTTTTCTTTTGTTCGTCGCTCAGTGAGTGGTGACTTTTATCATTATTCTTACAATGTCGTTTTGTTTAGACTATCATTTCTGAGGCCATTGTCCTCGTCAAGCGTTTGCTTGTGGTGATGGTCTCCTGAATTTCTGTACATCAAGAGTTGCTTAATCTTTCAACGACAGATATACGGGATCCTATAGTTGCGTAAATATAAATGCTTAAAATAATGCTTGTTTGTTTTCATTTTGCATTGTGTTAGAAAAAAAAAGTTGGATATCTGAATTAATCATTTATTTGTTTTAACTATCAGATTCAAATTATACTGTGATTAATTAGGTCGTTCAATTGACTTTGTATTTCATTTATGTATGAAAAAGAAATTCAGAAATCAAATCAAATCAATCAAAATTGACTGAGTCTGTACACCCCTTTTGCTCTATGTATAAATGAGAGTACATATTTCTGGTACTTTCAATAACCTGATAATGTCATTTAGTGTTATCGTAACATATAATCATGTGAACATGGTATTATGACCACGTGACTGCCACAATGCACCAATGGGAAAGAAGTCGGGTTACCATTCCCACTGCCACGAGCATCCGTTCCTTCAGAATGGGATAAAGCAGCATTCTATCCACCTTTACATTGGTCTCTTCGCTTCGTCTTCGATTATTCCTTCTCACCAATTTCACATGAATTCATCATTTATTCGCCTTTTAAGTCTTCACAATAATTTGATTCGATTTTCCCCCTCAGTTTGAAGATCTGACCTTAGGTTTTTTCGGCCGTGATAATCATTTACAAAGGCAGTCCTCGATGGGAGGATACTTGGCCCAATGGGTGTGTACTTTGTCACGTCTTTCGAAGTTCAGTCTGAGATGTCCCTGCTTGCCAGATAGTTTCCTCTTAACAGCTGTCGCCTCAGCATCATCCTGCCAGGTAAGGTAGTCTTTGACTATAGTTGGTATGAGTCATTTAGTGTGGGAAGCTCGTTTAATTTTCTTCTTCGAAAATGAAAAAGAACCTGGTATGTGTGATTTATTTGTCGGCTGTAATTCCTTTGCAAATTAACCTCATTCTGTTTAACATTGATTAAACAATGGTTGCAACTCTAGTCCTCTCCAGCATAATGACACTCAATGTATTAACAAAAAAATAGGTTTGGACACTTTTCATGCAAGGAAAAATGTATTGAAAAATAAAGATCATCACTTCCGAAATACAATCCTTAGCCGGATGGGTTTTACACAGTCTTTACTTTTCTGATGATACACACGTTTCTCTACGATAAGTTTGATTACCGGTATTAAATTTCTGCTATGACACAAACAGTGCGCAACGTGGAGAGAGAGAGAGAGAGAGAGAGAAAGACATAGAGAGAGAGAGAGTGAGAGAAGAGAGAATGTAGGGGGAGGAGGAGGGATAAGATCCCTATAGATACGGTGATGTGGTAGGGTCGCGTTACTATCATTCCCAGGAAATGAACATTGTGCACATTTTATTTATTTATTTATTTATTTATTTATTTATTTATTTGCTTATTCATTTATTTTCTTTCAGGAAAATTCTTCCCCCCTTTAACTTTACGTCACTCAGTGAATGGTCACTTTTTATAATTATTCTTACAATGTCGTTTTGTTTAGACGATCATTTCTGAGGCCATTGTCCTCGTCAAGCGTTTGCTTATTGTGATGGTCTCCTGAATTTCTGTACATCAAGAGTTGCTTAATTTGTCTTTTAACGCCAGATATGCGGGATCGTATGTTTGCATGAATACATATGCATATAATAATGCTTGTTTGTTTTCACTCTGCATTGTGTAAGAAAAAAATGTTGGATGTCTGAATTAATCATTTTATTTTAATGGGAGCATGGTAAGTATGATGATCAACAATGACCCCGTGACTACCACCATGCACCAATGTGAAAGAAGTCGGGTTACCATTTAGAATGGGATACAGCAGCATTCTATCCACCTTTACATTGGTCTCTTCGCTTCGTCTTCGATTATTCCTTCCCACCATTTTCATATGATTTCATTATTTCTTCACCTTTAAGTCTTCACAATATCTTAATTTGCTTTTCCCTCTCAGATTGAACATCTTGCCTTAGAGTTTTTCGACCTTGATGATTATTTACTAAATCAGTCCCCGATGGGAGGAGACCTTGCCCAGTGGGTGTTTGGTCTTCCACGTCTTTCGAAGTTTAGTCTGAGATGTCCCTACTTGCCAGATAGTTTCCTCTCAACAGCTGTCGCCTCAGCATCATCCTGCCAGGTAATGTAGTCTTTGACTATAGTTGATATGAGTCATTTAATGTCGGAAGCATGTATAATTTCTTCTTCGAAAATGAAAAAGAACCTGGTATGTGTGATTTATTTGTCGGCTGTAATTCCTTTGCAAATTAACCTCATTCTGTTTAACAATGATTAAACAATGTTTGCAACTCTAGTCCTCCTCAGCATTATGACACTCAATGTATTAACAAAAGAATAGGTTTAAACACTTTTCTTGCATTAGAAAATGTATTAAAAATAAAGATAAACACTTCCGAAATACAATCCTTAGCCGGATGGGTTTTACACAGTCTTTACTTTTCTTATGATACACACGTTTCTCTACGATAAGTTTGATTACCGGTATTAAATTTCTGCTATGACACAAACAGTGCGCAACGTGGAGAGAGAGAGAGAGCGAGTGGGAGAGAAAGACAGAGAGAAAGAGAGAGAGAGGAAGAGAGAGAGAGGGAGAGAAGAGAATGTGGGGGAGGGAGGAGGAGGATAAGATCCTTATAAATGCGGTTATGTGGTAGGGTCGCTGTACTATTATTCCCAGGAAATGAACATTGTGCACATTTTATCTATTTATTTATGTATTCATTTATTTTCTTTCAGGAAAATTCTTTCCTCCTTTCCTCTTTTTCGTCACTCAGTGAGTGGTGACTTTTATCATTATTCTTACAATGTCGTTTCGTTTAGACTATCATTTCTGAGGCCATTGTCCTCGTCAAGCGTTTGCTTGTGGTGATGGTCTCCTGAATTTCTGTACATCAAGAGTTGCTTAATCTTTCAACGACAGATATACGGGATCCTATAGTTGCGTAAATATAAATGCTTGAAATAATGCTTGTTTGTTTTCATTTTGCATTGTGTTAGAAAAAAAAAGTTGGATATCTGAATTAATCATTTATTTGTTTTAACTATCAGATTCAAATTATACTGTGATCAATCTCCCCTAGTTCGTTCACTTGACTTCGTATGTCATTTATGTATGGAAAAGAAACTCAGAAATCAAATCAAATCAATCTAAATTGACTGAGTCTGTTCACTCCTTATGCTCTATGTATAAAGGAGAGTATAATATTTCTGGTACTTTCAATAACCTGTGATAATGTCATTTAGTGTTAAGTAACATATAATCATTTGAGCATGGTAAATATGATAATCAACGATGACCACGTGACTGCCACCATGCACCAATGGGAAAGAAGACGGGTTACCATTCCCAATTTTCCGATGATACACACGTTTCCCTACGATAAGTTTGATTATCGGTATTAAATTTCTGCTTTGACACAAACTCTGCGCAAGCGTAGAGAGAGAGAGGGAGAGAGAGACAGAGAGAGGGAGAGAGAGAGAGAGAGAGAGAGAGGAGAATGTGGGGATGGGATAAGATTCCTATAGATGGTGTGATGTGGTAGTGCCGCTGTTCTATTATTCCCAGGAAATGAACATTGTTCACATTTTATTTGTTTATCTATTTATCTATTTCTCTATTTTAGTGTTTATTTCATATTTATTTATTTTTCTTCAGGAAGGGAGAAGAAAAAGGACTGCTAGGGCATTGTAACTTAACAGAGGCACGGACACACACGTACATGTACGTGTAGCGGGCCAATAAACAATGACTGATAAATAAAAGAAAAGACTAAACAAAATGATGACATGTTAATCTTAGCTGTAAATAAGCAAATCTAGGTTAATTGCTTCACTAAAATTAACAAGTTACCCAGGGTAAACGTTTACTTGAGTGGAAGCAAGTCAAATACAATAATTGTCTTCAGAGATGTCAATGTTCGCATAATTTGGGGGATAACACATGCCGTGGAGGTACGTGAGTGCAAGTCCTCGATTTCAATGTGCTATACAGTATGTCCCCCCCCCCCCCCAAAAAAAAAAAAAAAAAATACAATCAAAATTTTCGCATTGATAACACCCAATATGATAAAACTGTCTAAATGCTACTTCAGGGTCTTAAAATATAACATCTTAGCTCTATTTTGAAGAAAAAAAAAACTCATTCAATTAAGCGATCACAGAGAAATGTGAAAAGTTGTAAAGCATGTCATGAGTCTGATTCTTCCAAGTTTAGCACTTCGATGCTTTTGTGTGTGAATACAATAGACAGAACTTAGAGGGAAGACATTCTCGGCATCCTCTACAAAATTCCTCATAAGATGTGGACAATGAGTTACAGTTTCATACCCTGAATTTTTATTTGGATTGATTAACTATTTTTAAAGATGTCATTGCGGAGGGTCCCGTTGTATTTTTTTTTTTTTTTGGGGGGGGGGGGGACATACGGTATAAGTTCACAAAGTGTTTGTTTGTTTGTTTGTTTGTCAAATCACAGTGACATGGTATTATTATTGAATTGATTTGAATAATATTTTTCTGTTTTTGCAACCAAAAGCGATAACCTCAAAACATAACAGTCTTTGCTGAATATCCATGGCGAAACATACACGAAATTTAGAGCAGGATTTGATCTGTGTTAAGCATTAGCATAAACATGGCAGTCATCTCGCAAACTCTTGGAAGACCAGGTCATGTCAAAATGTGCTCATCGTATTCATATGTAAAAAAGGAGAATGCCTTTTTGCTACTTTCAATAACGTCGTTATGAGTGTCATCGCATCACATAAGTGTGCTGATTACGTGAAAAAGAATGATAATAAAGTGTTTGGAGGGTTACGTAAATTCTTCTTCGAAAATGAGAACAAACCGGGTATGTGTGATTTATAATTATGTCGGAATTTAATTCCTTTGCAAATAAATCTTATTCTTTTTTACATTGATTAAACAATGATTGTTACTCTTAAAGTCCTCCTTACCATTATGATATTCAATGTATGAACGAAAGCAAAGATATGGGCACTTTTCATGCAATGAAAAATATACTGAAATGTAAACATAATCAATTCCTAAATAAATAAACTTTGTCCGGATGGGCTGTACACAGTATTTACTTTTCTGATGATACACAGGTGTTTTTTTTTTCTCTGATAAGTTTGATTATTAATTTTCTGCCATGAAACAAACAGTGAGTGTAAAAGCATGGAGAGAGAAAGAGAGAGGGAGGGAGTGGGAGGGGAATGGAGGGAGAGATGGGGAGGAATTAGGGGAATCCCTAAATGCTGCGATTGAGATGGTGCAGCTGTAGTTTTAGTCCTAAAAAGAACAAAAAAAAAAAGAATATAGATATGTTTTTTGTTTGGTTTTTGTGTGTTGTTGTTGTTCTTCTTCTTCTTCTTTTTTTTTTTGCTTTTTTCGTTACATAGGAAAAGAAAGAGGACCACTAGGACAAAACAGACGAAAAGACACAAACGATGACTTTGACAAATTAATGAAAATAATGACTACTTCATGTTATAAATTTCGTCTATTGGTTTGAATAAAGAAATTTAAGGTGACTTCATTATGTTTCATTCAGATTAACAAAGAAGTTATTGCAATAAATGGAAATAAATTACATTATTTTTTTCAGTGGCTTTAACGATTTCAATAATCTATGATAACTGGTCGAAATCGAAGTGGGGTTGTACAAAGAAAAGTATAATGGGACTTACATGAAAGCAAGCTTGTTCGGCTGTAAGCCCCGGATAGTCAGTGTTAGCGAAAGAGAAACGGAGAACGGATAAAAGTTCAGACCAGGTAATTGAATGGAACCAAACAAGGGAAGAGAGGTGTGCCTATATGATTAAGAAATAAAAGAAACAGAAAACTATATAATGCAAATCATAATTGTGACCAAGCTATCATTTTGTTTCCAAAGTATATAGGACATGTTTGAGTGTATGGACGGAGACACTTACACCTTAGAGTAAAGGGTACTAGGACGTCGAGTCATACAGTCTCAATGATAATCGAGAAAGCAATGTGACGCCTTCCTTTTATCCAACGGTTTATTCTCTCCTGGATTTACTGTAATGTTTGATGCTCTAGTCATTGACCATTCACAGAGAATGACAGGTCACCTTCATCACAGCTATTATGTCTAATATCCAGGCTTCACTGAGTTACTCAATATTTATAAGGACGATATTATTGTATTAATATATCACTACGTCATTATGTAAGTTAACATTATTTGATGATTATGTAGCTATAGCTACATGTACAAATTAATTATCCATGCTAAGAACATTACGAAAACATCGAGAATCAGAAACAGAAAAAAGAAAATGAGTATTGAGGCCTGTGCTTAAAAGTTCGTAACTGATTATTTGTTCTCTCTTACTGTTGCAGATCAGCGAATTAAAAATATTTAGATTATCGACAGAAGAACGATTCGTCTCAGAGTCAGCAGCAGCAAATTTGGCTGAATTTCTTTGTCGTCTGCCCCATCTTACACGTGCCGATCTCCAATGGTTGAACCTTCCAAGGACATTCTTTAAGACAATTGCCTCACAGGCTTCACTCTGTAAAGTAAGAATTAGTCATTTTCATCAGTCCAGCACTGTCTTGTTCAAAACAGGGGGAGGGTTACATCAAGACTTTGATGTCGTGACTTTATCATTGCAACAGTTAAGTCTTCGTGGTGGCAACAATTTCGGAAGTCCATCAATCCAGATAGAAGTAATCTAGGGTTCTAGGAACACCACCCCCTGGAAAACCACCCTCCGGATAACTGCCACCCGGATAATTACCCCCCAGGACAATTCCCCCCTAGGGCAACTACCCCCCGGACAACTACCCTCCAATGGCAATTACCCTCCAGGGTAATTACCCCCTAGGACAACTACCCCCGGACAACTACCCTCCTAGGACAATCACCCCCTAAGGCAATTCCCCCTTAGGAAAACTACCCCCTGGATAACTACCCCTCGGATAACTACCCCTGGATAACTACCCCCTCGGATAACTACCCCCTGGATAACTACCCCCCGGAAAACTACCCCTGGGTAACTACCCCCCGGAGAACTACCCCCTGGATAACTACCCCCCGGAGAACTACCCCCTGGGTAACTACCCCCAGGATAACTACCCCCGGGATAATTACCCCTCGGATAATTACCCCCCGGATAATTACCCCCCGGATAATTACCCCCCCCCCCCCCGATAATTACCCCCGGATAATTACCCCCCGGATAATCACCCCCGGATAACTACCCCCCCCCCCCCAGATAATTACCACCAGGATAATTATCCCCAGGTTAATTACCCCCTCCTCCGAAAACTAGACCCTAGATTACTTCCACCCGATAACTACCCCCTCCGATAACTTCCCATGGATGATTAAGTAGGCCTACAACTCCCCCTCCCCTATAACTATCAAGAGGAAAATTACCCCCAGGACAGTGCACCACGCCAATTACCCCCTGGGTAACTACCTCCCGGGTCATTGCCCCCACCCCCCCCCCACCCCCAATCTTACTTTTGATAAAAAGAATATCATTACTACAGGAAACGAAGTTCGTTGTATTATTTGCCAGGAATCACGGAGATGCCATACTGATACATCATCTTATGAAAACAACATCTTAAGGATTTACGATTTGTATCGTTTGCATTTAGGACGATTTATGTACAAGCTTAATTTCTCCCTCTGTATTTTGACTCTATGTTCACAAAAAACGAAGCTGTCCCTTCATATCCTACCCGGTAATCCAGTAAATGTCAATGCCTTTAACCAAAACTATTTTCGCTAAATCTGTATTTTCTTTTACTGTTCCGAAATTTTGGATTTCTCTTGATAGTATAGTATAAAAAAAGTTTTAAGTTTGAATGCCTTTACCATTGAACTAAAGACATTTTGAAGAAATGTTTTCAATTCAATTCAATTCATTTATTTTCATTCTTCTTCTTTTTTTTTCTTTTTCAACAAAAACATAACACAAGATAGATCAGGTTTTACATCATAAACAAAGAACATTTGTCTTAATCAATAAATGGTATCAATAAACATAGGAGCGCATACTGGCAAAAAAAAAATGCAAAGTCATGCTTCAGTTGAAAAAAAAAAGGAAGAAATAATAGAGAGGTCCACTAAAAAGCAAAGCTTGTAGATTGTGAACCACTCATAACACAATGTTACACTTCAGAATGAGTTAAAATTTTTGCAATATTTTTTTTAACCACAATCGTCTATCGTTTACTACAACTCCATGTAACACTTCTTTATTTTGAGGCGCTTATATCTCATGCCTCACGTGCCCTGGTTTTGACCCATCATCTTCCTCTTCCCTCTCGCTTTTCTCTGTCCACCGTGAAAGTAGTCTATTCCTGTCATTCATAACTCACCTTTCCTCTTTCTCTCATTACAAGGGATTTATCTCGTCTACGTGTGTTCATTGCAGTGCACTCTCGTTAAAACGAAATGCTCAGGACCGGCAGTTTGTTTGTTTTTTTTTTTCGTTTTAACGAAATTTCGTTATAACCGAACAAATGTAATATGCAATGTATAACGAAAAGAAGGAAACCACGCATAAAAAATTCTGTTTGTTGAATCCTCATAATACGCTGGAAAGCTATGTGAAATGGGAGATTACCTTTTTAATTTCGTTTAAATATTACATTTTAAAAAGAGCATAAAGTTGTTTGTGTTGTCACACATGTGTAGAAATGACGGTGTACGATTTGGTTACAGTTCGCTATTCCAAAGGTTTTTTCTTACTAAAGTACGTTAGTACGGTAGTATGGTTTGTTTATGTGACGGTTCGCATTTCCGCAGAATCGTTATTCCGAGAGTTCATAATTTATAGATCAAAATAATATATTGTTCATTTTCCGAAGGTTCGTTGATCTGAAAATGAAATGAGGTTCGTCATTCTGAAGGTTTATGAATCAAAAAAGAGAAAGGTTCACTATTCAGAAAGTCCGTTGTTCCGAAGGCTTTTTCATCCGAAAGTTAAATAAGGTTCGTTATTCCGAAGAAATTTTGTTAATGAAAAAAAATGAGAAAGGTTTGTTATTTCGAAGATTTATTTATCTTAAGACGATTACAAGAATTGCAATTCTTAAGCTTTGTTAGTGTACTCTCCTTTTTCCACCATGGATTAACGATACTTTTTGTAATGTTCCGATTAACAAACGTTTTGAATTCCTGTCATTTTCGGACTAACGAACCGTATAAGAATAAAAGTAAGGACCATATTTTATTATCGGATTAACGAACCTTTGGAATAACGCCAAAATGTGCTTAATAACAAACCCTCTTTCATTTCCGAACTAACGGACATTTAGTTGTATCAGAATCTGTGTGTTTTGTATTAAAGGACTTCGGAACAATGAAACAAACCTTATCTGACTTCAGATTATTGTATTACAATAACGCAAGTTCCCCTCGGAAACTGTGCGTGATACACGGGAGTGAACATTCAATGATGCGTTCACTCATGCAGAGACGCTTTAAAAATGCTTGTTCCGCTATGCATTTTCGAGTGCGATCCGCATTTCGTTGTAACGGAGCACATTTCTTTTGTGTTTCTTTGTCAGTGGCGCTCAGAAAAGACTTCGTGATAACGAAAATTTTGTTATAACCGTCTTCGGCGGTTATAAGCGAATTTTGTACATAGACTTTAATGGCGATATTTTTGGGACCAGAAGTTTTGCTTCGTTATAACGAAATTTCGTTATAACCGTGTTCGTTGTAACAGGAGTGCACTGTATCATTATTTGTGTACTTCGTCTCTGTCTTAATGTGCTTTCTTTGTATTGTTTCATCAATTGTGTAACTATTTTAGTGTTATACCGTTAACGCTCATTTCAGAATTGCCCTACTGCATTATTGGGCATTAACAACTAGTATATCAAGGATGTGGGAAGAGATTGTCACCTCCTGGGTATGATCACCGCAGAGCATTACCTCCCTTGACAAGTTTAGTACTCCTTATTAAAATTAGGCTCCAAACAATCACCCCTATTACAATAACTCTCCCCCAGAAAAGTACGTCTCTCATTGTTATTTTCGAACAACGTTTGCTATTTGAATTGAAAAAAAAAAAATGTCATATCATCTGGTTTTGGTCGAGACCTAACTTTAGGTTTTAAACATCTTTTGGGTGAGATGATTAGAAACCCCTTACGAAATATTAAAGAGCATGTTATTTTGTGAAGTTTTTGTGAAAAAAAAAAAATACTTTACAAATACTATTTACGTCGATGTGGGGCAATTTGTCAATCAGTCGCAATGAAAACATCTCGACGGAAGAATTTCATGAATTTGAATAACAAAGCAGTACCCGCTGCATGCTATAAGGATTAGAACCAACACTTGCTGTCGGGCGAAAGCTCGGTGGTCTAGTGGAGATGACGCCTGTCCGGTGATCAGGAGGTCGTAGGTTCGAATCCTGCTCGAGTATGTACGCCCATGATTTTTTATCATGGCTATTACTAAAACACTGATCAATTCAGTGCTTATTTACGTCGATGTGGGGCAATTTGTCAATCAGTTGCAATGAAAACATCTCGACGGAAGAATTTCATGAATTTGAAGAAAAAAAAAACTCTTTAAATGGCCGGGATAAAACAGAGCAGCCCTATAATGTAAAAAGGATTCTGTCAACTACAACTCTCTATAGATCTATTCAAAAAGAGGGTGCAGGACAAAAGACTTCGTTAAAGAGATAGTACAGTATTGGTGGAGATGAGAATTGGGCTTTAAACTTTGTGCGAGATACCAAGAAAACACTGATGTTATAGTACAGAGCATACCATTTTAAGAGGAATTCAAAGTTTATTTGATGAAAATTGGGTTTGGAATGACTGAAACATCCAAAAAACAAAGTAAAACAAAGCGATCATTAAAAAAAAGTGTGGGTCCCACACTTATTAGAATCGCTCTGTTTTGGATATCTCAGTCATTTCAAAACCAATTTTCATCAAATAAACGTTAAATTCTTCATGGAATTACAAGTTCTTTCATATTTCATAAGAGGTTTCTCATTATCTCACCAAAAACTGTTAGAAACCTGAAATTAGGTCTCAACCAAAACTATACGATCCCTTTAGCAACTAGGGGTGTTTTGTAAAAAAAAAAAAAAAAAAAAAAAATACCGTTAAACTCGTAATATTTTACTCTTTCTAATGAGACTAACTTATATTTGAACTGGATTTCCTCTTAAAGTGTCGAGAACATTTAATTTTAAAACTAGCACAATTCTACTTGTATGTAAAACAAGCTGTAGTTTTACTCTTATGACAGATTAGGGCACCGTTTGATAAAAGTTGCCAGTTATGACATCTTGTTAGTCTCTAATAATTTCAGTAAAACCATGGGTTCTGCTTGATTGATAATCTCGAGTCACCGACTTGTTACCATGGACCTGCTTTGATCGACCTACAACGATTGGTAATTGTGTGGATCTGACAGCTTGTCAGGACTGATAACTTTCATAAAACCGTGCCCGGATCCTATCAGAAATTATGGCTTTATATCGAAGGGTCCCTCGCTAATGTTAACGGAATATTAATTGCAGTGAAATCAACTCTCCTTTTCTTATATTTATCGTCTAATGTGTTATAACGGTAGAAAATGACAAGCCAAAAGAGTAAATGTGACCGTGCACCTCAAAACGAACATAAAGTCGCACCTACTGATTTTGCGTGAGGACTGAAAATAAGTGAAATGGGTCAACCTAGCCGAACTTGACTTTTTCATATTTTCTGAAAGAGCGGTCTTCTTTTATGCTAAAATTTGGTATCATAAAACGGGCAGGAAAGTGTGTTTTCTTTGCAGTTTATCTCGAACATTTTTGGTAGAATAGTGTGATTATGCGTGTCTTTAGAATCCCTTTTTCATTTCTGAAAAAACCTTGTCCACACTCTTCACTTTCAACTCTAATAACTTTTGAAAGGATAGTGCTATACTGCTTTGAAAATTGGTATTAATTATGGACAGAATGTGTTAATTAGGCATGCTGAATTTCAGTTTAATCTGATAATCCCTTCATTGTTGTAAATCTGGTGGTTTACTTCCTGTTCTTTGTCCCATTCATCGCACAGCCAGCACGGTTTGGTAAAGATTAAGCGCTTGAATAGACACTGTACTTCAGAGCCTCTTTTCTCAGTTCCCACTTTTCCTGAGTTTGTGCTTTCTTTCCAGTATTTAGATGGGTTAGGAGAGTCCATTTGATTTGAGTTATACATCATTTTAAAGCTTAAAGTCTGCTCTTTCAGAATATGGTCTTAATTATAAAAAATCATATCTGGCGACTTTTTGTTTGTTTTGAGGTGCAGGGTCACAAATGATGACAGTGTAAGAGAAAGGTGCATCTTCTGATATGGTGTTATGAACTTATGGAAAAATTACAACGGGTGGTAACTTTCGGGGGGCGGGGAGGGAGGGTTGTCCAGTAGGTAAGTATCAGGAGGGGGCGGTGGGGGGGGGGGGGGGTGGTTCGGAGTATGGTTATGGGGGGGGGGGGGTAGTAATCCGGGTGGTAGTTATCCTGGGGGTAGTTATCCGGGGAGTAATCATCCGGGTGGTAGTTATCCTGGGGGTAGTTATCCGGGGGGTAGTTATCCGGGTGGTAGTTATCCTGGGGGTAGTTATCCGGGGGGTAGTTATCCAGGTGGTAGTTATCCGGGGGGTAGTTATCCAGGGGGTAGTTATCCGGGTGGTAGTTATCTGGGGGGTAGTTATCCGGGGGGTAGTCATCCAGGGGGTAGTTACCCAGGGGGTAGATATCCACGGGGTAAATGTCCTTATAGGGGTAATTGCCCTTGGGGGTAGTTGCCCTAGGAGGGTAGATGACGCGACCGGGTGGTAGTTGTCCTAGGGGGTTATGGCCCTGGAGGGTGATTACCCTAGGAGGGTAATTGTCCGGGGGGTAGTTGCCCTAAGGGGGAATAAACCTGGGGGGGGGGGGAGGGGGGTAATTATCCGGGTGGTAGTTATCCGAAGGGTAGTTGCCCATGGGGTAAGTGCCCGGATATCAGAGGTAATCTATCCCGACACCCTACGATAAATAATGTTGAAGTTTTTGTTAAAGAAAATGAAAATGAAAACTTTGTGCATCGAAGGTGGATGCGTCATTCCGTAATTAGTAACAACGCGTGATTAAATTCATTTCCGGCATGAAACAATTTTGTTTAGATGAAATCAAAATTGATTTTATTGATATAGAATATGTGCCTCTTCCATATCATTGTCTATCATGCTCTAGATGGAGTGCATCATCATAAATGACAAGCCGTTCAGCGAGTTGCTGGGTGACTACAGGAGGCAAAGAGGTATACACAATAATTGTGATTTTCGTATCAATTATAACGCATCCAATAGTAATAAAGCATTGCAGCTTATTAAGGATAAGCTGACATAACCTAAATCAGTGGGAAAGCCGGTGGAAACAATAAAAATGAAGTTGAAATCAAATGCCCCAAAATTGCACAAAGTGGAAACATTATATTCCATCATTAGCAGCACCCTTTACGTATTACAAATGATAAATTTTCCCTATTTTTAAAGCCATATTTTCCGCAGCAAGGAGTTTGCATTATATCATCTTGTGATTGCACCATATATTTTTTTTTGTTTCTTACACCAGTACGTCTTGAAGACCTCGCCACTTCAGTTTCACTTGATGTATATACTTTACATTACTGTCACAATAAGAGCCTGCCCTCTTTCGTTCACAACTTTATATTCTGTCTGCCATTACATAGGGCACGACAGGCAGTGACTAGACTTGGCCGGTGGCTATTTATGCACCTGTGAGATTTTCATGTCAGGGCACTCCTTGCTTATACTCTCCAGGCCACTTTAAAAAAAAGGTTTCAAAGACAAGTCACAATGCGCACGACCATGACGTTCGGAAGAAGTGATATGAGGAACCCCAAGGTTCCTCAATTATGTTTTCTCAATTTACTCTGTTTTGATTATATGAAACCTTATTCTCTGTTACCAAAGAAAGTGAAATTTTTATGTTTTTTCGAAAAATGAAGTAAAGTTTGAACTGAATTGAAAAAAATTATTCCACATCGCTACCAAACACATCCTCAAGCTTTAGACAGCATTGGAGAATAGTCTGATAATTAATCTTCTACGAATAGCACGTTCTCCAATTAATTATGACAGTATAATAAGTCGTATTCCTTCCATTTGTTGGGGGCAATTTAGGAAATTCAAATAAGAATTACAGTCATTTTCATGAATACTATAATGGTCATCGGTGAAGAGAAAGAAGAAGGGTAATAAATATGGTGAGAAGAATAAAAAAGAAGTGAAGGTACATAGTTGATCTGCTTTCAACTTTATTTTGAGATATTAATAAAATTAAAATTTAAAAAAAAAATCAGATGTCTTCATGTTTTTACTTAGATAACTTAGTAACTTTTGAGATGAAAAAAAAAAAGATTGGTATATTCATATTTCAGGCAGAAAAATGAGTTGAATTTCAACATTAGCTAGTATTTTGTTACTATGAATTGGAGTAGATTTTATGCTAGAGTCACACAAGGCCGGGTCACAAAACGGATTTGATCCTGGTGAAAATGACCCTGATTAGTCCCGGAAGGGAGGGTAATCTGTATATGCTACAGTCACACACGGCCAGTTTTCGAACCGGGTTCATAAGGAATCATAACCATATCGACCCGATTCGAGCCGCACCGACCCGTATCGAATCGTATAAACAACCGCTTTCAAAATCCTTAACTGAATCATTTCAACCCCTATCAACCCGTGCCAACCCACTTCGGCCAGTACCAACCCGGATGACCCGTTGCATTGAAGGCAATGCGGTTGTGCGATACACAGCAAGGGTTTACCAGTATACGGTTTTACACTGCGGGTTGCAACGGGTCGATGCGAGTCAATGCGGTTCGAACCGGGTCAATTCAGATATCAATACAGAATTGGAATCCGTGAGAAAATATTTTGAACATGACCAAAAATTTTCACCACCGTATCGTATCCCCCGGAATCCATCAGGAATTGACACGGGTTACGATGTGGGTCAATTCGAGTTTCTACGGCTCGAACCTGGTCGACACGGTTTTAATTCCTTATGGACCCGGTACGAAATCCCGCCGAGGGTGACTCTGGCATTAGACATTATAACTTGACATAGAGGGGAGCAAAGCACCCACTGATGCATAACGATGGTTTGACGTAGGCTATTGGGAAGCGTTGATACCGACGCGACGTCCACGGACTAGCATGTCGTCGCTCCAAAAAAAAAAATAAATAAATAAATAAACACTTGTCGCAACGCACGCTGCTGCTAGCACAATATGTAAAGTTAGCCTTCTTCTTTTGATGCTCTCAGATTTGGGCAAAATTAGGCTGCTTACTTCTATTCTTTTTTCAGTTCAACTCACTACTCTTTTTCATTTTTCATTCAGCAAGAAGTGAAAAAAGCAGGCGAAGAACAACCACATAGCTTGATAAATTCCATTCCAGGAAAAAAAAAAGTGCGAAATGAAATGTGAGTCGCATAGTATATGATAAGATATGATATAAATACTATAACCCAGAACAGCTCAAGTACAGTGTATGCTTTTAAAGATAACAATGAAGTTGGTATGGAAAAAGAGTGGTCCACTTAAAAAAAACAAACTAAAACGTGTAATACGTGAATCACCAAAAATATGATAAATAAGTATAAATCGTCGTTATTCAAACCGTCGAATGAAAATGTATTTCAAAGTACAGAAAATACAATTTCAGGCAAAAGTCTTCCAGTGTATAAATGTGTAGATCGAAGGTTCCGAGGAGAAAGACTGGCCAAACTAAAATATTGTCCCATAAGCTGCGAGTGAAAACTAGCAATGCTGACAATAAGGGTTGGCGTAACCACGGTAACTTATTTGCATCCGACAAGAATTCACATGGCATCTCTATAACTATCTGACAAAACATTATTATTTTGCTGATCTCCCCTCACTCTCCAATAGACACCCAGTGATGACAGCGGTTCAGAAGGCGAGAGCAGTTCAACAGGCGAGAGCAGCCACGAAACAGGATAAGGTTGTGCTCAAGGACACTTATAAGCTCCTGATGACGAATCCAAAACCCCTTTCAGTTTGGGCTGAAAACAGGGGATGACGTCCGGACGTCGTGCCGTGTCTACCGTCGTCCACTGTTGATCTGAAAGATACCGAGATCATTGTCCTCCGGGTGAACACGGCACGAACACGGCGCGAACACGAGGTGACACTCACGCTAGACCGTCTAGCACGACTCTGGGGTGACCTCCGGAGGACATCCCGTGTTCACCCTTGTTCGCCGGCAATGTGAAATGTCTCGGCACGACACGGGGTGACAAACCGAACCGGAAATCCCAGTCGCCGCATGCAAGCGCGCGCTTTGTTTTGAGCCTTGTACGGAACTACAGTTGTGTGCGGGACATGGTACGGGATAACTACACATGGGGTCAATTTGCAAGATTGACGAAATAAAAGCATTGATACAACCACCTTTTGAAATATTTATATCTAAATATTTAATTTTAGAAAAGTTATTTTTATTTTTCAAACTTAATAAATATACAATTTAGTGTTTACTTAAGTAAAAAAGTTTACAGTACATAACAATAATCTTGTACAGTTTTCGCTGCTCGGTACACGTACATGTACGTACCAGTACCGTACCCATAACAAAATCATCAGCGTGTCGCAAAATCTCTCTCCGTCGTTTTGTAATCCGTCGTCCGTGTACCGATTCCATTTCATGATGTATAATTAGCAACATTGCTCGACTCCTCAGCTGTATAGACTGAAGTAACAGCATAACAAGTACGTAACGAGGATCCATCCTGACATCCACGTATGAAAACTGTAGTTTTAAAACGCGATCGACGTTGGCTACCGAGTCTAAAGAAAAACTCTTCGAACAAACCCGCGCTCTAAACCCCCGCCAAATTTAACGTTGCAGGCAGGTCGTGGAGCGCGCGCTCTGGGAGTGGTTGCCAAGGGAACGTACGTGCCGAGATCATCCCGGACGAGTTGCCGCGGAAACGCATGTCGAGATCATCCCAGACGGGAAGCTATATGTGAAAGGGTAGCGTGACCTTACCCCGTGTTTGCATAAACTGTTAGGGAGGAATGTCACTCCGTGTTCACCCCAGACTGCAGTCTGGGATGACGTCCGGAGGTTGGCAATCTGAAAGCGGCTCTAGACAAATGGTTATGGAAGTCTGTTACTATTCGAGGAGTGGGTTTCTTGAGAGGACCAGGAAAAGAAAGGACTCGTGAAAGAGGAGGAAGAGAACAAGCAAGAGAACAAAATAAAATGATGGAGAGGAGAACTAACCAAGGCTAAACGTCATAGAGAAGAGTCACAATTGTTCTTAGACATTGATAGACAAGACGCCACAACATCAACACAAAGCATTTCAATTGGAAATTGCCCATTTTGTTTATGTATTATTATGTTTCTTATTTCCTTTTTTTTAGATTCTGAGGCTGCCATCAAAATCAAACATGTGCTTAAGGACGGCAGGCTACTGCATGGTTTTTCTTCCTCTTTATTCTGAATGTGTATCCTTGATTCCTTTGATCTCATTGCTAATGTTAGACTTTAAAGATTGTTATTATGATACTATGAATGTAATATTTGGGGTTTTTGCTATTCTGTTGTCAGATACACGTGTTGTCATTTTCCAATATACATATGATTTCTTTGAAATTTGCAAAAATAAGGTGGGCAAAAAAGTAAAGAAAGGAAGTGAGGGAAGGAAGAGAATGAGAACATGGACCAGAACAAAAGGACACTAGCAGAAAGATATTGAAGTAACATTCGAATCGGGAAAGAAATCGAGAAGGGACAAGAATGAGTAAGAACGGAGGACGGGACACATAGTGAAACATTGCAAAAAAAAAAAAAAAAAAAAAAAAAAAAACATTATTTAATGTGGAATGCTGGACAACCCCACAACCAGGACTCAGAGAGCCTAAGTGAGCTGAGCTGAAATATACAGTCGACTCCCGTTATACCGAAGTCCTCGGGTTTTTGTTTTGATTTGTTGTGGTTTTTTTTTGCGAAATTTTGTTATAATCGAACAAATAAACAATTAGAGAAAAAAAAAAATATCGAGCGGATAATGTTGGGGCCTAACATTTTCTTATTTGTAACCGAAATTTCGTTATAAACGCTTTTTACAGGAGGTATGTGCCTGTTTTATACCGACCAAAGTTGTATAAAAAAAAAAAAAAACATATTCAGAAAACGCTCAAAACTAAAACTCGACGGATACCTTCTTGAGTCCCTGCTCCAACATTGTGACAGTAACTTGTGAAGATTCTCTTTTATGGCTGAAAGATATACCTTCTTGACCGGTCTTGTTGATAAAATTCTATTACGTAATACTCGTATAAGTCTTCAGAGGTTAGCATTTCCCAGGTGTTTAAGGCAGTGAAGTCACATAATGAAATTCAAAGTAAGTAAAAATTCCAGGCAGTCCCAGTTGGCTATAAATACCCGTGTCAGTGAGCAGTAAGCATCTTTTTCAAGTGTGACGGCAGTGAATTATACCAGGGAGGTGAGACACCTCCCTGATTATACCTCTCAAACTCCAATGTCTAGTGATCAGGAAGACGTCTCAGCCCCCATCCCCGCGGGGAGATCAGGGCATGGAAGGCCGCCTTTAAGCTCAACTAGAGAGACCAGATACTCACCCGCTTCATGGATTGGGCGGCGGCACACCGTGGTAATGACAAACGGCATGCGAGCCATGCCAGCTGGTGCAGGAGAGCTTCTCCTCCCGGCGATTAGTCCGGACATGCGAGCCATGTCCGCGGGGACAGGGGCGCTGCCCCGCCCATCGAAGACTTCAGCAAGCTAGCCATCCCCATCGGCAGCTCAACAGACGACGATATTCTCATGTCAGCCTCCTTCCTGGCAAAACTGATTGCGTTGCCCTGTATGGGTGGCCTTGACTCTGCCCTTGTGGTTATGGTCATTTTGACAACCGAATTGATCCGGATGCCACGTCCTTACAGCCAAACTCTTTCAAAGCCTGGTACCAAATTTGATTTTAACTTAAATTCTGATCTCATTTGGGCCAAATTTAAAAATTGGCTGATTTGCTAATGAAGGCAGTCACACTGCCCATATCAGAAGGTAAGTGCTCTATAAAATCGCGAAGCAAATGCTCAATTGCCATCGAATGCCCAAGCTGTTCTCACACCAAAAATCGAGAGCAAAATTTGGGCGATCCTCCTTCACGAGGCCTTGGGTCTTGTGAGCTCCCAACTTCTACAACAAAATGTAGTGAAGGGACTTCTACCACATAGATAAATCCAGATAATACACGGATAATCATCCGTGCAATTGACACAACGAGAATTTTAACAACTCATGTCACCATCGATGGCCTGACACTCCCGGGCTTTGCTTATCGTATGATCTGAGCATGCACCATCGAGGTATCTTGAAACCCCCTCTCAACAACACTTGCGCAGCAAGTCAATTCCACTTGGTAGAAAGTTGTTCAGAAAGACATCTGAGAAAAATTGACAAGTGTCACATAAGCATACATCGTGTGCCATGAATGTCTCTACGCAAGCCAGCAAAAAAATAAAAATAAAAAATAAAAAAGGATGAGTAGTGTCCAAAACCGTTCAGTGCTGGAAATCTCAAGCTTCCCCAAGATGACTGGTCAAAATAATTCCCGAGCCTTGGATATTGGCCACAATATTTGGCTATGAAGCCAATAATTTCATTTTAACCCCATACCAATAAATTTTTCCCCTACAAAGTGTACATTCTACCGAGGAGGAAAAGGCAACCCATGGAGAATTGTCTCCGAACATTCTCGCAAAGCAAGCTATTAGAGAGATTCCTCACATGGAGTATCAACTCTATTCTAGCGCTACCAAAGACTGGCGGTCTAAGTCCAATCACAAATTTGAAAAACTTGAACAAATTTGTAAGATACGAACACTTCAGAGTGGAACAGTTTCGCTTGATTACGGCCTTAATTTTGCCCCTCCAAAGGGTGCATATTTATCCGTATCCGTTCACCTTGTTCATCAAGCATAGTCTTTCGAATGGAAATACTACACTGTAAGTAGTATTTCACTGCATTCCTTCAGTGCCTTCCATCTGGCCTTAATTCGACCCCACAGAATTTCCTTAAAGTTACGAAACCTGTCTTTGCCTCGGTGAGTAGTGGCATTAGAACAATCACCTATTTCGATGATATCCATATTCTTTCTCACACCAGAGAAGAGTGTCTTGACAAAGCCAATGATCAACTTGTCACCCTTAAAGAGTTTCAGTAAGGATTTCGACAAATCCAGTTTTAACCCAAAGCACGTCGAGACCTTCCTTGGTTCTCATATTAATTCCCAGCAAATTTCGGGACTTTAATGCCTTCCACAAAGAAATTTACATTCTCGTCACTTGGACTAGAAAAAAAAAATAAATCAACTAATGCTCTGCGTAAATCAGAGATGACATCGACACGAAGTTTGGTGTCGTTATCTAGTCATGCGATACAAAACATTCTTTTGTGGTGGCTGTCTCGCAAGACAAAGAATTATTTCCACCTTCATTAGCATGATAATTTCAAGCGATGCTTGCATCTCAGTATGGAGAGTAGTTAATTCTGAACAATGACAATTCCTTTGCTCAGAGAGTCTGGAGTGCCAAACAGAATTCCCCGCATAGCAATGTGTGTGAACCTCTTGCAATTCAGAACGGTCTTGAAGCCCTGTGTGGCTCGTGTACAAAAAATGTGCTTATTCATAATTCGGTCAGACATTTCTACAGCTAGTAGTAGTAGCATACCTGACCCGAACGAATTCACGGCCAACATTGGGATTGGTGTCTAGCAATTGGATATCAGCTTCACATTCAACAGATGTAGATAATCCTGAAGTTTTCTGCTTGTCTCGCAGAGACATGAACAACTAATTACTATTTTACATGTTTTTCACCACACAATCCACAAACTCTACATATGGATTAGCAACACTCCTCATGTCAAATGGAAGCCAAGCCTTATTGCCCTGAATTTTGATGCCTTTTTTCTTACCCTAGAACGTGTTCAGTCCTCCACAAGCTTCAACTGAACAAGGTGACCTGAGCAATCCTCACTGCCCCAATGGTGGCGGCAGCCATGGGTCTCATTATCGCTCAAAATGCGAATAGCCCCACCTCTATTACTCCAAGAGAAAATTCTTGCCCCACACCCTCACCCACCGACGAGCCTCCAGCTCACACTAGCCGCCTGCATGGGTGCTCTCTGCTAGCGATGACAAATGGCAGACACATCGCAGCACATTGCAAAGCTTCTTTCATCATCATGGCGAGACAATACCAATAAACAAAACAAATGAGGGTGCTTGAAGACAGTAGCAATGTCTGTATTCTGAACAATCTTGTGATCCTTTTTAACCCGTCTACAGAACACGTTGTCAACATCTAAGCCTATAGATAGCATAGCTTTTCAACAAAGCCCACTCCACATTTTTTTTTTACTCATAGACCTGCTCGGTCTTCCATACTACCTGAAACCGAGAGCTATGACATAGGCAAACAGCCCCTATAGTCAGACTTATGAAGGGCGTATCTAACTCCGACCCTCGCAAGCCTAAATACAACAACACTTGGGATGTTTCAATTGTTTTGAATCACTTTTTATCGTTTCAAGATACCTATTAACTATAGATTCCTTCAGTGCCTTGAGCCAAAAACAAATTTCCTAGCTCGTTTCGGCAAAACGTACACAAATGCTGAGACATCTAGTTCTTATGACATTACCGGAAGATGATGCCACGTTTGCACATTAGAGATATGGAAGGTATATCTCTAACCAGGTAATTAAAGTGCCTTCTTTTACCTCCAACCCTAAACTCTGTGTTCCGATCAACTCTTCATGAGTATATTAAATGCACAGAACATCTCCAACGAGCAAGTTCAGAAAGCAAACCCATAATTTCTCCAAAACATCCCAACAAATCGGTGACGACAAGCATCTTGGAGCGGAGGCTGAAAGCCAGTCCCTCGCAGCTGCTTGTATAAACACTTAAAATATAACTAATATACTGTCAATATAGCTGTACGTATACATCCCTGTACACTGTACTGACTGCTGCATACAATTAGGTATGAATGTATTGTTGCTATGGGAACATGTACCGAGTTTGTTCTGTCTTCGAGATCAGTATAAAAGGGTACCACAGGACGTACCTCGTGTTCATATACATAAGGATTTGGGAGCACAGTCATCCCGCGTTCATCCCAGACTCTGGTCTGGTAAGACATCCACGGATGCTAATATGAAAGTTGTATCACATTCTCAGCTCATAGCTACAGAAGCGCCGCAACTTCTAAACTTTCGCGCATGAAGTATAAAGGTCATAATGAAATCTTGTCCACAACTGACTGGACGAACGCTGGTACATTTTGAACCTGCTACCTTCTAACAATTGATTCCACATTAGTTCAACAATTCTAAGTTCTGCTGAGTTAGAAAGATACATGTAAATTGTGATAGTATGTGTATACCTGTATATTAGTATCTCAGTTAAGAACAATGTCATAATACGAGTCAGATAAGACACAAGACCATAAATCACGTTACGTTGTGCATTGGAAAATGGCGACACATTATTCGGCCACTCATTTAGGAGATTCGGTCCACCAAACTGATGAATTTAAACTCTAATATCAACCCAAAATGCAATGGACTTGCCTCTAATTATTGCTGCAATATTACTATGCCGAGTATGAACTGGTTAATGTCTAATTCTTCCTTCAAATGTACATGAATATTAAGGAACATGATTAGGATTATGTATTGATTGGAAAATCGGTACAAGAGGTCCATTGTATTTGATTAATTTGTCTGTGCGCTATCATGCTTAATCCTGCTCCAGTTAAAGCACGCAAGATATCAAAATGATATCGTACTCAAAACCTATGCCTTGCGCCTTATACTAGTAGGTTCTCAAGCAAACTTTGCTCGAGTTCTTCTCTTGTTTGCGACAATGTGTGTCACCATCGATAGACATTCTCTATGCATGAGGAGTCATGACCAAAGTTTCAACCTTGTTGTGAAAACTGTCCATCATCCTTCTTGTCCTCTTGCCCTCACTCATGCCACTAGACTGACTTCTGTATGGAACTTTGAACATGCTAACCTCTGAAGACTTATACGAGTATTACGTAATAGAATTCCTAAATTATACAAGTAATAAGAAGTATAATTAGAATTCTATTAGTAATAATGAAGTATAAGTCGAAGAGGTTCCCACCCAGCATCTCATTTGATCGATACTCTTCAGTTCTGAACCCTCCCTTTACAACACTGTACAGAAGTCAAAACTGGTGGGCCCTTATACTGTATGCTGATGTTCTGCTTAATTGCTTGACTTGAGATGTCCATACGTATAAGAATGCTCCGTGCCTTTGGAACAGCAATGATTGTGCCTTATTTATTGCTTGTCTGTATAGGACCAGTGAGCTAATTGTCTGCATTGCACCCAATACTGCATGGTGTTGCTGGTCTGTCTATTTAAAGCCGTATTCTCTTTGAAAAGATGCTTACTGCTCACTGACACGGGTATTTATAGCCAACTGGGACTGCCTGGAATTTTTACTTACTTTTAATTTCATTATGTGACTTCACTGCCTTAAACACCTGGGAAATGCTAACCTCTTCGACTTATACTTCATTATTACTAATAGAATTCTAATTATACTTCTTATTACTTGTATAATTTGGGAATTATTGTGTTCTGTTTTCAAAGACGTTGTATTTGACTCATGCACAATACATTTTATCGGCTCCTGAGGAGCAGGATTACGAACAGTTATATACGTATAGCTAGAGTGTAAGCATACATTATACTGAAGAAGAAAAAACATGCATGTATTCATGCACACACGCTAACACATACACAGGCAACGTGTTAACAATATTGTGAAGAAGAGCAATGGATTTGGAAGACTGTCCTGATTTCATTATGTCCGCACGTGTTCACCAGGTCCTGTGGATACAAGATCCATAGTAAAACTTTTTACATTGACATCAAGAAGCGATGTCAATACTCTCCCAAAGTTGTAAGAATGTTAACAAAGATTTATATTATCATTGAGTCATGAATTTGTATCGTGCATTTTGTACAATTATCTGATTTTGATTTTAAAGCAATTTTCGAATTACTTCTGATGAGACGAATATTGTTTTAAAAACAACAACCAAAAATACAATACGTCATAGACCCTTGATGGAGATGAAGAACGAAGACGTGACACAAAGATGATTATATTACATTGCACATGGCGTTTTAGCACAACATTCGTTTGGCACATAAAAAATAGGAATATAAAATCATCATTCTACTCCAGTCAAAGCCGACTCATGACTGATATTCGTCTTATCAACATTAGTGCATACCGGTAAGTAGATTATTTTGAAATTTGCTTGTCACATTTGTTATATTTAATTTAATTCAATTTCTCATAGTTTAATGGACTGACATTGAACTACATGTATTGTGATTGATATTTGGTTATGATACATTTTGTGGACGACACTTCTACATGTAGAGACATTTGTAATTGAGCTACCTATGATGCATGTATATAGAAAAAAAAAATTGTTGGTTATATACGACCTAATACTGCGTGTACAGTATAATTACGTAAATAAATGTTTATTGTAAGAATATTAATTTACAGTTCTCGGAGAAATTTCATACAAAGTGTCTTGCAATGTGACTCTTCATTATCATTGTATATAACTCATAGGATATTGTCGCTTTTTGTCTATTTCCGCAATCATTTTTTATCAGTTTATATACTTATATGTATACTTACACTCATGTATTTGATGGAGCCTGTCTACGTTGTCGAGGATCATAAGGATGGTTTCCGTTGTGATGAGCTGCTAGTCCTGCTTCGGGATTAGACTCGCTCTTTAAAGAGTGGGCTGACACTACTATATCAAAAACTGTGACTTGTATGAACTCGAATCGAATCGAATTGAATCAACCTGATCATATCTACATGGGTCACGGAACACGATTCACTGAACACTCCGGCATTGTGCAGTCTGCTCGAGCAGTGGAATTGGGGTTACATACACACCCTGATCGAGAAATGATATTGAGTTGGCACCTTTCTCGCTTCATGAATTTGAGTTTTGGGCCTTGGCCTACTAATGAAATTAGGTTTGCACCCTGCTTGGAAAATGAATGAGTTTGAGCCTTTATCGGATATCTGGATAATATTCCCCTAGTGAAAAATAATTCTTATACCCGTCAATCATAGAATATTAAAATACACAATCTTGATAATATCTCAGTACTGCAGTTATATACGGTTCACCATTCCGATCAGAATACAGTAATACATTCTACATTATGCGTTGTTTGATTAAGCTTTGAATAACTTGTTTCGAGAATGCCTGCTATGGAATGTCCACGTTTCTTGAATTTACCGTTGGCGCGATGGTTATCGTAAGTTTGTCAATTTTGTATAGTGTTGTTGTTTAAAATGTAGAGGAAATAAAAATTCATGTAGACGTTTTATGTACGCGTGTATGTCTGTTATATAATGGGATTTGTATGATTTTCATGACAGCCTGTAAACTTTTATCACATGCAAAATTTTCATTGTCCCTTATTTTGTTGCTACAATCGTATTTCCGGATGTAACGTTGTCTCTCTTCAATGTATTTCCGAAATTCCTTAATTTTCATTTTCTTCTGCATATCCAAAAGCACACTGCACAACTACTTCCCGACTAACATCAGCCTGTACATTTTTATCACATGCAAAATTTACAGTGTCCCTTATTTTGTTGCTACAATCGTATTCCCGAATGTAGCGTTGTCTCTCTTCAATGAATTTTCGAAATTCCTTGATTTTCCTTTTCTTCGACTGCACAACTACTTCCCGATATTTGCAGGTCACTGTTTCCATATATACCTACCCCTCCCCCGCTCTCCCTCCCTCATTGTTTCCACGTAAATACGCCATGCCTTTAATCTGACCAACAGCAAGCTATGTCAATCTTTGGTCAAAATCTAGGTTGTGCCATGTTAGAGCAGAAATTATTGTTCTTTTTAATGAATTGCAAGACAATACCAAAAAGCTACCCATGAGTTATCAGAATGATTGTGCAGAGACCCAACCCCAAGCACCTTCTGATCTGGAGATTCTCCCGCCCGAAACCCCTAGCAAATGGGAGACTCCATGTTGATGTGTGCGAAGCGCGAAGTTCCTAGGGTTCTAGATATGTATTGTTCTCTGGTGCTATCTAAGGCTTATTTTTTCAACATACGATAGCAATAAGTAAAAAATCCTTTCCACCGGGAGACACAGAGCCAGGGCGGGAGAAATCAAATCTCAAGCGAGAGAACGGGAGATTTTGCAAAAATGGGCTTTCGGCATTAGATCTCCCGTCGAAAAGGGGAGAGTTGGAGTCTCCGATTGTGTGATGTATTGATATTGTCAATACACTTTCGATCTGAAGAGGCAGTACGTGATGTATTAATGTTGTCAATATACTTTCGATCTGAAAAGGCAGTATACCAAGTTGTTGTTGAATGAATGATTCCAAAAGGGATATGCGCCCTCTCGTGTTGACAATAGGACAACTGAAGAGTACATGCATTGTGTACTATGATTTTGGTGGAAGGACTCAAAACATAAGATTTGACCTTGTGGTTAGAATGCTTGGCTCTGTGTGATTTGTGGAAAAATGTTCCTATTACAGAATTGATCGGTGTTTACAGTATCTTAATCAGTGTTGATATGTGTAATCATTTACTGTTCAGAATAAGAGACAACTGGGTGGGGGGAATCAAAATGATACCAAAAAAAAAAAATCGAAGTCAAGTTTTGATAAAGTGGAGGCCATTATGGTACAAAATAATGTGAAAAGGCATTATTCTCATATAAAACACTAAATAATTCATGATTATGTCTACTTCTTTCTATTTTTCTTTTGATTTTATTTGTTTATTTATTAGTTTGTTCTTTCTCTATTAATCTATTTATTTGTCAGAATTCAAACATTCAGCAACTTACCTACCTTTCTGTGTATCTATTTATTTGTCTACCCATTATCTATTCATCTATCTATTCTTTCATTCATTTACATTAATCAAGTCCTGAAAAACATTTTGTGTCAGTAAAAGATAACATTGACTATGACTTTGTGTTACCTGCATGTTATGAATTCTACTAGCATAACTCACATAATGTACGTGAAGCAACTGTTAAAACTGTGATTCTTTCTTTCTTCTTCTTTCTGGTTCATCAGATGTCACTCTTGCTATTGAAGCCAACTTGAGCATGGTACAAAATTAGTTCAGTTATCAATCAAAATAAAAGAAAGGAAATGTAATTTGAGGGAAAATTTATTGAAGCAATTTCGCTCACTGTTTTATTGCTTTGTTTTTGTTTCGTTTTTTTTTTTTCATTGTTTCAGGAACAACCTAACTTTAGATAGGGTAGAGAGGGAAGAAGTCGGACAAAACTTTTGATTTCATGAATTTCCTCCTATAAAGTTATAGGAGGAAATTCATGAAATGATATTTAGAATGGGGCTCGCATGTCTTGGACCCAAATACTAATGATGATAGGCCACATGATGGGTTGTTACTTTTTTCCTAAGAGTCTCATAGCATTTATGGTATAAGACCTATTGACGGAAAAAAGGGAGGGGGCTTCTGATCGGTGTGAAGTGGGACAGTGGTCGGGTGAAGTGGGACAAACAGTCAATGACAGTGGATAGGCTACTGTATTCTAGACGATTATACAAGCACTATCATAATAATGTGTGTGCGTGTGCGCGTGTGTGTGTGTGTGTGTGTGTGCGCGTAGGTCCCATGTTTGTTTGAATATTCATACATGGAGAGTTTCATCGCAAAACATGATATAATATCCATTTATGATCCATCAGAGAGAGTTCCGTTAAAAGCACCCAGATTTTAGGGAAAATAATGACAAAATCTTTGATATTTTTATCATAACTTTAAATAGGCCTACAGGGAGAAGTGGGACAGTGATGCTGATCCAGTTCACCCCAGCACCCCAAAAATTTTAAAATGGGGGCTAACATCACAAGTTTATTTAATTGTTGCAAACTGTTTCAATGCAAATTATTTGAAGTCATAAGGCTTACAGAGGCATATAGCATGCTAAGTGACTACTAAAGAAACACGATGAATTCAGAAAGCACTTCACAACAAATGCTAAAAAAAAAAAAAATAATACATCAGGGATGCCAAGTTCAAAAAATTTCTATGAGTGAGATTTTCGATCATGACTCGGCATCTAAGCGTGCGAATGTGCGTGCGAGCGAGGGTACCTCCCACGGTATTCAGCTTTTTCAATTTTTAGCTCTTATGGTGCGATCAGGAAGTGACTTTTTTAACTTATTTTGAAAGACAAAAGGGAAGTATACCTTCAATTGCAACTATCACTTTAATCCTTTGGGCTATGCTCATTATGATAGGCCCAAATTGCAGACTTTGCCCAATGCGTGAGAAGAATGGATGCCATGTGTGAGATCGTGAGATGTCCCCTAAATGCTTGAGTCTCACTCAGAATGCGTGAGACTTGGTAGCTCTGCAAAATAAGTGTCCGAAAAAATTAATTCAAAATTAACTTTCCAGCAGCAGAGTTGTTGCAGAGCAATTACTATATTATGCTTGTGCTCTGATGCCAAACGCCTAACAGGTGATAAGACTTGAAGCTGATTAGTTGAAAACTTTCTGAGATATGAGAGGTGTCCCACTTCTCCCACTTCCTAGTTCATCCCCACTCTCCCCTAAAATGAAGAGGAAGGCTAATACTTTCTGCATGATGTGCATTAGGCCTATACGAAGAGTATAGAATTAAAAAAAAAATAGACTAAAAAAAGTAGGGTCAAAGTCCATCATCAGATAGAGCGAAATATTACTTTTCCAGTGATGCCTCACTTAGAACATAACAAGAACTATTTTAAAAGTTGTGATTAGAAAATGTCCCACATTTTGAGTTTTTTACAATTATTTCTCTTTTTGTCAGCAGCTTTAATTGGAAATGTCCCATTAAAACTCTTTGAATAAATCATGAATATGAATCGGAAGAAAAAAAAATGATAGGTTTATTATGGCTGATCATGAGGCTAAGTTTTGAAGGAAATACATGTGTAGTATTTTTTTTTTCATTCCTCTTTTGCGTCAGATGATTTGCAATTTCATAGGAGAAACAGTGCAATTTTTGTACTTTGTATTTCAAAGAGAGAGATACGATGTATTTTCATCGATGAACCCAGGTTCAAGATACAACTTTGTATTTGACAAGACAGGACACGCCCATAGCGTTCACTTCCATAATTATGACAACAATATTCCTGTTCGTGTTCGTGCAATGGAACCGAAGTGTTGTTATCCGCGGGTACGAGGCGGTGGTATCGACACACAGACGCCGGCTTTCGCTGGCGCCGTGAGGATTGTATTCTTGTATCGCGATGGACGCGTATTCGCGCGGGCATGGACCGCTGCGTCTTAAAATAATTTTATTAGGAGATGCCGGCACTGGAAAAACATCATTATTGAAGAAATACGCAAAGATGAATTCGAATGGAAACGGTGGATATGAAAATGCCTCGGACACCGTCATATGCAGCGTTCAACGAGATGATCAGCGAATAAACTTGGATATTCGAGACACAGCTGGTAGGTCTCTCAGTCCCACTTATCGAAATTTGTGTTTGTCTCTATGCACATGATCTTAGACGTCACTTTGCTCACAAGTCACAGCAATTTACTAGCAATTTGTAGAATTGTATGACGTTATGATTGCTTTATGGTAGCTTTGACACGCGCCATAAAAAAAAAAGAGTATTATAATCATTGTTGCATGACTAGGTCTAGATATTTTCTCAGTCAAGACTAGTTCTATCTAGCTAACGTTAGCTAAGTTAGATCTACAATCGTAGATAGGCGCAAATATTCATTATGAAATTATCTGAATGACGCGCCTTAAATACAAAAACAACAAAACAACGACTTTTCTAACGTTGGATTATACCCCGTTTATGCTAAGGAAAGAGGGGATTCTGAAGCCTACCATAGCAGCCTCGAGCCGCCTTTCAGCTCAGTATGTTATAAACAGACAGAATTCAGAAAAGGAGATCTGATCAGGTCGGGTTCTGAAACCACCTACGCAAGGGGAGGTTTCAGAGGCGGCTATGTAGGGTTGGGCCTGGGGGTACCACCTATCGTCACCCTAAGGATCTGTAGCTTGTTTATTCTAAAAATATAACACAAATTCGTCTAATTCTTACCTCAAATGTGCCATAAATACGGCAGTTTTGAATGTCGTGACCGTCTCGTTGATTATGAGTCTCCATTTTAAAATAGCGCAATTTTAGTGCGTGCGTTCCATTTTCTTCACGCAGCTAAAAAGGGTACCTTGCGATCGGCACCCCCTCCCCTCCATAGGAATACACGTGAATTTCACAGCATAGGTAATACACGTGAATTTCACCGCATATACACATGAATTTCACAGCCATGCGTCGTTACTGAGCGGATGTGTAATTTTTAGCTTGGTTTGTTTGAGTTTGATTTTCGTTTCTTTGTTTTTATTGTCTTTATAGCTAATGACACTTAATCCCACGCGTACCTTTTCGTTCTATACGCAAACAGCCATGATACGCTGGGTGCCGATGGGAAGGTGCCCTGCCGATAGGTGGTGTCCCAACCATACATTGTATAGCCGCCTCAAGGAGGTTCGACTGCAGTATAAACGCATAGGGGGTTCGAGAAGCTGCTTTTTGGCAGACCTGGAGGTAATTGCTGAAGGTCATCGCCTGCTTACATAAACAACCCAGCCATCTCAACCAATCCCCGCTGCAGAAAAAGCCTTTCAACTTGCACACTGTCACTCAAAAGCCCGCGCCATAAATCAGAGAGGAGGAGAAGGTTGGGCCTGCGCCTGCTAGGGCCTGCTATGGTCTACTTTTGGCGAGCAGTATAAACAGATGAGAGGCTGCTTTTTCAGAGTGGGCTTTCGAACCTCCACGAGGAGGCTCTGAAACCCGCTAGCAGTATAAACGGGGTAGGCCCTATTAGATTTAGAAAATTCTACTCCCTTTCCAACTTTTAAAGTGACTCGTTCGAAAAGTTAAATTAACTTATATTTTGCTTCCACACCATCAAAAACTGCAACATTGTAGCTCAGGGCCAGGGACAGGGTGTGGTTCATCCAAAATGATGTGAGAACAAATGAAATGATATCCTACACAGGGGCAGATCCAGGAATTCTGAAAAGGTTAGTCGCCTTTACAAAATGAAAGGGATTGAACGCCCCCCCCCCCCCCATTTTTTCCTTTTATTTATTTTGTTTTCACCAAAAAAAAAAAGAAAATAGAGGGAGTGCTACATCACCCTTGCTACTGGGCAGGGAAAAAAAAGAAAAAAGGTCTGATATTGGAGGAATGGCAAAATGCCTGACTTACAGAGCCCAGTGTAAAGAGAGCTCGAGAGTGCAGGAAGTTTCCTTGAAAAACAGTATGATCATGATGATGGGGATATGAAGTGCATCGTACTAGTTAACCAAAATAGCAATAAGATTAAGAGTGAACAGAAAGAGACTTTGACTCTATCAGGCTTAATTTTGTTTATTTAATTTCAATGCTTTTCTGGAATGTATATGTCTGAGAAGCAGCAAATAACCATTTGACTAGCCTACTGTAATTTGGAAGTTTTGGAGCTCTGTTAGTATGCAGGAAAACTTCAACTATCTTTAATTGCAATAAATAATTGCTTTTGCACAATTTGAAAAGAAAACAAAAATAGAAATCCTTGAATATGAATGTTTGATTTTCTTGGCATGATATTTTTAGGTGATTTCGATGTAATGCAGACAAATTATTGAAAATTGAAACAAACAAACAAAACACACACACAGCAAGGGCAGTCAGTACACATGTGCACTGTATGTAGTGCAGTAAAGCTAGCTACAATGTAGCATAGTTGTATGACGTCATTTTTTTTTCAAGGCTACCCAACCAAGCTGTGTACCAATCGTGTTATCATAGACATCAAATACTCTTCAGCCATCTGGTGACTACTGATGATGACTCACATGTTTGATATGATCAGTAGTGACGTCAATCCATTCTTTGAGCACATGGGATTGTACTACGTATTCTGTTTTGTAATTGATGAGAAAAAAATAAGAGTCAAATTTGTCGCCTGTGTCATGGCTTATATTTGGCACAGCCAATGAGCTGAAGTTGTTCTTTTTCTTTTAAATTCAGTACAAGTTCCCAGGCAGTAATAAACTGTAATCATCGCATCGCAGCACATCATCTAGTCAATCATGTTGAACAATCTTTAGGTTTCCATTAAAACAATTAAATGATGAGTACCATAATTCATGATAAATAACTATATCAATGGTACAAAGATTGCTATGGTGATCAAGGGTAACTTGAGAATTCATGGTGTAGATTATTATAAATTGAGAAGGAGCCTGCCCTCCACTCATGAGTAAAGAAGTACATTGTACATGTAGTCTCTCAATTTCAAGAGCCAGTTTATTACATGTAATCCAATGAAATAGCAATTGGGTTTTAAGACAACTTGTGTGTGTGTGCAGTGGCAGATCCAGAGGGGGCTAACCCTAACCCTAACCCTAACCCCCCCTTTTTTTTTCATTAAAACAAAAGAAAAAAATGAAATGAAACCTGGAAGTAGCACCAGAAATATTAGTTCCCCCCCCCCCCTTTTAGTAGAGCAGATAAGCCGAAGAATTGTGCAAAATTTGACTAAAGCATGAAACTTTCACCATTGTTAGTACATGCTATAAGATTAATTTTAAGATCGGGAGGTAAGTCTGAATTGACCTCTGATGACCTCTAGAGGTCAATGACCTCAAAATCTAAGAAAATTGATATTTTGCGTCATTGGTTAATGATAAACACAGTAATGATGTACTAAAACTTAATTTTTGTCACAGTGAAATTGTCTTTATGTTCCAAAGAGCCCTGACAGGTTTCTACCTTTGACCTCTGATGACCTCCAGAGGTCAATGACCTCAAAATGTCAGAAAATTGATATTTTGCATCATTGGTTAATGATAAAACACAGTAATGATGTACTAAAACTTAATTTTTGTCACAGTGAAATTGTCTTTATATTCCACAGAGCCCTGTCAGGTTTCTATCTTTGACCTCTGATGACCTCCAGAGGTCAATGACCTCAAAATGTCAGAAATTGATATTTTAATGCGTCACTCATAACTGAAACACGATAATTATGTACTAAAAACTAATTTTTGTAAGAGGAATTGCCTCAATGTTCAACTGAGCCTTTCGAGTCAGATTTCTACCTTTGACCTCTGATGACCTCAGATGACCTATGATGAGGCCAATGACCTCAAAATGTCAGAACATTGATATTTGGTGCAATTGGTTGATGACAAACATGATTTAGATGTTATATTCATTTGTATTACAATTGAATTGTTTTCCTATTCCACAGAGCAAGAGAAATTACTCACGTGTCTCTACCTTTGACCTCTGAGGAAGGTGACAGGTCAATGACCTCAAAATATCAGAATATTGATATTCTATGTATAGTCAATGGTCAACTTTGTAATACCCGATGTACAATCATTTATGCTATAATAGAAGAATCTTGTCATTCCATGGAACATTGGTCATTAGCCTGTGCATTATATCCAACTTTGACCTCTCAGGACAATGAGAGGTCACTGAGGTCACATGTGTAGGCTTACCTGTATTGATGTTTGGCTTCATTGGTGTAATCGTAAATGCTTAATCATGTACAAATCACGCATTGACGTTTTGATCAAAGTATGTATGCATATTCCACAGAGCATTGGTTTATAGTAACAGGTCTCTGGAATGTGAGAGGTCAATTACTTCAGAAATAAAACTTAAGTTTCTTGAGTGATGGCAGTGACTTCAAATATAACTGTTATGTTTGGGTTAGTTATGTAGACTAGCAAATATAGGCAAATATGGCCATTATCTCGACACTCGAGGAAAACAAGGCCCACGAGACTGATATACAGAGTGTTTAATCTATTCAGTGTAAGTCTCATAGATCTTTTCCCCCATTTGTCGGACTCATTATGGGACTGGTTTGCCTAAGTGTCAAGCTCATGGGCAATATTTGCATAGTTTCCAGCTGGTGGGCCTGTATTGGCCAGTGTAAAGCTGGTGGGTTGTTACAGTATGACTGCGATGAATGACTCATGGTCCTGGAGTATACAGTCCACAGCTGCGACATCATGGACCATCTTGAAAATTTCGACATACTGTGAGGCCCAACATGCATTCCACATGAAGCAATCCTGTGTATTGCAACTAGCTATTGCCATCCGAGACCTACCCAGGGAATAGATAAGCATTCATGGCAAACCATGGAGAAAGCGGATTGTGCAAAATATTTTGGAGTTCCAATAGGAGGCTCAGCTGGAATCAAATCGCCACAGCAGCTTAAAAAGGTTATACTTCAACCAAAGACTCTCTCCAGACGAAGATACGAGTATCATAAAGTTCAGGTGTTTTGCTACTCCATGCCGCTCAGGACTGTCCTGGAATATGCATGCATCATCTGGGATCCATTCACCCAGGTGAAACATCATGAAGTTTGGAATGATCCAGAGAAGATATGCACTCTTTAGCTGCAATGACCATCATATGCAAAACAAGCAGTGTTACAGCCACACTTGGAAAACAAAACAAAGCAAAACAAAACAAAACTACAATGGCAATCCCTGTAAGAAAGTACAGCAAGGCAAATTCAGCGATGATGTTCTGCATCAAGAACCCCACAATATCCACTCCGCAGGAAGTTGTGGCTCTATTGCTGCATTCTTCAAAAAGGGCAAATGACCAAAAATGTCAGGCATCATTTGCAAGAACACAAAGTAGGCCTACTCCCAAAAAAGGTGACGGCTACTCTCGGCCACTGTCTCTTGTATCTCTTTGAAACACTTCAGGAGAGAGATACTCAATATTCAGCTCTGTTATCAAAGATACATAATTATGTCTCTCTTTTTGTTTTGCATTTGTTTGTTGTTTTTTGCTTCATATAGCTCTTTGGATACCTTCTTTAACCAATTAAGAAAAGGCTCCATGGCAGAATATTACAAGATTACACAGTATAATGAAGAAGAAGAAGAAGAAGAAGAAGAAGAAGAAGAAGAAGGAGAATAGGAAACGAGATCTGCTGTCAATGATGCAGAGCCAATACCAATCAGTTCCATGGCAGATCTTAGTCGGCACTGCAAAGGTTTGGATGTCTCTCTCTCTGTTGACAAAGGATATTCTAAAGCTCCAAGTAAGTCCATGGGGTGGTTTACATTGTCTGGGCATAGAGGGTTGGGTTGGGTATATGAGGATATGATGCTTTGTTATAACATGTAGGTCTGAGATATCTGTTTTTTTATGTTTGTTTTGACCATCCCGCATGGATCTCCAACGAAAAGGAAAGATAATGTGTTAGACCCAGCCGCCACCGCGTTTTTTCAATAGATTTTGATATTACAGTGTAGTTGAGAAAAAAAGTAACCGCTCATTGTCCTAGATGGAAGTCAAAATTGAACTGTGTGTAGAATACTCTGCATACAATTTTGGACACACACACACACACAAAATGCATTTTTTTAAATATAATTATTATTTCATAAGCAGCTGGCCATTACAAACCAATGAGACCAGACATCAATATTCTTACATTTTGATGCATATCTTTCAATATCCTCCAGAGGTCAGAGGATCATCGCTAATGTTCATGTGAAATGAGTACACGCCTTTTGAATTGCTCACTTTTATTGCTATAGAAATACACAATATGTGCATCATGTCAATCATTAAATATTGTATCAGTTTCATTTTCAGTCTTGGATTATTTTTTCTATGTACAAATAAAATCGTGGCAAAGTAAACAACTTTCACATCAATATATAAACGAGAATACTAAAAAAGAAATAGATGTAATAACGTGCAAGGCAAACGTCTTAAGGTATACAGGTGAAGGAAATCACCTTATTGATAAACAATTTACTTGACTGGGATAGCGACCACTGAACAATATTGTTTCTTAAAACTCTCTCTTCTTTTCAACAAGTGGAATAAAACACATGCACATGCCGGGGCATCAGTTTGGAGGGGTGGGGTGGTGGCAGGGATAGTTGACCCCCACCCCATTAAATTCTGAGATGTGGACTATGTTTTGTTGTTGTTTTTTGCTTTTTGCTTTTTAGACAGAAAAGTGCTCAAGTTTTTCACTTTAAGTGTGCATCGGATTGTTAAAATTTAATTCTGAAATGCAAAATCTCCCTTCTGTGAGAGGGGATATCTCCTTTCGATAGACTCCTTCCCCCTGCTTGGTTTCTTCCACAGATATAACATACTTTGGGGAATGATAATTTCCCTTGTTCTATGAAAAATGTTTTTAAGAGATATTTTTATTTGAATTCCAAAGATGAAAAGGCTTTCCTATGTATGCACGATTGTTCATTTTGGAGGGCAAGAGGCATTTACCCCGCCTCCCGAGAAATATGGGAGGGGGAATGGTGGGGACATAAAACTTTGCCTCCAAGAATTTCCTGAGATGGAGATTTTTTTCTTCACTTTTTTGACAGAAAATGAATTGTCACTGAACATTTCAGCTATAGTATGCACCAGATTAAAAGGCAGAATCTCCTTTTCATACCCCCTCCCCCACACTATCTTTCGTTATGTCCCCTTCCATATACGCTCAGTGCTTTTGTCCCATTTTTGTTCTATATCATCACAAAGTATGTACTAGATCTTTAATTTCAGTTCCGACATATTAAAGAAAATCCCTCTTGTTGGAGGGGGTAGTGTATCTTTCAATTAACAATCCCTCCTCGGTTTCTACCCTTAGATTTGGTACACTCCTTTTACTGATAATTTCCCAAATATTCCATCATAAATGTGTATACTAGATTTTTTTTTTTTTTACATTTCTATTCTTACTGCAAAGGCTCCCTCGCATGGGAAGGATTGGGGGACAGCCCCTTTCATACCCTCCTCTCGCTGTATCAACCTCTCCTCCATGCATTGATTATGGCTACACATTTGGGTATGGACTTTTTTTTTTCAAAATGGTAGTTCAACCAAGAGTGGCACGAGATCACTGAATTGCAAACAAAAGAATGCAAAAGCTCCATAATGTGGGAGGGGGATACCTCCACCCACATCCTTCTGTCGATTGGTCTCCCTCCATAGATGGCTGACTTACTACACCTTTTTGATACACATTTCGAGGTATTCCTTCAAAAGTGCCTGTGTGCCAGGTCGTTGAATCTCATTTCTCAAAATACAAGAGCTCTCTCGAATGGGAGTGGAATACCCTACCCTCGCCAACGCTGCGCTTGCTGGGTTCCCCTCCATATAGACTTGGTACACCTTGGTGATCCATAATTTTCCAAATATTCCCCAAAACGTATGCATCAGATACTTAAAAAAAAAAAACAACAACTTTGTCTTTGGGAGGAGGGTAGGTGAGATGCGCCCACACCCCATCATCTTCCGTATAAGTGATGACGCACACATTAAACAAGAGCTACACTGAATCACTGATTTCAGGTCTAAACCTGCAAAAATCCAATCCCCCACCCACATCCCCCTCCCCCTCCGCTTCATTCCTTTGCACCATGAACTTATGCTTTTACATATTTTCCAAGTTCCCCCCCCCCCCACGTGAAAACAGATCGACACCCCTTGCTCTGTGCACATACCCGACTTAGATAATTACCTGAAAAGTTCTGTGGAATGAGTAGCCACTTTTTTGGTAACAGAAATGCATGGTTTGTAAGCCCTACATCATAAACAATTATTAACTATTAACTATCGCAATATCAATATTAACATCCTCACATTTCATTCGAGGTATTTGACCTTGTGTGATTTTTCATAGGTGAACGGTAATGGCTCGTTAATAAACAGGGCCTACGAGTGCTCTCTAGAGCATCATCATGTTTACCATTGATGATGCCAAACTATTCTGATACTTTGAGGTCATTGACCTCTCGAGATCATCAGAGGGCAAAGGCAGAAACTCGTCTGTGTGCCTTGGAATATGAAGACGATGTCATTGTACACAGATATGCTTGTTTTGTACATCTTTACCATATTTGACCTTTCACCAATGATGTCATACTTCAATATTCTGATATTCTGAGGTCATTGACCTCTCAAGGTCATCAGAGGTCAAAGGTAGAAACCTGTCTGCTCTGTAGAATATGAAGACAATTTCATTGTAAGACAGATATGCTTGTTTTGTACATCTTAACAATGGTTACCATTAACCAATGACATCACAGATCAATATATTTTGAGGACATTGACCTCCAAAGGTCATCAGAGGTCAAAGGTTAAACCTGTCAATGGTCTGTGGAATCAGGAAATGGTTTCCCTGAAGTATAGAAGCATGTTTAGTGAATCATAACCACATATATCATTCACAAATGTCTAAAAACATCGATATTTTGATATTTAAAGTTCATTGACCTCTGGAGGTCATCGGAGGTCAAAGGTAAAAACCTGTCAGTGCTCTGTTGAATCTGGAAATGATTTCTCTGTGGTATAAATGCATGTTTAGTGCAACATAACCACATACATCATTCGCAAATGTCTAAAAACATCGATTTTCTGATATCTAAAGTACATTGACCTCTGGAGGTCATCAGAGGTCAAATCAGACTTACCTCCCGATCTTAAAATAAATCTTATGGTATGTACTAACACTGGTGAAAGTTTCATGCTTTAGTCAAATTTTGCACAATTCACGTGATTTTGAGGGCTTATCTGCTCTACTATTTACAGAATTCCTGGATCTGCCCCTGGTGTGTGTGTGTGTGTGTGTGTGTGTGTGTGTGTGTGTGTGTGTTAGAGATACAAGTCAATCTATACTTGGAAGCATATAGGCCTACAGTAACTTTATTTTATATACAATAGAATGTGTACAGACAGAATATTTGCTTTTGATGTGACGAGCAGAGGGCTGTTTTATGTTGTACATGTACACTTTCCTTTGTACATGTATTCCAGTGCATCATGTCACCAGAAAGTGACTTTGCTCCCAAAATATGCATGAACACTGTAATTTGATGAGCAGGGTAGGGTCATACAATTATTGTACATGTATTGTACATAATGTACACGTATGTGGATATAATAATATACCCTGCCAAAGCAAATTTATGACCCACTATAGTACACTGTACTTAGAATTACAAGTGTCTTAATGGCAACTTCATCATTTCTGTGCAATATTCAGTTTGCACATGTATTATCCGTTGTCACAGAGTGCTTTCTTTACCAATTTGCAGAGATGTGTGGTGTAAACTTACAGCCAATGAATGAATAGAGTGTACCGGTAATCACACCTAATCCTCCTAAATCCCCATTGTGCCATTTGGCTTGAAGTCTTGTGGATTGAGTTGTTAGCTGTACATACATGTATGCTCACACAATAACTTGTAGACATGTTCCATAGCAAATTATCAATACCAGTGCATATTATGTATTGTTCATGTAGCCTTGTAGCTTCCACTGTAGACAGGTGAAATTGCTCTTAGACTACATGAAGGAGCTTGTTTACTTGATGTACATGTACAAGACCTGTACTTTAAAGGTAGGGAATCCCATTTGCATGCCTTAAATGAAGAGTTGTATAAATACAGTGGTATGTTGAAGAGAGTATCATTTTAGAAACTCCCATAAAGTATTGAAAGTGGAAGGTAACATTTAGTACATTTTTATTGACCGTTAGATTTTGAATTAAATTTTTTTCGGGGCTCACTGTAAATTCCAGTACATTACTAGGCTACCTTTGCAGACCCATGCACTGCATGTGTGTCCATCATGTATATTTTGTGAAGAAAGTTCATCAAAACTTACAAACATTTCACATTCTTGCCACACACTCTATATGTTAAATCTATCAGCTCTCATACTTTTAGATTTGTGTTTATAGATAAAAAAATACAGAAGACTGCAACAAAAAGGCTTAAGTGTGGCTAACACACAGAACTACTGAGTAGTTGAGTTTTGTGCATCATTCAATGTAGGTAACTGTTGACTTCCAAATTTCTCAGCAGTGGCCTAAACAAGTCCCCTGAGGTTCATATTTAATGTTTTGCTGCATTTTGGGAGGTCTGTATTAGGTATCCCCTACCTTTAAGTCCATTGGGTCACCATTTCATGAAAGTTGTCAACTCGGACAACCTGTCAGTCTCTGACAATTTCAGTAAAATCGTTGGTTTTGATTGGCTGAGATGCTCTGGTTACTGACTGTTACTATGGTTATTGTCAGAGAATGATAATTTTTGGGGGCTGACTACTTTCATGAAATGGTTTCAGTGGCATTCCGCATTTGTGCAAGGTAATTGTTCATGAATTTTTTAAAGTGAGAATAGTAGAATATGCAGATATTGTAGACTTTTGTTGATTCCTTCAATCCTCTCTCAGGGTATGAGAGTTCCTTAAAAACATCTTCATAGAATATGTGACCGTGCACCTCAAAACAAACATAAAGTCGCACACACTGATTTTGCGTGAGGACTGAAAATAAGTGAAATGGGTCAACCTAGCCGAACTTGACTTTTTCATATTTTCTGAAAGAGCGGGTCTTCTTTTACATTATGCTAAAATTTGGTATCATAAAATGGGCAGGAAAGTGTGTTTTTTTTAGCAGTTTATCTCGAACATTTTTGGTAGAATAGTGTGATTAGGTGTGTCTTTAGAATCCCTTTTTCATTTCTAAAAAAACCTTGTCCACACTCTTCACTTTCAACTCTAATAACTTTTGAAAGGATAGGGCTACTGATTTGAAAGTTGGCATTGATTATGGACAGAATGTGTTAATGAGGCATGCTTAATTTCAGTTTAATCTGATAATCCCTTCATTGTTGTTACTCTGGTGGTTTACATCCTGTTTATTGTCCCTTTCATCGCACAGCCAGCACGGTTTGGTAAAGATTAAGCGCTTGAATAGACACTGTACTTCAGAGCCTCTTTCCTCAGTTCACACTTTTCCTGAGTTTGTGCTTTCTTTCCAATATTTAGATAGGTTAGGAGAGTCCATTTGATTTGAGTTAGACATCAGAATATGGTCTTAACTAAAAATTCATGTCTGGCGACTTTTTGTTTGTTTTGAGGTGCAGGGTCACATATGAATAATCGGGTTCATAATACACACAATAGTTATTGGCATTTAGATCGTGCCTCAAAATTTAATTTTATTTGCTGCTATTCACACATTGCACCCAAACACCCAAAACTTGGAGTAAAGTCACTTGGGTCTCCACTATCTCACTCATCATCATCATCATATCTGTGGGCCAAGGTGTTGTAACTTCTGCTTGCATGGAAAACATTGTCCTTCAGGTCAAAGCAATGAGATGGGGGTGGGGTGGGGGAGGGGGAAGAGGCCAGAATTGTGCACATAAATACACTCTTTTATGCTCAGAAGGCTGTTGGCCCATATGAAAACGTGACTCATATTGTAAACAGATTTCAGCATCCAGTGCCCATGGCCAAAATGCTATTGTATGTGTATCTGGTTGATTGCAGCCAGCTTATTCCTTGTATTGAAAACAAATCTGGATTTGCAGCATTTCACAATCCACTATTTGTATAATCACTATCAACTTTCATATGTACAGTATTTGCAACATTTCACAATTCACAAAGCCTGCCATACACATGAGGCAGTACCACTCAATGGTGAATACATTGTAGATCGCCCTGTACACACTAAAACCAAAGGGTACATTGCAAAGCAAATTGGAGACTTGTGAATTAAACCACTAATTCCTGTTTTCTCTTTGCCCTCGCGTTGGCCTCTAGGTATGGAGAGGTATCGAAGCCTGACCAAGTCGCACTACCACGGGGCCTCGGGAGCGCTCATCCTCTTTGATCTGACAGATGAGAAGTCCTTCAACAATGTAATTCACTGGTAGGTATACTTTCAAGACATAGGCCTAGCTCTTGAGTGAACACTGTTACATTGTCACAGCCACAACAGCATCTTGAGATATGGACAGTGATGATAGGAAGGTGTATAAAGATAGCAGAGGTGTTTTGTTCTGTTGTTGTTGTTGTTTTGTTTTTTTCTTAGCTCAACGTACAGTCAATAATAATGTAATATGGACTGGCTTTGAGGGGGATACGGCATTTATTGCCCGAACTAGAAATGTACATTTACAATTACAAATACAATTGTAGTGAGGGCAATCAATGTAGTATCCCCCAAAAGTAGACAGTCCATATTATTATTATTATTGCCCATTTCAGGCATCTTCGAGCAGTAGATTAAATCATTACAATGTAAACTTCCCGATTTACGGTAACAAAATCCACTCGGCGCCAGGTCGAACCCTATATACACCACTGCGCTCAACTACACCCACATGCTTGCACACAACCCCTATGCACAGTAAGGTACTTGGCGTGCTCACACAGTCGCAGCGATCGTCCCCTTTTTTTTACATGCTAACGTTTGGGAATTCGCCCCAGTCGCAAAACTTGGGTATGCTGTGCGAGTAACAGCCAGCGCACACAGTCAGACACACGCCTACATGCGGTGCAGCGATGGTCTTGTAATTTTACGTGCTGACGTGTGGGAATCTACCCTTCATCGCGAAACCTCTCGTGGAGAAACTCTCACAACAGTGAATTTTCATCACCGGGAGCTCAAGCACCGGGATACTAGCGGTTTTCGATATTTTCTGTTGGTGATTGACCGGAGTGTTTACGTGTAAAGTTAATGGCCAAACCCGGAAGAAGGAAAATTCCCAATAATGTTGCTCGCTGTCTTTGATGACCAGTCAAAATAACAAGTAAAATTGCCTGGCAAAACTACCTCATATGGGTAATAATTTGTGTTGTAGCTTGTGTTGGAGAGTGGCACCAGGAACAAAGAAGGGAAAAGGGATCTTTTCCGTTGAAAGAAGGAAAGAAAATGTGAAGAAACGTTTGAAAAACAATCTAACTATTTAAAATTAAAATTGACATAATCAATGATGGAATTAGACAACAACGTACATTGCACAAATTTTCCAAGTGGGAACATTTAACAAATTTGTATTTGGGGTGATAGTGTAAGTACCTCTGCATCCTACTGAGAAAATTTGGAAGTAGTCTCTGAACAGTACAATTGTGTGGTTTTTTTTTCTTCTTGTAAAAGAGCATACTGCATATACGGATGCTTTGCAATAAACACCAAACATACATGTAGAAAGAAAAGAGACCAACATCTTTTAAGGATGTTTTAGCAATTGATGTGTTATTTATTTATTCTTTTTTTGTCTTGATAATTATTGAATGTCATAATTAATTCTACCTACACTGTACACGTACATCATGCATGTATTGCTGTTGATCACATTTCATTATGTTTTGATGGCAGTATTGTATCAGCTCCTATAATACATGTAGAGATGATAAATGGGCAACAGTGATTCCACTACTGTATAATAACCTGTTCCATCTCTGATTCATTCATTTCGTTTACCAATTTGTGCGGCTGTATCGTTTCCCAATGGGCGTCTGAATTGCATTTTTAAGGTTTATGATCTTGAACATTGTACCCTACTAGATAATTATTGGTTCTGACCAGATAACATGGGCCTCTCTAGGCCAAATACATACTTTAATGGTTACGCCATCCAAAGATACTATTAAATACAATCTAACTGGAAAAGAAATATAATTCATAGAAATTAAGATCACATGATGTGAGCTTGATAAGAACTACTACATGTCTAAATAGCTGTGGTATTGTAGATACATTGCAAATTTACATACAAGTAATGTATGACCTCTTTGATCTACAAGGTCAATCACATCTGGAGGCTTGATACATTTTAATGTATTGTACTGTGCTTTCCTTCAAAGTTTACCAGTAGTCTAGTGTGCATTTGCATGGGGGAAATTCCCATCCAAGTTTCTGAGTTAAGTAAACATTTTGCAGCATATTTGTATGTGCCATGATAACTTATAAATCTGACATGATCTCTGAAAGTTTTATGAAAGGAAAGGATGCCATTTGCTGGCATTGTAAAATTCTTCATATTATAGAGCTGTAGTTGATCTCTGAAACTCTGATAATTTCATTTATACTCTGTATGTTGTCAGTATATAAATGCAAAGCACTTTCATTAAACATAAAAAGTACCATTTTATCTTTTTGACTTTCCTTCATAATTATGATACCTTTCACACGAGTCGATTAGAGCCCCCCCCCCCCCCCCAATCAAGAAGAAATTGTACACTGTACTTCGACTCCATGCATATGCCATAGCAAGTGTGTGTTTATCATTGTGTGCTACTATAGTACTTTGTAAGCTATCAATTGTGACTCTCCGAACATTGCATACTTATACAACTTGTAGTCATCTATAGAAAGAACAATCTTCAACCCCATATAACATGTACAATTGTACTTGTATATGCTTTGGCAAGTTATAATCATTGTGTGCTGCGATGGTATTCTTTGCAACCCATTGCTAATTGTGACTTTCCAAACATAGAATGCTGGTAATTGTGGAAAGGGCAAGCACCCTTACATATTAGCTCTATTAAGATTGCAGAAATAAAGCCTACACATCTATAGGTAGCTGATTCTACTGTTTTCATACAGAAGTATGAAGCAAACTTGGAATCAGAGTACAATAATACAGAAGACTACACAACAGATCTGCGTTGAACTACAGTTCTTAAATCTGTGGAGTACCATGCACACACAATGAATACTGTAAAACGAGGAATGTTCGCGTGCATTTTAATTTTGTGAATTTCGCATGCGCCAATATTCGTGAAATTAAAATGCATGCAAAATTTCTTATCTACACTATATGCATTGAACGCAAGTGGCAATTCCCGAAAATTTCTTGTCACGAAAAAGGCCGTCGGCTCCAATTCGCGAAAACTTTGTGCCGCGAATATATCATGTTTTACAGTATACTGTACGAGCTGAAATTTTCGCGTACAGATATTTTCGCGAATTGGTACTTCGAGGACATTTTCGCGTGTTGTTAATTTCGCGGTTGCGAGGGTCTAACCGAACTTACTTATTTGCGCATTGTTATTTTCGCGATTCAAAGGCGATTCGCGAAATTCGCGAAAATAAAACCACCGCGAAAATTTCAGCTCGTACAGTACTGTATTGTAGATTGAACACGATGTACAAGGTACAGTGAACATGGTGGACATTTTCTTAATTGAAGCTAGCTGGCTTTAAATTGTTTCCATGTGCCACGTTCGCACGTCCGACTCAGTCGACCGCATGCCAACTTCGCATCATATACAAATGTATTCTGCTCAAACCCACAAATTCGCCCAAACCGATTGATAAATCGCTAAATGCCACAGTACAACGAAAGCTTTTCTCAAGCTTCTGTTCATCTCACAAGATATACAACGTACACTGTAGCTTGCATTTTATGTGGTGACTGACTATCAAGCAATGTTCCTTTATAGGTTTGCGTGTAAATTCTTAGTTTCTTTCACTGTTTTGTGTGCAAGAGTCATGCCTTTACTGTAATGTAGCTAATACTGGTCATTTCAAAGAGGACAGTGATCAATCTGTCATGACATTTTTATCAAAGCAAAGCTTGGTATTTTCTCTACATCTTCACTCACTACTTGTACATGTCCAACTGAACAGAAATCTATAGAAGTTACAAGGATTTGAAAAACAGAAAATGTTTTCTCAAAGTATGACTACTTTGGCATCTCAAAATAATGTGGCATACAGGGGGTTCCTACTGTTACATAGAGTTAGGCAATTCTCCATTACCTAACTATGTAATATAGTTTCCATTCGTGCTTTAGTCCTTTCCCTTATAGTTCAATAACCCCCTGCTATAACACAGTAACCCCAACACCTGTCCATCACCCATCATGTCAATAGGAGTCTTTATGTCAGACCACCAAGGTTAGTTTCCTTCTAACAACACTCCCATTGTGGTCAGAAAGTTATCACCCCTTGTCCAGTTCCCTTCCTGCAAATCCATCTCCCATTACCCTCAACACTGTTCCTTTGTTTCAGGCCCCAAAATGAGTAAGACCACACCCTACGTTTCCATGCCTACGCTGAACTGACCAATCATATTGTGTATGGACCATGTGCTTTTCAGGATGAGATTTCCCCCAAGTTTTAGAGATAGTTTCTAAAAGTATAATTGAGACACTTCTACTCCAGGCCTCAGCCAGATGAGTTAGCATTTCATCTGCTCCTTAAACATGTTGTGATTTATCTGTGTTACCGGCATTGGAGATACTTGTAACTCTTGCAACTCCTATGTTACACGTTTACTCTTTTGCTGTCTGAGTTTCGGGACTCAGAAATAAACACTTCAACTGCATATTATTGGACTCCACATCTCCTTTATTTCGTCGATGACTTCAGCGTATTAAATTGCATGTTTGAATCTGTACCTCTCCACAATATCATAACAACTGGCAACTTAAACGATCCCAAATGGCGCCTAGCGCGCCAATACACAACATGGCGGAGAACCCGGCTTAATTGGGACAGCTCTGACATCTGTAGCCGACGAAAACAAAAATATCTTCCTTGTCTCCTAAGAAGTCTTGGCAGCAGAACTGAGAGTTTGTTACATCTGACTGCATGATAAACTATGCCATACAACACCGTCTATTCATGCCATCAATGTCTTTATGGGACATCGGATGATAATGTGTTTTGACTGATGTGTTCTCCTCTGGCCCGACCGAACCAAGATGACTGATACCGACGACCTCGATGACGAACTACCATAAGAAGATCGACAGACTGATCACCCCACGGGCACCACTGACGACAACTGTCTGACATGGACACCGCCAACCAGCATTGCATCGACATTGACATACACCTGTAATCAACTCAACCCCAACAACGGACGACGACTATTTAGTGCAACCCACAGAAATTTCATAGAGGACATAGACACTTGGAATTGATGATTAATCCCTGGAACTGATTTTCTGAACGGTGACACTTTGATTCGAACACACTTATTTTTTTCCCTTCTTTTTTGCGTGAATGCTACCTTGTTTCGGCAAATCCTTGGCATGTTATCATGGTTATGTATCAACATTAATTTGTGAAACCCTGGGCTTCATCGTTGACCGGTAAGTGAAACACACTTGTCATTGTTCCAATTTGAAAGAGAGCGAGCATGAGAGTGGAATATGGAGTACATTATCTAGAATTTGGCTATGTTATTGGCAGTCTGCACTAACTTTTAAGATAGGCTATACCATTGGATGCTGCAATCACTAGAGATAAACTCAATGGTATAATAACTTTTTTACTCTTTTTTTCAACAATCAAGAGTTTTTCATTCTGTTATTATAAAAAAAAAAAAAAATCACTACCAGCATGGTTCAACAACATGCACAACTAATATCCTTTCATTTTCACTATGTAACAATGACAACAAAAATTCACTTTTCTATAGAATCATGAAAGAGCAATGGACCAACCTCTTTCAGAAAGCAGGGAGAATAATTGCTACCCTTAACATATGTCAATATCAAGTTGATGGAATTTGTAATTTTCATGAAAAATGGATTTTTGTAGAATTTTCTTTATATTTTCTTGGTATTGTTGTCCACTCATACGTCATAACCTCTAGTAGTCTCCTCATCCAGCGGTTCCAACACCAAAACTTTAAAAATTCATAACTTTTGCATCGATTGTCCGATTTTCTTCAAACTGTCACTGATGTGTTCTACTAATGTTGCTGCTTTCACTCAATCCACATTGCTCTTGGGGTTTATCTTCCCTTTAAACATGTTGTGATTTATCTGTGTTACCGGCATTGGAGATACTTGTAACTCTTGCAACTCCTATGTTACACGTTTACTCTTTTGCTGTCTGAGTTTCGGGACTCAGAAATAAACACTTCAACTGCATATTATTGGACTCCACATCTCCTTTATTTCGTCGATGACTTCAGCGTATTAAATTGCATGTTTGAATCTGTACCTCTCCACAATATCATAACAACTGGCAACTTAAACGATCCCAAATGGCGCCTAGCGCGCCAATACACAACACTACCATGGCACATAAAGAGTTAAAATAGCTCAGAACTTTTGAAGGAACAATACTGTCCAGTTTAATAGGTAGATCCTCTGATATGTATGTACGTATATCAGTACTATAGCTAATTCATGAAAGATCAGTACTCTGCATGCATCTCATAGTTAAACATACTGTACATGTAATCCAGATGCCAAACTCTCACTCAAGTTTTGAAGCCCTGTGCTAATCACAATTAATTCATGTAGAGTACTCCTGTAATGATGCAAAGAGCATTGCCATCAACAACCAGAAAAGATACTTGTGCCCAATGCTTGCCCAATAGAGCAACAATTTATTATTCATAAAAGCTGTGCAGACTCTATATGTTCTGGAATATTAAACCATGCTAGGAGAGGTGAGGTGAACAGTAAAAAATACAGTGTATTGTAGTCTGTAGGTACATGTACAATGTGTACGTGAAACACAATGAATTAGATATTATGGTAAAGAATATTGATAATGACTGTTATAGACGTTGCATCAAAATTATACCCTGCAGGATCCTGCAAGGTATAATTTCGATGCAACGCCTTTAGAATGTTACATTATTTTGTGTGTATGTCCTGTGAAAGAGGATCTTCCATCAAATTCAAACTGCCATCCAAGATCCCCCCCCAAAAAAAAACAAAACAAAAACAAAACAAAACAAAACAAACAAAACAAACAAAAACAGTCTGATTCAGGAACAATACATTACATGCCAAACATGCTGTCTCTTCTTTAGAACTTTGATGCATTCTTCCCCTTTTCAAACTCTGTTTCATTGGCAATTTCATAACATGCTGTCTAGAAAACTTGTACAGTCTCACATTTTCTGCTGGGCTTTGACAGCAACCCATGACTGCACACAAATTTTGTAGCTCGAGGGGAAACAACAAACTTGAAAGAACTGAAGGTAAAATCTGTGCTCCAATTGTTACATGCAATGCAGTCAGGCTGTGAACAACTACAGGTAGCTTTTTGTGCAGTATGTTTGTAAGCCATACTTCGTAGTCACATGAACACTGGCTGACAGCAAACTGGAGCGTGGACAATGCTAGAGAAAGATCCTGCTGTGCACAATACATGAATGTACATGTGGCCCATTCTCAGTAAAAGCGTTCAAATACGGAATTTTGGTGTCGCCGACATTCCATGAGAGTTTAGGGTTCCCTGAAACCTATTAGATACTATTTAAATGTTTATAATATATCACGAGGACTTTATTTGTTAAAAATAAACACGATCAAATGCGGTTGTCTGCCTTTTTGTATAAAATTTTGCTGTTAAACTTCGTTAAGACCCCCAAAACGCAGTGTCGCCGGCTATTTCAGAATTATGTTTTATTGCTCCTCTCCGTCCACAAACACACTTTCCAAATATCATTTTCATGGACGATGAGCATATCATATGTGCTAATCACAATACTCAAAAAGTTCCAAAATTTTTATTGACTTTTTTTTTATAGCCTTTTGAAACCTGTCGCCAAATTCACCGCCAGATACGTTACCAGTTTCTTTAGTGTTACAGCATTGCGAAAATAACAAGACTATGCAATGACCCTGTGTATATGAAACCCTGAGGGGCAATTCTGCAGTTAGGTGGACATGACATGGATAAAAGAAATGTGCCTCTTTATCTTACCCTTTGATCTAGGTATCAACTAATGCCATGGATGTTCACCACTCATTAGGGTCTTTCAAATTCAGTAGATTTTATTTTTCGTATTTATTGATTTTGCGAGATCTAAAACCATCATTTAAAATGTACATGTGGGACTGGGGACGCTGAAATTCACTTAAATGCAAATTACAGTGGGTTCCTTTGAAATTTTTTCCTCAAAGTTTTGCTAAAGGGTAAAAGATGAATACATTTAAATACTCCAGAAGTCATGTGACATTTTGTCAATTACAAAAGGGTGAAATGACCTGCGGAATTACTCCGGACAAATGTAACGTTACTAACCGTAACGTTACTAACCATGCTTTTGGGGGTCTAGCTAAAAAATTATCAGTCGAACTGCTAAAAAAATTTGCATGAACATTTGTCATGATGCAATAATTGAAATTAATGCAACACTTTGTTTGAAGTAACTTGAATTTTTGCACACTTTTTGTTACAAGACATTGATTTTTTTGTCATGTCCTTTTTTCGTAACGTTACTAACCAGCCCTTTAAGTTGCTATAGCTTTTCTAATATTTCTTGGATTGTGTTCATTCTTTTCTGTATCATAAACCTGGGAAGGATGAACATGTTTTTGACATAATTTTGACTTGAAATGAATAAATGGTAATTTAGTGGTAAAAACAAATATCTAAATTTGTTCAAATGTAACGTTACTAACCGCGGAATTGCCCTGAGGATATACTTCATACACTGCAAGTACTTTTTTTTGTGCAACAGCTCTCTATTGAGAATACTGTACAATGTTTGAAATATCGGTTTTCTACACTTTTATTTGGACAGATACGTTACATACTTTTCACGCCACCCACTGCGACAGATATTGCAATGTCAGACAAATTGTATATTATACATTACTCCTCGGAATGACGCATCGATTCAACATTAAAGTTTAGTACAAGTGAGAAATATTTGGTAGATATCGCTCTCATAATAATATGATCGACCATATACGTTACCACAGATACGTTACCCAAGATACGTGACCGAATTTTGCTCATTGGTCTTGTGCTTTCTGGGGATCAAATCTAGTCAAAATTCATCCCTACACATTACATGCTTCGTTTTATTGGACCTCAGGATTATATTCTTACACCAAAAGGACAGAGAGGTGAAAAAGAGCAACACTTCCACATGATTTTTCTTTGTGCGTCAGTGTCTCACAACTTAATGCCAAGTTTTCCAACAGATACGTTACCACATAATCAAAATGCTGAAAAGAAATTGTAAATGTTTTTACAAACAAATCGTTGTGTGCTCATAAACTCCAAAGTTCTATTCTATAAAACCCAGCCACTTTCATACTTCTATGCAACAACTTTGAACGTTTATTTTACAAGACGAAGCTAAGATTCAGCATATCAGTTTTTTGCTTTTCAGATTTAGCAGATACGTTACGTATAATTCAGGGCACCCACGGTGACAAATAATGTTATGTAAAACAAAGTGTTCATAAAACAATTGTGCATAGAATGACGCTTCCATAAAAGATTAAAGTTATGTTCAAATGAAGAATATTCAGTAGAAATTGCTCTGTAACTTCACTGACAGATTCATTTACAGTACGCCAGATACGTTACCAAACTTTGAAAGAGTAAAAAGTAGTTTATGAAACGCTTCCGAGAAAAGTTTCAGTGTTCTGTTTCATATTTATTCTAGTGTTTTTCAACATATGAAGAACTACTCAAGATTCATTGATAAGTTGAACAATTATTTATTCATTTTCATTAAAAGGGATGAGCCAAATACGTTACCGTAGATCAAACAACTGTTTAGCATATCAAGTTCATAGAGACTGTACCTACTTCCTTCTAAGTGCCTGCAAAAATATATTTTTAAACCTTGTTTGCATTATCCATCAAAACTTAATGAATATTTATAGTCAGATGGATGAATACAATCACACGCAAGATGAGAATATTCTGTGAATGAAGAACTCAGCTTTCACATTTAGGGCTCTTTTCCACTACATTTCATAGTTTAAATATTACGTACAATGTTTAAAATGGTTAATTTGGGCTTACATCATTCATTTTTACATCAGTTCATGAGGTAAATAATTAAACAGGTGATATTTATCAGTTCATACACAACTAAAATTATTACTTATATTCTACCAGATACGTTACCATAGGTGATTCGGTGTGTTTCAATAGTTATTTCCCCAGGAAAGCAATTCATATTTGTTTCCTGTGGAAATTCCAGATCGGATCGTTCCCTTTGTATGATTTGTGGGATTCGAAACTTTATTTGTAAGCGAAATTTGTTAAAAATACAAAGTGAATCTTAAGTTATATTTCATTCCAGCAAAAAGCATATTTCAACCTACCACACAGAAATAATTTCTACCAATTAGCAAGGGATGACAACATCTTTACCTCTTGAAAAACCCCAATATCTTTAGGGGGGAGAGATGTCTTTTCCTGAACAGAAATTGGATCAAAACAATAAATTTAATTCAGAGTTAGGAGTTCATTTCAACATGTAAATTTGCGGTAACGTATCTGATTGGTGATCAAAAATCATATATGATGCTCTATTTCAATTCATTTTTACTCAATGAATGGCCATCATTTAGAATGTTCCACTTTTTGTTTCGTATTTGACCGGTTTTGAAGTTTCCGAAAACACATCTTTGAATGTATTACTTTGTGGTTGATTTTTCGGTTTTACTCACATGGAATTGAACACTTAATCTGAGAATGGCCCATGTACTTTGTCTATAATGTAGAGGGCATTAGAGTACAATTCCACTCTGTGTTCAAAATGGCTGTGAATCAAGTAGAATAGAACCAGGCACACAGAATAGTGGAGTTTTGTTTTGTTTTTGTGTTTTTTTTTCAATATCAGACATAAGATTAGAGAAAGTTAGGGTATGTTTATAGAATTTGTCATCTACACACAAATCTTGACTATTAAAGCTTAGCTAAGTGAATTTCCTCATTAAAAAATGAATCAAAAGGAAAAAAATATTATGATTGTGTACACTTTGCATTAAATTAGTCAATAATGACTCTTCAAAGGGGTTCAATTTTCTACGGATGATTACCCAAAAACATAATGAACATTTTGTTTTTTTGTATCTTATTTTTGTTAGAAACCAGCTGGAATGTAGTGGGACCATGACATAATTGCCATCTAATTTGCATTAAATACCTGGTTGCATACATCTGCAACATCACTATAACATTCCATGAGCAACATAAAAGTTCTTTTATGGCTCTCATGTTTTATTACCCATTGTGATGAAACATTCACCATTATTTTTGTTTGGTTTGACTGTGTTCATCAAAGTCATCTTTAGCATACTGACATTAGGCTCCTTCATACACATTTACAAAAGTGCAATTCAAATCGTAATTCAAATCACATCGTTCTTTTGTGTTCCAGTGTACATGTACAAAAAATGTACACAGGCAAGAAGTAAAAAATCTCAATATCTGACTGCATGGGTTCATACAGAAAAGTCACTATTCAAATCACACCGGTTCAAGCGAGGCCCAAGAGCGGATGGATGAGTCTAAGAGTTTGACTGGGCTTTGATTTGACTGCTCCGCGCACCTTGCATCATGGGACATAAAATACTGCAATGCAATCTTATGAAACATTAATACACACTTTGCACCACAAAAAAAAAAAAAAAAGATTACAACTGTTAACCCGTTGAGGACGGTTTGATTTTGCTACAACACGCATTTCCCCGTAGACACCTGCCCGAGTATACTCGGGACTCGTCCTCAATGGGTTAAAAAGAAAGCGTGACTATTAATAGAAATATCAGACTTTTAGTGGTGTGCAGACTGTGATTTCGTGAATCTTAACTAGTTGCAACTATTACTGTAACTAAATGTGTACATACATTGAAAAAAAAAATCAAATCACGACAAATGATTGCAACTATTGGTGGCTGTTTAAATGGGCTTTATATTGCATCCTAAAGTGGAAAATTAGCTTCAATTGTGAAAGGAAGCAGAGAAATTAGAACAGGGCAGAGAAATTAGAACAGGGCAAATGGAAGGTGAGTGCACATATCATGCTACGTCTTGGGAGTACCCATTTTACAATTTATTGTTTGAAACTTCCAAAATCAAAACTTAAATATTTTTTATAGGAATTTGATCAAACTTTCACTTTCTTGCTCCTTTCATTTTCTTTTTCTGCTTTTATTCACACAAACTAATTTTCAGAGTGAACTTCCCCTTTAAATGTCAGGATCATCTTGACGTAACATGCCACCATTGCAGCCTTTTTTAACTTTAGTGGATATGAAGTCTTGAGAGTTTAAAAATAGAATCTTACATGATTCTTTGAAAAGCTACAAAGTGTTTGCAGATCAAACATGTCTTTCCAGACTCAGGGCGGTGCAACTTTATAGGAGTATCTTCCAAAATATTTACTTTGCTCTTGTGGGTATCCTACTTGTCAATGCCATACGGCCAATTAATGATTCTATTTCACCATTTCGCCCACTTGGAATTCAGTAGATGGCAAACAAGTGTACACATATTTACAAGGTATTAAGTCCCTACCGAGGACTCTTGGAAAAGAAGAATACAAATGTGGGGGATTTTTTGTGCTTGGCTAATGTACTGGGGGTCAAATGGGTTCATTTCTTAAATCTACATGTACTTCCGCATCCTGACATGCCTACATGGTACATTTACATTATATTGGATGGCAATTAATGGGATGCCAGGGCATTTTGGCCCAAATGATTGCAAAATTCCCTGCCCTAGTATTCCATGGATTAAAGCCATCCATATGTAATTACTATCATGTGTAATCATAGAAATGGTATAAGCTGTATATAAAAGTACCATACATGTACTTCTACTAGTATTTGAAGTTGACTCTGCACTGAAAAAGGAGCGACTCACACTTATTAGTTGCTACAATATGCAACTGCCTGTATACAATGTAGCAAAGTTCTACTGTAGAAATTTATATTTTCGCAGTGTTGAAGAATGCATTTTGTGCAGCCAGAAGTTGCAAGATTTGTAGTACGAAAATAAAAGCACATAAATATTTTTGCTTGCCGTAATTATGATCCAGTCCTTACTTAACTTACTTACGTAAGATACTGTCTTCAATCTGCTTTCTGCAGGTATTTCATCAAAGTCGTTTTCCCTACTTACTTTTAAGACAATGGTACAGCAAATCCAGAATATTTGCAGCATCAAATTTTTTGCGAATTTCGGCCGACGGCCTTTCTTTGTAGTATGAAATTTTAGCAAATTTCCACCTGCATCCAATGCATATCATGTAGACAAGAGCTTTATTTGGGGGAAACTTGGCTCTAACGAAATTCCCAAAAATTTAATGCACACTAAAATTTCTGGTTTTACAGTACAAAGTACGGTTACATGTAGATGACAGATTGTTCTGTGTATGTTTGGAAGAGAGCAATTTGCTGTCTGTGAGAGGTGTGGGTGTAGTGAAACATTTCATGAATACTGGCATGGTGAATGTAATGGTAAGGTCAAGCAAGCTGTTTCAGTTTTGTTGTTTGTTTTTTCTTCCCTTTTTGTGTCTCCTCCTAATGTGGTTTCAGGATGGACGATTTGAGCCGATACTCGGACTGCGCCGTGCAGACGCTCATCGTCGGAACACGGTGCCACAGGCCGGACCAGCGAGCGGTCAGCGCTGACCGGCTGGCGACCTTCACAGAGAACCTCGAAGTGGGATCCATCGAGGTCAGCGTGGAGGAAGGCACGAACGTGATGCAGGCCTTTGACCTCCTCCTGGACCGCATCCTAGAGGCGCGCCCGCAGCTCCTGCATGGCGAGCAGCCGCACTTCCAGTCAGCGCCCCGCGTGACGGAGCTGGAGCCACAGCAGGACCTGTACGCCAACTGCTCCCAGTGCTGCCCGCTGGGAAACAAGCCGAAGCAGACGGCGGGCGTACGATGACGACAACTATCTATGATCCATTCCACATCAATAAACTGTTAGTACCCCATGGGTAGAGACGGCCCGGATGTATGTACATCTGTGAATAGTAATGAAGCACGTCAAAAGGGAAACGGATGCCAGTGGAAGCATCACAGGATGGCTGTGAGGTGTAGCCAAGACTTTCGATGCTGGTGATAGTGTCTTTGAGCTCTGCAGCGATTCTGTACCTCACACAATTCAGGACCCAGATACAATACCTGTATGTTGGATGGTTAATAGCTATCAAGGAGTTTTGGTTACCCCCACTGGAATCCCACCCAGGGAGCTGACCATGCTGCTCTAGGTAGCTCTCTGCCCCATTAGAGGAAAAAATAATCAGCTCGACTGATATGCATTTAGTCTCAGACAGACTTCTGAGAGACATGGCCACTTCAGCTTTTTATCTTCTTATTTGATGTTCTTCCTTGGATATTTATGGCTCTTTCATTCTTTTCATGACCACTGGTAGTCATCTACAATGCATAGGGTGGACCAATCTTGGATGTTTTTACCCTAATTGTTTTATTGGAAGAGGTGTGGTGTCTCCTTCGAGGCGGAGAACATGGCTGTGTTTGACACTCAGTCCTGATTTTCATCTCTTGTGAAACCAATCATTCATTCGTTATTTTCAAATGTGATTATATATAATTACTGTTCTTTGTAAAAGTGTCTTCAGCACTGAAAGGAATATTCTCCATTTAGCTCGGATTATTCTTTATCAATCTTTATATCATTATTCTCTATCAATCTTTATATCATTATTTATTATCTGATGAAGTAGTGAAGTGCAATGGATTGGAAATGGTGATTGTGATAAGCAGACTCTTTTTAAACCATACATGCACATGGGTTATTCTTGCTTGCTATTGCAGCAACTCTTGGCTGTTTGTATCTTTTTGTATGCGTGCACAAGCCTACCGCATGTTGAAGATTTGCCATTAGCTATTGCGCCACGATTTGATGAACATCTTATCGAACCCAGTAGTGCCACAGTATGCAGCGTGCACCTGTCGTGCCATCGATGTGGTCAAGTGCGTAATTCCAGCTCAAATCTGAAGAGTGTACACAGAGACTCCAACTTTCCCGCTTTCGACAGTACGTAGATCTCCTGCTGAAAGCCCATTTCCGCATTTCTTGAGATATAATTTCTCCTGCCCTGACTCTGTGTCTCCTGCTTTCTCTCGCTTGAAGTGATCTTCTTGCTACCCAAACACCTTTATGAAATGAAGTTTTATTAAGCCAAAATAATGTGATTTTTAGTGTCATCGTATGTTGAAAAATAAGCCTGAGATAGCACGAGAGAGAGCATCTACAATGTAGAACCTACTGTAGCTTCTAGGGCCTTTAAGCGAGCCCTGGACCACAGCCTTCGCGCTTGTGATGTGCGCTTCCGCACATCAAGTGGGAGTCTCCAGTTTGCGAGAGGTTTCAGGTGGGAGAATCTCCAGATTAGAAGGTGCTTGGGGTTGGAGTCTCTGTGTGCATCATGTGCATCTGAGAAGATGCCAGCCAGATTTGTTCTCATACATTTGAAATACTTGAGTGACTGCCTAAAAAGTTGTGGTACGCACTGTACAGTACCTTTATTCTAATGTAAGGGAAACATGCATGATTTTGTTGTGAATCTTTGACTGTGCGTATTCCTTCATCTTCTCTAGTAATATGCTAGTGACTGTAATTTGCTAGTAATTTGCTAGTGACTGTGTATGAAATAAATAACCAGCAGAGATTCGAGTATGTGGGCAAGAGCATTTCCTTTGCCTAAAGAAAATTAATAGCTAGATGACGCCAGCAGACATACATGTTTGCTGTAGTCTTTCGTGAAATCATTGGAGAAAATGATGTATCGTAATATTTCTGCTTTAATTTCTGACTTCCCAAAATGATGCTCAGGCTTAACGTTTCAGGTAGTGAAGCTTTGTTTTGCCTGTATGATAAGACGTTTTAGTACTCTCTGTTGAAATTATAGATCAGTGAATTGTTAGCTACAAAAACTTCTTCTTCCGCAATATCCGAGGTACATTGTAAACTTCCATTTTCTTATGCCACCTGTAGCTGTCTGTATTTTGTTAAATGAAGGAGGATTCTTATAATTTTGCAACTAATTGACTTGTGTCGTGAAGTGGTGTGGTTGTAGAAATTTTGTGCCACACCTTTTTGCATGACTGAGTAATCTCGCTGGGCTAACACTGCAACAGAGGGACCAAGTCTCCCTCTCAACATTCTGCAGGATTGCAGGAGGCTCTCTAAAAAAAACGATAGAAATGCCAGATATTTTGAACTAGTGGACTTTCTTTTGTAGTGACTGCAGTTGTATTTAAATAGCCCCATGTACATTGTGTGTGTTTGGGGGGGGGGGGTAGCCCTTTACATATGGTTCCACTGAGCTATGAAAAAAGGAGAAGAACTCGTAAAAAACAAGAATGCGATTGTGGTGTTCAGTAGACAACCTGTTCAGATGAAAAAAAAAAAAAAATGCCACAGTCCCACACAAAGGCTATTGTGTTGTGCAAGGGCTTTAGAAGATCACCCCAGCATGTAATCCCACAAATGTCATGGAGAGTTGCTTGTGGGACGTCTTTGCTAATTGGCAAAGAAAGTAGGACATTATATATGTTGATCAACCTAAAGAGGTGCAGATGGGGTGAGAATTATCTATAAAGGGGGTGTTGCTGAGGATTTCTGGGTTCTGTTGACTCTGTCTCAGTTTAAAGTGAATAGCATGTAAGCAAACCAGTCCAGTTCAATATAGCCTAATCAAGGGACCATTCTGTCTACCAGTTACTTGATTGAAGATCCTTGTAACAAAGATCTTTGTCTGAAGTTTTAAGTGTGATAACTGGTAGTGATTTGATGTTGCTTGTGTCATATAACTCTTCTACTTCATGACAATTGTGATTTTTTTTTTTTTACTTTGTATGGGTTTACCCTATTGCAATTATTTCATGAGGCAATTTTATATTCAACGTAATGCGGGCCATCAAAGATATTCAGAGATGAAAATATCAACCCCTAAAGATAATTGTTCAAAGTCCAGAAAGTTGTTGAACCACACTCTACGTACATACTTAGAAGCCTTCAAGTGTCATATTTATCAAGAGATGTTGACAAATTGTGTTTGGGTGGCCCCATCGTTTAGCTTGTGATGAGTCATACCGTCACTACACCTCCATGCAGTCCTTAAGACCACTAGTCGTGACATTTCAGCGCATTGTGAAATGTCAGCCTTGCAGTCTTGATAATGCACTCACTTCTGTTACACAATTACTGTCAGCAATTATAGACATACTCCATTGCACATTACGACAAGTTGAGTATCAGCATGAAAAAAAAAAAACATTAATATTATGTATAAACTTGTGGATAGAGATCCATTTGCCTTTGTCTGTTTCTTTTGAAGCTTGACTGATTGCGCATTGCTGATTGTACTAGATTTCTTAGCATTTGTACTGTGTGTACTAAAATATGGATTCACTCATGCGTAGCAGAAAGCAAGTAGGCTCCAAAGAAACATTCTTGCCACAACATAGTATGACAATCTTGGGGTGAGGAGGTTTCTGTTACAACCAGAAGAAGAGTCAGAATGATCACATCCACTTCAAATACCCTGTTTGGTCTGAGAAAGATGCATTATTAAAGTGTACTCAGAAGAAGTTTTGAGTGTGGCACACTGCCAGAGACATGAATATTCCATTGCGCACTGGCAGAAATACCTGTAATACTGCAAAGCTTGACAGCTTGCCAGAGAGCGTTGAACCCCAAACATACTTTGATAGGAACTTCTGTGGCCGAGTACACAAACACACAGGCACACACACACACACACACACACACATGATGGAACCCTTCTCTGTCCACATCCTTATCTAAGAACTATCACATGTCAAGTGTGTGTCATAAAGCAACACTTTCATTTGATGTATATCCTTCATATAAGTGACACATTGGCTTGCATTCTTGGTAATTTTTTTTTTCCCCATCCACTTGTGTGAATGAAAGCACTCAATGGTTGGATGATTTTTATAGCCTTGTGGGTTTACTAGGAGACCCATCATCTCTTTCATCATAGGTTCTTACAGGTCATGGTTGGTGGCAATCATTATACAAGTCATTCCCTTGAATATCATTGATGTATTCCAGTAATATATTGTTTTCCTAGCAAAGCCAAGTCCTGCTATTTTAAAAGCTAATTACACTAAATCTTTGTAGAATTTTTTCCCTGCCTAGTTTTCACCAGATTGTTCATAACGTGTTACTCTGACAAAGTCACATCTTACATTAATTTCTTTAAACTGTATATATACATTTATGTAGTATGAAATACAACTTTAATGCATTTGTATTGCTGAGCAAGAGAAATTTGAAAAGTATGTAAAAAGTTAGCAAATGAAACATGTATATTTTGCTCCTTTGCTGTGATCATTTAAAATGCAGATGTTTACAAGCTCTATTTTTGTGGAACCATACTTTTATGCATCTAAATCATGTACATGTATTATAACTTATGTAGATGATATTATTGTGTCTTTGCAATGTACAGTTATACAGAGAATTGTTTTATTATAGTTGACTTGCAAACTGTATGCTAAATCCATTCTTTTTAATGCTCTTTGAATATGCTTATGCTTCCAACTGTATCCAGAAATCTCATTATTGTTTGCAAGTGAAAATAGGACTTCCAAAAATGGGCAGCTTACATTTGTTTGTTTGTTGTTCTTTTTCTTTCAGAAGTATACTTTTTTACTTTTTTATTTGTTTGTTTGTTTGTTTGTTTGTTTTCAGTCAAAGTAGGAAGTTGGGTGTTAGCTTGCCCATTGGCGGTGCCGGCTAAATGTAGCTGAGCATTGTGTTTTGAAAGTGGTCAAACTTTGGTATTACAGGAGTGGTCAATTAAACACCAGTGGTCTGTGCATCATGTTTCGAATCCAGGCTCCATGATTTTGTCACATAGTTCATGGAACCCACCCTGGCCACATACTGTACGAGCTGACATTTTTGTGGAGGTTTTATTTTCGCGAATTTCGCGAATCGCCTTTGAAACGTGAAAATAACAACATGCGAAAATAACGATGAGCAAATAACTATAGTTCAGTTAGACCCTCGCAACCGCGAAATTAACAACACGTGAAAATGTCCTCCAAGTAGCAATTCGCAAAAATATCTGTACGCGAAAATTTCAGCTCGTACAGTAGTAGCTTAAATATATTCTCAAGAGCAGACATATGCGCTTGTTGTTCTAAAGTCTAAAATTTGTTTTGTTTTGTTTGTTTTCAATTTCCAAGTGTTTGGAGCATTTTAGCTGGCTTTTTTTTTTCTATACCAAATACTGAGAGTTATCATAACTACACTGGTACACTGTATTATCGTCAAATTTCATGTCTACAAGAATCACAAGACTTATAACAAGTATCAGTACTGTATATTCTACACCAAAAACATATTTCACAGAACAGTTTTTGTTTTTGTGTGTGTTTGTTTGTTTTTTACCAGAATTTGGTGTGTATTCAATGAATCAAAATATAATCCTAATATTTCTTAGCATAGCAGTTGGCAGTCAGGTGGTCTACAGTAGTACTAGACTGTTTGGGAGTTGAGCATATTTCTGAGTAATCTGCTTTCAAGAGCACTGTATGTGCCATATATTTCTCAGGGGTTTTATTTCTGCAAATTTTGTGAGTCGAGTGCTATTTGTGCATTTAACAACATGCAAAAATGTGAACTCTAACCCTGATGCAAATGTGTCATTTTTGTGTTCATTGCTGTACTCAATGATCGCGAATTTATCCACTTGTGAAATTATTGGGAAGTCCTGATTCGTAAAAAATTAGACTCCCTAAATATATGGCATATAAAGTAACAGTCGTTGATCTATACAAATCATCATTCTTTGACTATTTTCAAACTGTATCACTTTAATATCTAATCTATATCTGACCCTCAAATTTGCAACACATTTCAAGAAATGTGTGTCTTCTAATCCTCTCTCAAATTGGCTTTTTCACATTTTTTCTGACTTATGTAAATCTAATGAATGTAATCAGTTCAATATAATTTTTATAAGAATTATGAATGATATAAATATTTAAGAATGGTCTCCATGTAGGGATATGCAGTGGACTTGAGGGTTGCCAATTTGACAAGATGACAATTTTCCCAAAAACTTTATTGGTTTTGAAAATAATTATTTACATTATTTTTCTCATTCTTTAGTAATCAAATACATGAGGATAATATATTCTTAAACTACCTCATTCATTAAAGGTAAACCCTGTAGAATGCAATTATGATGCCATGTAAAAAAAAAGAAATAAAATGGATTAAATTCATTTTTGTCCAGAGCCAGAATGGTCGTTAATACTGTACAAAATCTGTGGAGTCTATTTCTTGTTGGCTGACAATCAATGATTATATGCACCATAAAGGTGGAAGGTGTTGTGTGTGATATGTCTAGTTCCACCAAAGGGGAACTATGTACAGTGTACTTGAAATTGAAGGAATTAATATGCATGATTAAAATTCAACAACGTATATTGCTCAGCATAGTATCTTTGTTTTTGTTGCATTTTCTGTTGTGCTTTGTTGTCAATATGTATGGATTCTTTTTTTTTACACATTTTATCCATCTGCATACAGTGTGTAATTATTATACATGTATATGTATACATACATACAGATATATATTGTATGTGTGTGTAATACATATATATATAAACACACATCAAAGGTATATTATTTTGGGGGAGGGAGGTTATTAGCTTTATGCAGTACATTTTTTCATTTAAGTGATGTGTTTGGTGCCTGTATTGGAGAAGTGAATGCATTCATTTGATTACAAATAATACATTTTTTATTTTGTTTTTTTGTGTTAATTTTCTATATTTTTTTTATTTGATTTATGATTTTCAGATTTGACTGGTTTGATTTTTAACTTTTTATTATTTTTTTTACATGATATTGGTTGTTTCGTGGCGCTTGGCTAGCATGCAGTCAACCACTAACCTTGAACCATGTCGCAGAATATTCAAGTTGATATACAATCTGTAGCCAAGTAATGTTTGAAATCTAATAACTTCATGTACCATCAAGTCACAAGAGTTCATATTCAGTGATTTTGTTTGCTCTTTCATACCTTCCAACTGTGGTATTGTGACAATTTCCATTATTTAAGATATCATTTTTATATCAATCATCAAAATCTTCGTTTTTTTTTAAGAGCACAAAGAGAACAAAATTTATTGTTCCTCATTGTATTAAAAGAGCACAATAAATTGGTTTGCGTGCTTTGATAAACACAACCTTGCCTATATCGATTTTCCACAAGTTGAAAAATTAGCAAAGTAAAAAATAAAAAAAAAATGGACGTAAGCCTATGATAATTCTATTCTGTGAGTCAAAATTTGCGTATATTATACAAGTTTAAGGATTTTCTCCGTTCCCCTTTTGATTTGACAAAGGCTAGGTTGACTGTGTCTTTCTAGCAGAGGTCGAACACTTGACTCTGTTTGGTTGCTTTAAGCAGCATGAATTATTACTGCTCTGATGTGTGTATGGTATTAAGCAACCACAAGAAAGAGAAACACACTGTACAAGCCAGATCTACAAGTAAGTTCAAAGAGACTGTGCCCTATGCATGGGAATTGATTCTCACGTCACGGCAGGCTTGGTTACTCGTCCGCGGTATTACCTCGTCATCCCCCAGTGGTTTCCAGGGAGCCACCATCAGGATCACGAAATTCATTTGGCTTGTCACTGCAAGGTATGCACTGACGGCTGTTTTGACTCCGTTTCACATTTGTAAGTTTGCAAGTGGAAACTGAGCAAGGTAGAGTGCATGGTTAGATGAGAGAGGTGAGAGATAGCAAGGGAGATGGGGGGGGGGGGGAGATTCTCTAGTTGACAAAACATACCAACATTGCACAATGTACATGCATGCCTCTTGCGGTGTGTTTAATGTAACCACAACACTTGACATTATGTGATGTGCATTAAAGTGTACACTCAGACCTGAGCGGTAGATCAGTTCAGCATTATAATGTATTTGCACTGTGTCATCATTTCCTTCAAGTTGCCATGCAAAATTTGCCCAGGGCAAGCTTGCATGAGGTTAGGGACATCATGTTTTGGTTTTGGTTTTTCTTGGTGGAGGTAGGGGGTGGGGGAGGGGATTTCTATTTGGTGCTGCGGCAGGACTCAAAATGTAAAATGTCACTCAATTCTCCATTTTCACATTGACTTTAATAAATAGAGATAATATTGAACAGCACTGGTTAGGAAAGTTGTTTAATTTTTAGCTTTACATAGGACATAATAGCATTTAAGAGAGTTGGTGAGTTGAAAAGTTTTGGGCATAGATACAGATTAGATGAGGTTGGTAAAAATTTATGTTGGGCCACCACATTTATCTTTTGGTGGCCCGATTGGGCAACTATCAAGATTCAAAATGGATTGTTACTTTTGCTTTTATTCGGGCCACTATAGCACTACATATTTTCTTTTAACCCGTTGAGGACGGTTTGATTTTGCTATAACACGCATTTCCCATAGACGCTTGCCCGAGTATACTCGGGATTCGTCCTCAACGGGTTAATTGGGCCATCAATTTGAAGATTTCAGTGGCACAAACAGGCCACCGTGAGACAGAAAAGTCAGTGTCAAGCCTTGATAAATGTGTATGCACGTTCAAACAAATCTGGCTTGTGAGTTCTGAGTTGATTCTTTATATATTTTCATGTCTCACTGCGACTGCAGCTAGTAGTGAGTGTACTATTCATTTTTTTGGCAATGTAGTTCCACTATCTTAAAATACAATAAAATAATTGGGAAAATGGACGAAATACTGGCCCACTAACATTTTTTCAGTGAGATTCATTGAGGGCATTTCTTCATTTATATTCTTGGCTGCAAGGGATGAGCCACAAATGATGTCCGCACACTTTTAAGGGCATTATTTACCATTTTGCAGCTGAAACAAAAACCCAGCTTTAGTGCTTCAAAATAGCTCTATAGTGTGAGTTAGGATAGAAACAACCACTGTAAAAAATTTTAAGCAGTATACAGTGGCGGATCCAGAGGGGGGGACGCCCCCCTTTATTTTTCGTAAAAAACAAAAGAAATAAAAAGAAAAAAAATGAAATGAAACCCGGAAGTGGCACCAGAAAATAGCTGCCCCCCCCTTTACAGAATTCCAGGATCCGCCCCGGTATAATCAATGTTCAGTATTATTTGATATATAAAATGTGAACAATAATAAAAGTGCTTCTAGAATAAACCGTGTACCATTATGGTTTATTGAGAAAAATAGTGATATCTCCTTATATCTTTATAGGCTATATAGCAAAATTTGTTAATGGTAAGTTGTTTTTTTTCATACAACTGACCTAGTACATATATGCATCAAATGTGATACTGTAATAAAAACACGGTATTTTTGCAGCATTAAATTTTTGCGAATTGGAGCCGACGGCCTTTTTCGCGGCATGAAATTTTTGTGAGTTGCCTCTAACATTCTATGCATATAGTGTAGACAAGAACTTTACGTGCATTTTAATTTTGCAAATCTTGGCCTTTGTGAAATTCAAGAAATTAAAGGGTGTGTACAGTTCTGGTAGCTTTTAATGTTTTGCAAGATATTCAGAAACCACTCTATGAGATGTCACAGAGCATGCAATTCTAAGGGGTATCAAAAGTTTATTTGATGAAAATCGGTTTTGAAATGGCTGAGATATCCAAAAACAAGGTGAAACAAAGAGATCCTAATAAAAGGCGTGGCCTGTCGCCTTTTATTATTATCACTTTTTTTGATGTCTCAGCCATTTGAAAACCAATTTTCATCAAATAAACGTTGAATCCTTCTGAAAATTACATGCTCTTTCATATTTCATAAGAGGTTTCTCATTATCTCACTTAGGAATTTTCAAAACATGAATCCCCACCTCAACCAGTACTGTACATACAGTCCCTTTAAAATGCACACGAACATTCCTCGTTTTACAGTAACTCGAACATTTTTAAAATCACTTCCCCCAATGGTAGTGCCAAAACAGTACCTTAAGCATTCAAGTTTGCCTACCGACCAGAGTATACATTGCACCCACTGACCTTCGAATGAGGGCTGGTAAAGTCTGATAGTACTGTGTACATTTTGCTTGCGACTGAAAGGAAAGTCGAGATAGGCAGACAGAATGGGCACAAATCTATGTGCATCAAACAAACATAGGCCTTTAGGTCACTCTTGATGGGTTTGACAGCTGAAATATTTCCTATGATAGTAAAGACACAGTCCTGACAGCACGTAGGCCTGATTCCCCAGCAAAATAGCAATGCTCTATTGAATCATAAATCTATAATTCAAAATACTTGGATCACCTAACAATTGATTCTTGTGTTGAATTATTTTCATTTTGCAACTGATTGACAAATTGCCCTTCAAAAATAAATGCACACCAAATTGTTCAGTGCTTGTAAGTTAGCAAGGCCATAGATTGTGGGCATACATCATGTACTTAAGTGGGATTTGAACCCACGACCTTCTAATTGCTAGACAAGTGTCATATCCACCAGACTCCTGAGCTTCCACCTGACAACACATGTGACCCTGCACCTTAAAACCGACAAAAAGTCGCCAGACAGAGATTCTGAAAGAGTAGACTCTAAGCTTTAAAGTGATGTATAACTCAATTCAAATGGACTCTCCTAACCTATCTAAATATTTGAAAGAAAGCACACACTCTGGAAAAGTGTGAACTAAAAAAAGAGGCTCTGAAGTACAGGGTCTATTCAAGCGCTTACTCCTCAGTAAGCAGTGCTCCCTGCAGCAATGAATGGGTGCGTTCGAGCGCTCTCCTAAAGCGAACTGTACCGTACCGTACCCGCGCCAGAGGAGCATTCGAACGCTCCTAAAGTGTACCGTACCGTACTGTACCGAGCCAAAAGTGGACCACTTCCCGATGTGCTCCAAAAGCGTACCAAAGCGTACCAAAAGTTCGTTGTAAAGCATGCGCGTATCATGCGCATACGTCACAATGCAAAAACATCATTCTCTTTGTTCTGGACAGCTGTAAGTAGTTCAAGCGCCAGGGGTGAATGACATTCTTGCTACAAACAAGCGTGACCTTTCTAAAAATAAGTCGTGAGTACGCTTTCTCCACAGAGCGCTCGAACGCTCCAAAATTGGCATGGTACGGTACGGTACGCTTTAGTTCAGTTCGCTTTGGTTCGCTTTAGAGCGTTCGAACGCACCCAATGAGACAAAAAACAGGATGTAAACCACTGCAGCAACAACAATGAAGGGATTATCAGATTTAGCTGAAATTGAGCAGGCTCTATCAACACATTCTGTCCATGATTACTGCCAACTTTCAAAGCAGTAGCATTCATCTTTTCAAAAGTTATCAGAGTTGAAAGTGGAGAGTGTGCAAAGGATTTTTTTCAAGAAATAAAAAGAGGCCTCTAAGACATACCTGATCGCACTACTCTAACAAAAAGAGGTTGTAGAAAAACTGCTGAAAACCCATTTTCCCATTCATTTTATCATTCCAACTTCAAGAATAAGGTAGAAGAAGAATAGCTCTTTCAGAAAATGTGGAAAACTAAAAATTGACTTGGTCGACCCATTTCACCTTTTTTGAGTTCTCACATGTGTAAAATCAAGTGGTGTGACTTTTTGTTGGTTTTGTGATGCACGATCACATACATGATGGTTCTGATTCCCTTTGGCAGTGGGGTTCTACATACCACATGTGACCCTGCACCACAAAACAAACAAAAAGTCGCCAGACATGGATTTTTAGTTAGGGGCAGATTCTAAAAGAGCAGGCTCTAAGCTTTAAAATGATGTATAACTCAATTCAAATGGACTCTCCTAACCTATCTAAATGTTAATTGGAAAGAAAGCACACACTCTGGAAAAGTGTGAACTGAGCAAAGAGGCTGTGATGTATAAAGAGTCTATTCAAGCGCTTAATCTTTTCCAAGCCAAGCTAGCTGTGCCATGAAAGGGACAAAGAACAGGGTGTTAACCACCAGAGCGATAACAATGAAGGGATTATCAGATTATTAAATTAAGCGTGCTTCATTAACACATTTTGTCCATGATTAATGACAACTTTAAAAGCAGTTACCCTTTCAAAAGTTATTAGAGTTGAAAGTGAAGAGTGTGTACTGCAGGATTTTTAAGAAATGAAAAGTGGACTCTATTAGAAACATCTAATCACACTGTTCTACTATAAAGTGTTTGAGAAAAACTGCTAAAAACACAGTGTCCTCTTTGTCTTATGATCCCAAACTTTAACATAATGTAGAAGAAGACTTGCTCTTTCAGAAAATATGAAAAACTAAAGATTGGCTAGGTTGACCTATTTCACCTGTTTTCAGTCTTCACACAAATTCACTGTGTGCGACTTTTTGTTCGTGTTGTGATGCACGGTCACATAATTAATGGTACTCATTCACATTTACCGCTGATTCTTGCATTGAGTGGTTTTAATATACTGCAACTGATTGACAAATTGCCCTTCATGGACGTAAATGCACACATTGTAGGCCCTACTAACTATCAGTATTTGAGTGTATAGCCATGATGAAACCATGGGCATTCATACTCGGGTTGGATTTCTGATTGGGCAGAAGCTCATTAGTAGCCTTGTGGATACGATGGCCTGTCTAGCAATCAGGAGGTTGTGGATTCTACTATGCCCATAGATTTTACCATGGCCATTACTCAAAAATGCTGAATAATTGGTGTGTAATAGTTATATGGATAAAGGGCAATTTGTCAATAAGTTGCAATAAATCAAAAAATTGAATAACCATAACACATACCATTTTCTTTGAAACAAATGGCTGTTCCCAGGCACCAGGACAAAGTTGACTTTAATATGCAAGCAGAGTATAAAATAGCCCTAACACAAACAACTTCTTGTTAACCAATCAGAACTATCTAAACATGAGGTATATGACATTCTTTATGTGCGAGCTATCCTCTAATGATACATAAATTTATCTCGTTAATTGGGATGCCCCTAAAAAAAACAGAGCTGTATATGGTACACACTTTGGACTTGTTCTACCCCATTTTACTTTTCTGAATGCAACATAACTCTATATCTCTGTCTTTTATGGACCTAGATTACGAATGAAAGCCTTTATCATAACAATTATGTCGTAATGTATGTAGAGAATACTGTCGGTTCGTGACCTTCATTGTGCGAAATCAAATGATTTTATGATTTTTATGGTGGACAAAGTCAGACATGTTTCATGAACAATAGATGTACTGCACAGTCTATATTGTTTGTTCATTTGTGCAGAAACAATTTCTGTCGATGTTGACAGGTTATAAAATGAATCATCAGGCATCAATAGTTACTACCGTCCAAATGAAACCTACAGGACGATGTTTGTTATTGCAAAGGTTCGTCAATCAAAAATGAAATCAAGGTTCTTTATTCCAAAGGTTCATTATTTCAAAAAAACATACAAATTCCACATGCTTAGATGTCTCTTAGTCTGAAAATGAATTAGATTTGAATCCAAACATTTATGTCCTTATTTTAGGGGTTCGTTTTTCTCTATCTTCATTAATAAAATAAACAAAAAGAAGTGAAATAAGATTGAATTTGTCATACCAATTTTTGTTAATCCAAAAATGGAATGAGGTTTGTTTATATCAAATGAAACAAGGTTCATGATTCTGATGGTTTGATTGTTTGACAATGAAATAAGGTTCATTGTAAATGCAAAATTATTTTTAAAAAGTGCATACTAACAAACTTTTGGAAATATGAATCTTGTTTCGTTTCTGGACTAATGATCCTCAGAATAACGAGCCTTATTTCATTTCCTCATGCATAGTCCTGTTTTCATAGACTAGCCCTCAGAGTTACAAGGCAACAAACACACGACAGAACAAGACTTTACAGCATAGCATTCAGATATGAGCTTTTCCGTTTGCATTTAATGCATAAAAATAAAATATGACTCCGTGAAGTTTGATTCCAGACACCATAAAAGCAGTTAAAGGTAGCACTGATAACAACTGATCATCACTCAATGCGCAATGCTCGCTTTACAAGCGATCACTAAAGTCGCCACATATAGAACCATTGCTGAGGTCAAATGAAACAACACAGCTGTTGATGATTAGCGATTTACACGCACTCTTACAAATATTATCACACTCTTTGTCATACCAAACGATTATTTATTAAAATCGTGCTCATCATACATGCTGTAAAAACCTACACGAATCTATTATTTGACACACATACAATGTATACAATTATCAAGCTTTTTGATGGCTCCTTTCTCCCTAACATCAGAAATCAAAGATAACAGTAGCTACAATGTATCACTGTTGGATTCACATAGCATCGTCAATTCTGCTTTTAATATTTGATACCTATCACTGTGAGTTTTACTTTCATAAACTATATACCACACCAAATATTCTCTAAACCTACTCATCTCCATTTTGTCAGAGGAAATGAATTCAAATCACACCATTCAGCCAGTGCTGTACATAAAGAGAATCTGGACAACTGCTAGAAATTGGGCACCATGACGTTGCCCAGCGTAGTACACGTTTATAGAGGATTAGCATGTACGCTCATACGTAATAATGAAAGCAAACCAAATGCAGTGCACTCCCGTTATAACAAACGCGGGAATACAACAAAGTAAAAATTCGGGCCGCAGCCTTACCCACTCTATGTATTTTCATTGTTTATTTGTACGGTTATAACAAAATTTCGATATAACGAAAGAAAACTGCCGGTCCCGAGGACTTCGTTATAACGGGAATCCACTGTATGGGGTAGTGAACAATGAGCACCATGTATGAGCACAATTTGGTAACGACATGGCTCCACGAAGATCAAGGGACCTGTTTTGACCAATTACAGGCTTCAAAACTCAAGCCAAAAACCAGAGTTGGCCAGACTCTCTTTATATACGGCACTGCATTCAGCTACCCACACTGAACTGATAACATTTTGTAAATATCACAGATTCATGACCTTTAGTTACATAAAGACGCTTCTTGGGGGGTGTTTCATCAAGTCAGTCAGCGCTGACAAGTTGTCAGTCACTGACAATCACCATACCATAGTAACAGTCAGTGACCAGAGCATCTCAGCCAATCAAAACCAAGGATTTTGCTGAAATTGTCAGAGACTGACAACTTGTCAGCGCTGGCTAACTTGATGAAACACCCCCCAGGTCATAAAACAGAATGGAACTGTGACGAGGTAGAAATCCATTTGATTGGTAAATGCTATTCAGTGGACCTTGTGACCAAACTCCTTCAGTCTGTAATATCCAGGTTTGTGACATAAAACATGGGCAAGTACTGGTACATTATTCGACTCTTCTCTGAAATAAGCATCACGAATAGACAGTTTATTATCATCACTGTTGACATTTGACAACACTGAAATACCTCCACAGACATTTACCCATCAAATCATTCATTAACTTATGCTGGTGTGAAAGGGGAAGCGATCTATGGACTCTGTACAGTATGAACGGCCCCCTTCTGCTCCAAGATGAGCTGTAATTATGGTGAATCACCAATATATTGTAATAATAATAATAATAATAATGATAATAATAATTGCATTTATATGGCGCTTCATACTGGTGTTTCTAAGCGCAGAAATTGTTACAGAGATAACATGGCAGTATGAGTAGTGGGAAAGGTAACACAACATTGCATCTTTCACATGCTCCAATTTTCCACAGAATTATAAGAAAACAAAATTAGTCCAAATTATACGATCACTTTAAAGGGAAACCAATATGCAGTCATACAATATTGTATGTTGAGTCATGCTTAATGATGGGTGCTTATGTGCTCTGCCAGCTGTCATATTCAGTGGCTATCTACATTTTTTCTCTTTCTCTGATTAGCCATCAAACTACATTCAATTATTAAAAACATGAACTTGATCTCTCAGACCAATCTGCTCAAATCAACATAACCATATGGCATCAAAGCCATGTCTGTAGGACTACAGTGAACTAATACAAGTGACTATTGTGTCATCTACTTCATATTCCATTCAACCTCTACGTCTTATATCAACGAGCTGCTGTTTAATTGATATGCAGAAGTAATATTTTTCCTTACATTTCATTTCTTCCACTGTAAGTTAAACACACATAAAAAAAAATTTACATATCTGCATTCTTAACAATATAAATGTTGAAAACACAGTAATTACACTCCAATTACTACTCCAATTACATATACTTGACAAAATCTATGCATTGCATTGAAAGTATGACTTGATATAAAACCCACAATCAAACATGATACACACACTTACACACAATCAGACACACATACGCACACAAATTGCCTTGTATGGTGAAAAGACTAACTGAATATTGACAGGTTCAGTAAACTGTAAGCAGGGTTTAGAGAACATATTATATGTAGTCATCTGATTTTATATACATTTTCATATAGTATTACATGCATAATTCCGTGAAACTATTCCTTTGCTTTTAAATTCCAATCACCTATAAAAACTGACAACATATTCTTTGTAAACACTCTATGAGCTCATGTGTTTTTATTCTCGGCTCGCCGTTCAAGAGGAAATTATGACTTGAAATCAAAGTGAAATTCCATTTCATGTTGAAGCTAATTATGATTGAGGACAATCGAATACAAATAGAAGCCATCATACTCACAAACCAGAAGAAAATGTCTACCAATCTTGCTCATTTTTACTCAACTGATAAAAAGTCCACTTTTTAGTCTACAAGCTTGTTTGATGTGGACTATGTAGCCCAGTTTGATGGAACTCTCTACATAGACCCCGTTTACAGTGCGGGGCTGGGCCGACCCACGGCTGAGCCCAGCCTCAATTGCGAGGCCGAGACCCGCAATTTTGTCCGTTTACACTGCCGGGCTCGGCCGCGCTTTTGATTCAAACCTTTCAATATTTTGTTGTAGTGGCGCTCTGCTTATAAACAAACACAATTTGGTATTGTCTGGTTTTCAGACCCTTTGCCAACTGAATTCCGTGGCAAAGAAGTCACCATTCGGGCAAAGGCCTTTGCCGAAAGAAAAAATCCTTTGCAGGACACAACCACCTTAATCTACACTAGTTTTCGACATTGAGGGGGTTAATATCCTGAATAGCGAAATAGTACAGGCAGAGGGTTTGGAAGCCAGACTAAAATTGGCCGCGCATTTGGCCCAGTTTGCGTTTACACTGAGACCACCTCCAGAGCGTGGCCAAATGCGAGGCCAATTTTGGCCTCGTATTTGGCCTTTTGCGCGTTTACACTGAAATGAAGGTGGGCTCGGCTGTGGCTCGGCCGCGGCCGAGCCTCGCACTGTAAACGGGGTCCTACAGAAAAATATGGAAATTACCTTCATTTGCATTCATAATGACTGTTCTAAAGACCCACCTGTTTTCACAACGTACATTGTAGAATGCTGGTAGAAATTTCCTGTCATTTGAAAATACTGTTATGAAATTCATTTCATATATTTATTTATTCCAAAGCAGTGATTTTTTTTTAACATATTTTAATTACTAATTGAATTTAAAGCACAAAGAGAACCAAATAATGATTATCATGCACTATATAAATCACAATTATCACAGATTATGTTATTCATGTCACCATGATGTAACATGATATAACAATCACACAATACAGTGTTTTTATGCCAAAACTAATATATTTTTACTGGTTTGACAGCAACATGTCAAGTCAAAAACCAATCAGATGTACAAATGTACACACTGTGTGTGTGCATGTGCATGCGTGTATACAGTATGTGTGTGTGCATGTGTGTACATGTAGAGATTTGGTTCTAAATCAGGATTTTAGATTATGCAATGTGATTTGCTAATACCATCATTAATCATTTCTTTGGATATTTTGTGGGACAATTCATTGTATTCTTTAATTGGAAGTATTGGTAAAGTAATTGCAACTTATTTTAGCTTTACACTTTTGTAAGTCTTAACCCAATATAAAACGATTCTACTATGAAAATGACATGGTAGCAGCATAACATGTATGAGTATGTATAACACATACACACTATAGAAGTTGTGCAGATGTCATGACATTTGAAACTCATTCTGCCCTGGCGTGAATTCTTCATCAGGATTTTACCAGATTTTTTTCATCCTACCAGATGACAGATTTTAACATCAAGCCAAGTATATTTTCAGAGAAGAATGCAACAATTTCTTTAGTTTGACACACCAGAACATGGATGACAACTGATTACTCATGGGTAAAAACAAAAACAAACAAACAAATAAACAAATTATACACAATAATACAGTGTGTTTATAGCTATAATATAAATGATGCATTTATAAGGTACCATGACTGATCATGATTGCACATCCAAAATATTAATTGAGTTGATGAAAGTTTGTTGCAAAAGACGAAATTAGTACAGTCATAATATTTACTTAAAAGAGTCTACATGTATATTTCTTCCATCTATGGTACAGGAACAACCTGAAGCAGTATTCCAAACAGATTATACACAAACACTAAAAAACATAAATATATATACTACATGAATATTTAAATATAAAAAGTGTTTTACAAATCACAAGCACATATAAAGTTCTACAGTGATCATTTTTCAAACATGAAGTAAAGGGTTGGGAGTATACTGAAATCAAAAATGCTTGAAACAAAGTGAGATTTAAAAAAAAAAAAAAACTTTTATCCTTCCGTTTTTGTGAATGGCAATGAAATAATCACCTTTTATCTAACTGGTATATGTGGGTGTGATCAATGTCACGTTTTCCTCAAACGCATAAATATGAAACTTCAAAGTCCCATTAAACTTTGTATCATTTGTCTGATTTCAATGAAGCTATTCCTATTCCCTTCAACTGTTCCATCTCACCCCCCTCAAAAGCCGGGCACACATACACAACCCGCGGCCCGCGCACTGAAAAATTGGCAAATTTTGGCCACTGCGTTGTCTTTTGCTGGGTGTGCGTCAGCTTTTTGCGACTTGCTCGTCGAGCATTCTGGATCGTTGCTATGCATCCGTTGCCACTCGCTCTGGGATTTTTGTTCATGGATTTTACAAAAAAGTGTTTGGAGCTTGACGCATGAATGAGGATGTACTCACCAAAAGGACACAAGTCATAGTGTAATATGCAGAGCTGCATGCTGGACCAATGCAAGACACACAAGTGAAACAAAAGATGGGTATTTGTTGTATGTGTGGAAAGGAGGGGTCAAATAAATGGACTCTACATTCTTGCCTGTTTAAGTACTTTTTAATATATCACCAAAAATATGAAATAAACAGGGACTAACTGCATACTGTACTTAGATTCTCATTCATTTAAATTCTCTTTCAATCTTTCAGTGTGTGTGTGTGGTTTTCTTTTTATTCTTTGGACAAGGAGAGGTAGAGAGTTAACACTGCTTGGGTATCATGGATCACATTTACATTTTCTAGATTACAAGTACATCATCATGACACTTTAGGGCAGTGGGAGTAACCGTGGCTAGTCCATGCTAGCAAACAAAATCGAAAAGCTCACATTGTGGCAAATCTAGCTTGCTGGCAGTTTAGAATTTAAGTATGCAGTGTATGAGGTTACAATCAGGCATCATGTACAAACATTCAACAATGACAGTTTCAGAGTAATACATTGTATGACATGACAGTACAGTTAGTTGTCTCAACTACGCTTAATGTTTTTTTGCTGACCCCCAAGTTTGCTGGCATATGTTTCTTTGTAGATTAGCAGAGAACTCCTGAGACAAACTATCCATAGATTGGGAGCAGCTAATTTGACTGGGCTTAACCCTTTGCTTCCTTAGTGTGTAGATTGGCACATAGATCCCCATACACGTACATGTACGCACTGCCCAAAGTCCCTGGCACAAAAATACAACCACTGCCAAATCTAGGGAGGAGTGAAACATATTGAATGCCATTAGACTGGCTTGGCAAGTTACATTAAAGGTTAGAAAAAAAAATGCATCCCTACAGCAAAAGTAAGGACCATCATCACATGACTGGTAAAAAGAGAGAGAGAGAGAGAGAGAGAGAGAGAAGACAAAAAATCACTTCACAGAAATAGTTGATATGTGATAGAATAATTGATGTTAATTGAAAAAAAAAAATATCGGTCTGGATTTAGCACATATATCTAAGTAAGATGTTAACCTTGCAGGTAATTCTATCATTCACATGATTATTGCTCTCATGTAGACAAAGCAAGTTAGGCTCAATGATGACATCTGCTCTCATGCTCTCATCTCAAACACTGTGTATAATGATCTAGACTATGATTTCTCGAGATATCTGACCACTACCAACAGTTCGATTCCATCATGTGGAAAAAAAAGATATGTGTGACCCGCTGCAACAAAAGGATCCGAAAGTCGGGGGAGGACAATTTTCCTGAAAATGACATGCCTTTATTCCCTTACTTTTCCACTTTAATGTTATATATAACATGACTTGTAAAAGAACTCTCGTTGTGGAGATATTGATGATTTTATTAGCACATGTCGAGTGATTTAGGATATCAGGGTTTCGAGAAAACCGCCTTCAAAGTTTTCCTTCCGACACTATCATGATCAAGGGGAAGCAAGACAGTTTTCAACGTTTGACAATAGACGGTACGCTCCTAGCAACCTCCGCGATGTTCATTCAAGCTTAGCGCCAGTGGTTTATGCACGACCAATCAGTAACCAGGATGCCACGCACTGACCAATGAGATCACTCCCTCGTTGCTAGGGGCGGAGTCTAGCTGCGGCGCTAAATCCAAATCTTCGGACACATTTCTGTTCCGTTGAAAGTCGGAAAATTATGACCAGGAAAACGCTATTTTCTTGCCTTTCCTTTGATCATTTAGCTTTGAAATTTCGGCAGATGATAGAAGATACATTAGACTCCAAAATTATGTCAAAAATAGAAATCCGAACATTTTGACGGATTTTGATGATCTGACTTCAAACTCAATTTTCTCGGCTCACCCGTCAGCGACTTTAGGATCCTTTTGTTGTAGCGGGTCACATATGTAAATACAGAGAAAATCATTTGCCTTTTTGCAATTCATATATCCACCACACTTGTCTCCAATGCAAGCACTGAATCAGATGTTATTTCACTCCTACACTGTAAGCATGAAATGAAAAATATGAAGTGAACTACCAACAGAAAAAGCTCAACACACATCCAGCACGATTCAACATTATAAAGCCATCGTCAAAATGCAACACTTTTCACAAACATGTACATCTGAAGCACTTCATGAATCAAGAATAAAGAAAAATAAAAGGCACTTTTAACAGAATATAGAATTCTAGGAAAATCATTCAGCCATACATCATGCATATCATAGTTTCGTTGAATGATAACAACTTAATGAATAACCAAAAATACGCAATTGTTCTGTAATTCTTAACTAAACACTATGTTCTAAATGGATGTGTACTACATACAATTTTATCAAAACCCAAACGATGAAAGCATCATAAATAAAATACTGCATAAATTTTCGTTACTCACAATCTATATTGCATACATTATCATCACAGTGACTCACACCTCTTCTTGTGACTGCTGACCTTTGTACAGAAGTAAACATATGTGACTTCTACATAATATTGTAATTTCACTGCACCATAAATACACAAGACATTGTGACCCATGTAATAAAACAATTCACATTATGTACAACATAGTTTTACATTCACACAATTTGAAGCTACCATACACTTTTATATGTACTTCAACTGTACTAGAATCACGATATTGTGCGCCTTGTCAGATCTTAACCCGTTGAAGACAAGTCCCGAGTATACTTGGGCAAGTGCCTATTGGAAATGTGTGTTGTAGCAAAATCAGCCCTTAAGGCTCTATAAAAAAACAAAAAACAAATACAAAAACATCTCACAGGGAACAAGAGGTAAAGAATGCACTGTCTATTGGTATCAGCCCAGTAAAACGATTCTGTATCTGAGAAACCAGGTTATTATAAAGCCTCACATTCATTAAAAATTCATAGTACGACTCCGACCGTGGAATACTTTGTAGTTACGCTGTGTGATATAGAACAAGGACAAGTGTGCAATGTTTAGGTCAATAACTATGTTTTTACGCACAATGCAATCTTTTTACGTATCTCAAATTCCCCAGCTTTGCATTCAAAGCATCCAATACTGGAAATCTAGTACTTCAATATTTCCATATCTGTAAAATGTTGGCACTACATTAATATGAAAGAGATTATAAATCTGTTAACCACACTCCCAATATTTAACATGGAGGGGGAGGGCAGGTTATAATTAAAGTCATTTCCCATTGTGTCATGCCATACAAAGACACTATCAGAGACTGCAAAGATGTCACACAAAAACAAACTTTTCTTCGAAGTCAACTCACCTGACGAAAAAAAAAAAAATTAAAAATAATGAATTCAACTTAACCTTCGAAGTCTCAAAGGTTAAGTTTAATACACACATAGCCTCTTGTACTCATATGAGTAATGCCGGAATGATGCAATCTGATTATATTCACAAAGGAAGGGTTAAAAGGTGTATTAATAGAAATAAGCAGGTGCATATCTGATAAATTCATAAGAGATCAGAATCAAATCTGGCTGATGTCAATCTTCATTCCGACTTGTGTTAAGTATAGAACGTACATGTACATACATGTAGTTTTATCGGACATGCTTGTGTGCGCAAACAAGTCTTCGTTGCAACCATGAATGTTTGATCTACATGTGCGTGACTTCAAGCATGAGTTTATGAATGCCCATAGGATATTACTGGCTCTGCCTGAAGGAGGGTACTTTGTGTTGTGTTGAAAACCCACACACCTCGTCCTCAATCACTCTGCATGACTTCTGGATGCAGCTGTTCCACAATCCCCGTGATCCATTCAGGATAGAAAGAGGTCTTTGGATGTGTTCAACACACAAGGATATTGTGTTGAAGAGCTTTCAGCTGCACTTGCTTCCTTTTTTTCTTCCCAATTCAAAATAATGCCACTCTCAAATTCTGTCATAAAATCAAACTTCTAAAAAGACTATTGTACAACAGATGACGATTTGCAAAACACCCTAAATGCTATGGCAGTCCGCCTATTTTACAGCAGCAGTGACAGAGCGCTATCAATGATACCGAAAGTAGATAAGGTACCAAATTTTGGATGCACTGTAACATAAATATCATATTTCCACATATTTGGCTGGATTACTTTATCTTGCAATTATCTTGACTATAATGGCTTTGACTCTATAAGATGACGATGAATCACAAATCATCTAGTACGAGTGTGTTACCCCAGCACTTGCAAAAACACACTAAGTCATTGTTGTCTTGTTTGCAGTGACATCGCATAAATCTTGAAAATATTAAGGAAAAAGAAGGAGTTACATTCATAGTTCTTTCAGTGAAAGTTCAACCTGAATGTGGTCCGTATCAAAATTTCAGAAGCTTTCAGTGACTCTTCAATGACTTCATTTCAGATGCAGCTTCCTTACAGCCATAACACGTACATTGTATTTCAATGCCACCTGCTATCAATAAAGTAGCATTTCAGAAAACACTACACAACAGAAATCACACAAGTTGTTGTGAGTTACGCACCACGCGTCACTTAAGTACCTTGAGTTGACTTGTTGACCGGCTCAACCAACAAGTGTGTCTGCACAAGATGAATGGTGTAGGATCACTAGCTCTCAACATGGAAACAAAGAAGTTATCCATTTGGGTGTAGCAATGATGGATAAAGCGTCAATGCAAGCACTACGACACAAGTTTCATATTCTTGAGTCTCCCACCATGTATACAAGTAGCACTGGTTTTCTTCTTGATAAAATTTTTAACAAAGACTCTAAAATGCATTCACACACACACGATTATCTTGAAGGTGTGTACTTCCCCGCATGTACAATCGTCAATTGGGCCCTCATTCACTTCAAACCACATAGAATGCCCTTAGACCACTTGCATACTGCTCTTATTTGATGACTGAACACACAAGTTTTCATCAATCAAGCACAATGAGCACAACTCGCAATCAAATAATACTTGTAGAGAATGATTACTGAACAAGTGGAGATGTATGAATTTGGACCTCAAGAAATTTATGTACAACCCCAAAAATCAACCTTTTTGCAAATGGCACTTAGTTAAGCAGTATTGCCTATGCTGTATCTGAGTGCCTCCAAATGGACTGTACTTAAACATCCGAGACCAACGCCTGGATAATTTTCTCGCACCTTTTACAGATCTCTGTTCTAACATTCTGATGAAGCATGCAGGCAGCCATGCTGGTTTCCTCTTGGCAGCAAATATGCTAAATTGCTCTTGCATAACTACAAAGCATCACAGGTGATCTGTTTCAAGCACAATGCAACCTTGATAGTTATTTGTGATTCTACACACACATTGTACTTGTAGCTCTTTATGCATAGGATCTCATATCACGCAAAGGTAACATCTGACAGTCACTGTTTCTTTGACTTGCGTGTGAATGAATGTAGTGTGTCTACAGGTAAACTCTTAACGCAACAAGGCTCTAGTCACATTTATGATGACTTTACGGCATAGCATTTAAGAGATGGTATAAAAATAGCGATACATAAATTATGTACACTTCTAGTTATGAATGAATGCAAATAAATAGCTGCTTGGCAGTTACATGTGCAGGTGGACAATGTCTGACGCCACAGGGGAGCCATACCTCACCGCTCGTCTCTGGACAATAGGTTGTCTTGGTCTTCCTCTGTCCTAGAGAGACTGGGTTCCTCCTTGCTGGAGGATGAGGTTTGGCCGGAGCCGGAGCGGGTCCGGGAGAGGAGGGGCCGCCCCAGGAAGGGGTTGACCCGGGTGGGTGTCGCCGTGGCTGGGGAGGGCCGCACGATGGGGGCGGCGGTGGGCGTGGCCGCTGGCATGTCCACGTCGTTGTCGGGGGTGACGGAGGAGGTGTCCAGCTCGGTGAGGAGCGTCTGGCGGCTCAGCTGGCGCACAAACTCGTGGAGGTCGGCCGAATGCTCCCTGTCTGCCTCTTTGATCCATTCCTGGAGGGGGATTGGTGGTGGTACAGGTGGTGGTGGTGGTGGTGGTGGTGGTGGTGGTGGTGGTGGTGGTGGTGGAGGGAGGAGGAAGAGGAAGGAGGAGGAGGAAGAAGTGGAAGAGAGGAGGAAGAAGAAGAGGTGGAAGAGGAAGAAAAGGAGGTGGAAGAGGAGAAAGAGGGAAAGTGGAAGAAGAAGAGGAGGAAGAGGAAGAGTATGAGGAGGACAAAGAGGAGCAATGCGCACTTCACTCTGCTGCAAAGGTATAAAATTCCACTAATCTTTTCAATGTGTGGAATGCAACTGTGTCTGATAAAAGTAAAAACACATGGCAGTCCAACCTGCTGTACACAACATCTTACATGGAAGAGGATACAGAAATGTATGCTCTGTCCCGAGTGTGGCTGAATTGAAATCACCTCTCATCCTTACACCTCAAACAAGGTACACACGTGAATGTAGACAACACTGGTAGCTTCCACTGTTACGTCCTTTTCTGAACTAATTCAGACCATGATTTTTTTTTCAACGTAATATGGATCACAGCAGCATGAATGCTACAGCACCCATATCAATTCTTGGCACATTCTAAAGGGATGGCATATTTTTGGCTCAGCTTGGGCTTCAGGTTTCCAACTTTTTTTGTGAGATGAGAGACATCTTATGAAATATGCAAGAGCATATAATTCCAAGATGAAATCAAAGTTTATTTGATTTTTTTTTTAAATGGTTTTGAAATGGCTGAGATATCCAAAACAAAGGGATCCTAATGAAAGAAACATCTTTGATGCATTAATTTTTCAACAGAATGATGCTAATGCTGTCTGTTGGAAGAAAGTTGAAGTTCACTCACCTTGACTTCTTCTGCATACATGGTCTTACTAAGGTCTGCTTTGGTCCGCTGTCTCGATCCCTTGTAACATATAGTGCCCTGCAAGCAGAAATGGCAAAACATAAATGAAATAAAATAGATAAATAAATAAACAGACTGGTGGAGGAGGAGCTTGGAAAGGTTTGCCTTAGGAAGGAGGACATCAAAAATCCTCCAGAGTGGCGAGGTGTGAGATCCGTTGATGTTAAGAGTGAGGGACAATCCTGCCACCCCTCTTATCAAGGACAAACACAGATGATGATGATGACGACGATGATTAACCCTATTCTAACTGGGCTATTTGAGACCAAGTTTTTTACGGGGGGGGGGGTCAAATTGACCCCCCCCCCCCCCCCTTTCAGATCTCGGTCGCCGATCGCGCGCTCGCCGCAAAATTTTGCCTGAACATAGAGCCGGATGTCAACTATAAGATTACATGGTCATACAATAGAAAAATGTTGATTTCATATTTTTTAATAAATTAATTATGCAAATTAACGCATGAAATCTTATTTTCACCTATAACTCCATCAAAAAGACTGAAGGATTATTAAATTTTTGTGTCAGAGTTCCTCAAGACACATCAAACAATTTTCTTGTAAAAAAATAGCGCAATCAAAATCATTTTCTTTTGTTTTTTATTGTTCTGTTAATTTCTTATGTATTTTATTGTTTTTTCGATCTTTTGTTTTCTTTTTTGCCAAAATTTGTTGGAGGCCTTTTTTCAAGCTTATCTACATTAGAATTGATTTATTTCAATGGTTAAAAGTTGTAATAATCTAATTTATATCAATTAAACAAAAAAAAAACACAGTTTGCATTGGATTTGCACACCAAATCATGAATTCGAGCGGTTTTCGGGTTGACATGCATATGCAAAACATTGCATAACTTCAGAACGGTGTACCCGGACATCACAAATTTGGTCTGAAAATATGCGGGAGACTTCAATGAAAAAAGTCATAAACGACGCGGCAAAAATCTTTGCGCGTTGTGGAATCATGGCACGAAACGTTGAGGGGGGGTCAATTTGACCCTCCCCCCCCCCCCCCCCCCCCCCCCCCAGTTAGAACAGGGTTAATATAGTTAGCCTTTTATCATAGCATTACGAAAGAGAAATCACTGGCGCTACATAGGTCGGTTTACTAAGTTCAATGATATTTCATATCCATGGATATTTCATATCCATGGATATTCATGGCTATGTCATCGTAGCCCAATTTACGGATCATACACCTCTCCCTCAAGATCTATCAATGAGCTAATGAACTTAAATGTAGCTAAACTGGCCAAGCTTTTTGCCATTTCAGTATTAAATCCATCCAAACTTGAAAAACTTGACAAAAAGTTGTGAACGGATTTGAATGAAACTTGCAGGAAATTTAGGTTGAGAATGACACAAGGAACAGATGATTAAATTTTGGTAGTGATCCAGAAACTTTTATGGATTTTATGAAGGATTTTCAATATTTTGACTGGTAGGGTGATTGAACTTGGCGAGTTCAAGGTGTGCATTTTTTAGGTTTGCATGTGCGCACTAAAGTGCATGCTCTAGTCTCTGTTAGGGCTAGGCACGCCGCAGCAGCTGGAAGTTGATGACGTAACAAAAGGCTCCTACATTGTGTATTGGGAAATCAGGCGAATTTCAGCATGCATATGTATGGGTGGAAATCACAGATCTCTATGGAAGAAAAAGGTCAATGGTGGAAATGAGCTGCTAGACGGAGGTCTGCGCTTTTGGAGTGGTTCTCTTGCTTTATTTACGGACTAATAAATGGTCTCATATCAACATGTTGTGTATTCATATGTCATATGAATATGTGACCCGCTACAACAAAAAGGTCCTAAAGTCACGCACGATCGAAGCCATGAAATCGAGTTTGAAGTCAGAGCATGAAAATTGGTCAAAACTTATGATTTTCTGATTTTGAAATATTATTGGAGTCTAACATGTCTTCTATCATCTGTCGAAATTTTGAAGCAAAATAAACAAAGGAAAGACCAAAAAATAGCGTTTTTCTGAGCCATGTTTTTTGGCGTTTCAACGAAGTAGAAACTCGTTCGAAAATTTGGATTGAGCGCCACAGATAGGTTCCGCCCCTAACAACGACCAGAGTGATCTCATTGGTCAGTTTGCTGCTTGCTGCTAACCGAAGCGTAAAGCTCGCACACTGTCCAGCTGACTGGTGCGTGCCGGCGGGGTGCGCTATGCTCAGCCGCTTCTCACATCCTGGTCACTGATTGGTTGGTGAGGAGACCGCCGACGCTGATGTGCTTGAATGAACTCTTCGGCGGTTGCTAGGGCTTACCTTCTATTGTCCAGAGGTGAAAACTGACTTGCGTGTCCCTTGATCGCGATTGCGTCGAAAGGAAGACTTTTAGGGCGCTTTTCTCGAAACAGTGATTTTCCAGACGTCTCGACATGCTCTCTTTTAAACATCGATATCTCCGCAGCCGATTATTTGTATAAAATGTGTTATATATCAATTTAAAGCAGAAAGATGAGGGGATGATATCATGCAATTTTCAAATAATCGACCTCGCCCGACTTTAGGATCATTTTGTTGTAGCGGGTCACATATAAACAATAACTCCGTGTGCCAAAAAGCACCATCACTGACCATTCGGTGGAGGTTGCCCAGCAGCACGCCGAGGTTGACGTCCGCCCTGGCCCGGGAAAGTAGTTATCGACCTCAGCGGCCGTCAGGTGTGTGGTTATCTCTACGATGGTGTCAGCTGGGGAGAGCAGAAGAGAAGCAAAATCTCACATAGTCTGTCTGCCTCGACTTCAAACTCAAACTTTGTACATCTGCCACAAAACCGATAGGAGAGGGCTAAATTGATTGCCCCGCCCCTCTGTAACATTGACAATGAGATCTAGTCTGAAAAACACACTGACAAAGAGGCAATTTTTGTGCATTTCATGCGCTATACTGGTGCAAAAATAAAAGCATGCAAATTTTTTGCTTATTGTTTTGCTTTTTGGTAACTGTAATTTTCTTCACATTCATCAGTCCTGTATAGTGTGTAATCTGGATCTGTTACCTTAAAGGGACTGCAAAGTACTGGTTGAGGTGAGAATTCAACTTGTAACATTTTGCAAAATATTTAGAAACCACTCTATGAAATTTTAAAAAGCTCACAATTCTAAGGGGAATCAAAAGTTTATTTGACGAAAATCAGTTTTGAAATGGCCAAGATATCTAAAAACACGGCCGTAATCTGGCAGAACTGCGTAATCTCCTTACACATTACACCAGAAATCGGGTTTAAAGATTCAATGTTACACCTTTCTAAACTGAGATACGATGAGTTGCATTTTTCCTCTTTTCTTGGTCATAATTGGTCTAAAGAATTTATTTCCAGCAAAAAAATGACAATTTGACCTTTTCAAGTAGTAAAAATTACCAATTTAAAAAACTTACGCAGTTCTGCCAGATTAATTGTCGGCAAATTTTTGCGATCATAATCTGGCAGAACTGCATATCTCTGGTCACGTGCCCGGGTTGATCAGCCAGAACTGCGTAAGTTTTTGGCCATACGGGGGATTTTTCAGGCAGAAGTGCGTATCTCTAGGAGATACGCAGTTCTGCCTGATAAGCACGGGTTTCATCAGGCAGAACTTTTCGTCATCAACCACGTGCTTATCAGCCAGAACTGCGTATCTCCTAGAGATACGCAGTTCTGGCTGATAAACACAGAACTACGAATCTCGGTCTATTTTCTGCGGGTTGTCTATCGGATTTTACCATCCACCCCCTTACTATTCAGCGGATGCAGTGTGAAAACAATGAATATTTTAGATCGAGTACAATTTTTTTGAAATATTTGTATTGTATAAAGTCATCATTATTGATTCACATTTAATTTCATTTTATCCATTCATTTGTATGTGGAAAATAACTTGCTTTCCCCAAATGTTGTCAGTCTGTGTTCATGTTTCAGTATTATTTAGCGGCACAAGAAGTACTGCTACATCAAAAGCCTGGCTGCTGCTTGGGTTATTGTTGATCTCATGAAGCATTGCATTTGGATTAAGAATAATATTAGACTAGGTTCTAGATGTTAAGCTATATTGTTCATCAAGACTACAGGTACTACACTGTAGACCGTCTAGACCGTAGTCTATTCAGGCCTAACGATACACTAGACATCTAGAGACTAGTAGAGCGGTACGTAGGAATCTGCATACGATAGGCCTACTGATCTCATCATTATCCTACTCTACGCCCGAAGTAAGAGTAGGCCTATGCCTAGACCCTTTTGGCTGAAGGCCTAAACTCTATTTAAACTAAAGAATACTAGGAGCTAGGCCTCACTAAAAGTTTATTTACAGCTTTATTAGAAAAAAAATAGACCCTAGCCTAGGTCTCGTTTGTGTCGACTCCTACTGTAGGCCTAATTGTCACTACAGTACTAACGTTAAGGTAGTAGTGTTCTAACCATTACTATCTACGCAGGCCTAAAACGTACGAGAACTCTCGAACTCTTTCTACTCGTTTGTCTAGGTCTATGTAACATCCAGACGTCTATTTTGGGCATCATTATAACAGACTAGTAGATCAATGAAAATTAGTTTCTAGATTTTCTAGTCTAGACTCTAGATCTAGACTCTATATCCAGGTAGGGGCTAAATCTACAGCTAGACTGTCTACTGGGGATCTAGGCCTAGTACTAATAATATAGTACATCTAAGAAAAACGTAAAGCCTAACCTGCCTATCTAATGACTAACGGTAAGTCTATAAAGTCTAATAGCCTATAATGTCTAGTAAGAGTCAATGTAGATCACAGATCTAAATCTAAGTTTCAGATCTATTTCTAGGGCTAAATGGTTATAATTTAGCGTTTAACCTGTAGATTCTAGATTCTTCATATTACAGACTTCAAGAATGTCTAGCCAAATCAAATCTAGAAAAATAGAAAACTGAGTAAAGATAACCGGCGATTCAGCCTAAGTTAAGTAACGGTAGGCATTAGTCTAAATAGGCCCCCACTGCACAACTCTACTGGGAGTACCGGTACGGTACCGGTATTAAAAAGTAAACTGTAACCAGTGTAAAAGTGTTAGTATTGGTCAATTTCTGACGTCTGTAGGATTGGATCGAAAATGCCATCGTTATGGACGGTATCCTAGATATTCATTAAACTTCTCGAGATCAATCCCATAGATCCAAGCCCACTAACCGCTTATTACAATGAAAATCAAAATAAGAAGCTATGGTCAATGGATTACAGATATTGTTGTTCTCGTGACCTACGCTACCGCACAGTACATTGATTTCACGTACACTAACAATGGACAAGTGCTGCAGCAGTACTAAGTACGCCTAAAGTTGACTGGAGCGTGACGTCAGACAAGATGCAAACTATAACGTTTGTTAGACCTAGAAATGCTCTAGGCTTAAAAAACACTAGATTGTAGCAAAACTTAATAGTAAGGCATACCGCATATTGACCTGTTTTGAAGCCTGCCAGTCTATGAAGGGAAAGAAAGTGGCAATTTCCCCCAAGAGTAACGAGGGTTATTGCTTTAGCGTGACTGTCATCATGTACAATACACGTAGCCGCGCCGTACGACGTGTCTAGCTAGCTAGCTAGGCACTGCTAGCTTGAACGCGCAGCACGTTCGTCACTACCAAGGTCGCGCACGCGCGTGTTAAGATATACCATGTCCGTGCGGGATGCAGGAACACCTTGGTCAAAGCGTTGTCGCAAGTCGACTTACGCAGTTCTGCCTGATTAACATCGGAAAAATCATTTCATATCTCGACTTACGCAGTTCTGCCAGATTAATCGCCCTCTCTCCTCAGGAATTTTGCCAAAATTACTTTCTAAAAATAACTTTCTGTACCGAATCACAACTTATTTTTTGGCCCACTTGAAAGAGCATGAGAAAAAACACACAAAACACTCAAAACCTGAAAATCAACCAAAATCGACTTAGGGAGTTCTGCCAGATTACGGCCGAACAAGGTAAAACAAAGAAATCCTAATAAAAGTTGTGGCATGTCAATTTTATTATGATCACTTTTTTGGATATCTCAATCATTTCAAGGCCAATTTTCATCAAATAAACATTGGATCCTTTTTGAAATTACATGCTCATTCATTTTTCATAAGAGGTTTTTCATTATCTCACCAAAATAAAAAAATTGTAAATCTAATCCAAACCTCAACCAGTACAAACTGTACATTCCCTTTAATGTGCTGCCAGAGCCACTAGTTTCCTAAACCAACATTGTCTTGTCACTGCTATGAACAAGACTATGGTTCTGCCACTTTTTAAAATGCATTACTCGAGGGAATCTGATCCACTTCAGATGCAGACTACCCTCCAAAACTGTCATTCCTTTGAAATCTGCAATAAGGCTTAAATGCAAGGTGTGTACATTCATCATAATTTACTGTTGAAGTAGTAGCATTTCCTCAGAAAGAGAAAAAAAATCTACTGAATGTAAACATCACATTTAAGGTCATAGTTTAAGCTCATAACACACACAAAGAATGTTGGAATTATGAAATTGAAATATAAAAAAAAACATTATTTTTTTTTCTTTTCTTTTTCAATGAAAGAGATCCATCCCCCACTTACATCCCCCATTTCCGTTCTGGGCATCTTCTGTCTGTTCTGTCTTCTTCTTGTGATACTGGATGCGGAACAGGAAGGCTTCCAGGATGAATGCTATCACTATCGTCACGACAACCTGCCATGGAAACCAAGTCACTCCATTACCACACAAAATATCACATGGAACAACAACAAAATAAATGGTCTTAAAGGGATGATATAATTTTGGTTGAGGTGGGAATTCTGGTTTCAATTTTTTGCGAGATGATTAGAAACCACGAATTTGAAATACTAAAGAGCATACAATTCTAAGAGGAATCGAAAGCTTATTTTGATGAAAGCATTTCAAAACCAATTTTCATCAAATAAACTTTGAATTCCTCGTAGAAGTGTACATGCTCTTTCGTATTCCACATTCGTGGCTTCTAATTATCTCACAAAGAGCTAAAACCTGATTCCACATCTCAACCAAAATTATATTGTCCCTTTTAATGAATGAAGATGGAAAATGAATTGACAGCACCAATATATGTGATGATGCAACACAAAACCCCGCAAAATGGCAACACAAGCTGGATGATACCCTTGGCTGACTACTACTAGTATACGCGTGTACCTGGGGCAATCCAAGAGGGGGACTGGATTCATGCACCGACTCTTTGTGTGTGTAACTGGGGTGTACCACTTAATCAGGTCTGTATCCTGCTTTTTGCAAGAAGTAAAATGGGATCTACTACCATAATTAAGCATACCTGCCAACCCTGAGACTTAATAATCTGAACAAAGGAAAATTATTCAAAAATCTGAACTTTCATAAATTTCATATACTTTACTGTAATTACAGATATTTCCAAAAAAATCAGAACACACAGGAATTACGTAATGTGTTTTCTTTCAGCAAAAAATCTGAATATTCAGATTAAAACTGAACAGTTGGCAGGTATTTAATTTCATTCATTCAAATTCATCTTATTTTACTCCCCCCCCCCCCCCCCCCCATTACACTGCTGTTTACACATACACCCTTTACAGCTGCAGCCTTGGACCGCAATTCCACATCAAAACAATCTTCCCAACGCATCGCACTCATGAGATGAACTGGAGGTTAAAAGTTTGTGATTCTCTTGGCACATTTGACCCTTAACCCCTTGCTTACTATACACCTGTCAGATCCTGGGTGCAAAGTCTACACTACAGAATTGATTGTCCTCATCTCATATTAAACAGGTTAATGTGCAGTGGGGTGGAAAAAGTGTGATGACCCCCAACAAACTCACCATGCTGGACAGGTAGAACAGGAAGAAGTATATCCGACTCCACTCCGACACAGTGGTAGCATACCCTCCCTTTTCAGATAAAAAGCAAAAGGGTGAACAAAGATGAAATTTCAAGGGGGTTACAGTATCAGACACATCAGATGTAAATTGTACATACACGACAGAAATCCCAGAATGTCACCACACAAATCAATGTGGCAGAGTACAGTATATGCCATATATTTAGCGAGTCTAATTTTTTAAACGAATCGGGACAACCCAACAATTTCGCGAGTGGTTAAATTTGCGATCATGTTGTACAATACTGAATCGAGAAACGTATGCGTGCACGTCACATTCATGTCGGGAACAGAGTTAGTAATTTTGTATGTTTCTGAATTCGTGAAGAGCAACTTGACTCGCAAAATTTGTAAAAATAAAAACCTCGCAAAATACATAGCGTATAGAGTATATGATTGCCAGCTATAGAGCACTGAAAATCCTAATCAAATGAAATGTTCATGACTCATGTTCTCCACAAAAAAAAAGAAAATAAGAGGGAAGCGATTGAAGTATTCTTTTATACAATTAAAACATTATGGGCGGAAAGGACAATGTTCAATGCCATGTGATTGGCAGCTGAGACAAAAAAAAAAAAAATGATACAAGGGCTACATGATGTGTATTGGCTTTGAATATTTCTTTCTCATCACACACAAAGAAAGAGAGATTTTGTTCTCGTGCAAAAGTGCGTGAGTGATACTGAATGTACATGTATGTAGTTCACTGTTACAACCTGAATCCATGTCACCAGGTGAGAAATGTACAATGTACATGTACAAGTGTATGTGTCCTATGGACCAGGAACAGCATATATGCCCTTCTACAGTAAATACACTGTACACTGTACAAGTTATTGCTATTGTCTGGGAAAGGAACAAATAGATCAGACTGAAAAAAAAAAAAAAAAAAAAAAATGGGGGTGGGGCAAAACAAGAGTACAATGGTTTGTATACTTACCATGATTATATGCCAGTTATTCACTACAGTTAGTTCAAACAGGGTGACTGTGAAATAGAAAGACAACAGAGCCAAACAGCTGTGAACTTGAACCAAGTTTGAAAAACTGAGATTGAATCAGGTGCAGTGCTGTGCAGAAGCTCAAATTTCAACTTTGATCTCACTCATGCCTGAATGAAAAAGACTTCTTCATTCAAAGTTCAGAGCCAAACAGAGTCTGATTAACACATACAAGCATGCTGCAATGTAGTCAGAGCTAATCTCGATAATCTTGGTTTGCAGCATTGCGATTCCACTGAGAAATTCCTGGCTGGGAAGACAAGAGCTCAAAAATATTCAGCCTACCATAAACAGTAGACAAATCAGTGATACATGTAGTCTCAAATTTGTTGAATATGTTAAATAGTTTACTAGTTAATTAAGAAGCTTAAAATCAAAGATTAAGTGATCATGATACATGCACTTCCTCACCATTATGGGAGAGGTGAAAATTTGTTGTTTTGTTGTTACTTCTGTTTTGGGTTGTTGTTTGTTTTTTTCTGTTCTCCTTTGTGGCACGGGTGGGAAGTGGTAGATATTGCTATATATTGCTGAAACTTTAAAGTTGTATACAGAATGCACATTTCCCTACATCACTCCGTAAAATACAGCTGTACATTTAGATGAAAAGTCTCTCTCCAGGAAAGGAGAAATAAGTAAAGGTGCAGTGATGTTGATAAAGAGAAGTTGAAGGAGACGTAAAGAAGTTCAGAGGAGAAGAACAGAGAAGAAGAATGAAAGAGAGAGATGGGGCGGAGGAGAGTGAGAGAAGTATAATGTATCTCAACAAAATTCTCAAGATCATTATACACTGTAGTTACGTATATTCCTACACCCCCCCCCCCCCCCTTTGGGAATACAGTAAACCTGTAAATCATGCCAGACCTGCATGTACAAAAAAAGATAACCTTTCAAAAAGGTTAGAAGAGGAAACAATGCAGACAAGTGGCATTGTAGCTGTGAGCGAAGTACAGCAAAGAAGAAGCAAAATTGAAGAACCATGGGATGGTTCAAACAAGGCTAAACACACATCGTAAGTATCACAGCAGACAGCTTATATGCAATGCATTGAGATGTACAATGTATATCAATCAAACTTTAAAACATAGAGGGCATTTTCCTCGAAAGATGAGCGTTAAACGGAAGTGCCGTTCCTGGCAGCGGTGCCTCACCGTAACTTCGGAGAATGTCGTCAAAGTTGTTTAAATAGAAGTAGGCCTTGTATCTCGAAGAGTTGCTAAAGTAGTCGGCAAAGGTTTCGTTTCTGGCAGAAGATGGTAGAGGTAATAAACAAGAGAAAGAGGATTATTTCATTGGGATGACATGCTTTTGTCTCATAGAACGAAATCCTACACGGTTATCGCTGTGATGAGAGTGTCAAATACGGGCAAGCAATGAAGACAACACAAGACAACACAAGACAACACAAGAAATTCTTTCAGTGGGACTACAGCCATGGGTCTCGCCGAGTGCAACCCTACACAGCTATGGCTGAACTGACGACACCAAAGATTGACAGAGGAGACGGTGGCATAATGATAATGCATAGTGGTGACAGACAGGTTGCAATGAGGCAGAACGAGGGATCTGGTATGGTATAACACATTTCAAGCCAAGAGAGGACTGTGCCTTTTAGAGTCAAAAGTGTGACACACTGCAAATGAGACTTAAAACAGAAAACTACATGTTGTCCCTTTTCTCCTTCTCACACATATCAAGAGTGCCTTGTTACAGCTCTTCGTTTGTCCTGAGGGTGCATATGCCTAATCATAACACATTTTTGCACATGTACGCTGCCACTGTCAAACTTTTTGGTGCACACATTACAAAGTGTACATGCATTTACTATAATCCACATTGAATCATCAACTTTTGCTGACAACAATAAATACATAAAAATATGATTTGGTCAAGAAATTTAGAAATTACACATGCTGAATTGAATGTTTGAGAAAAATATTTTCATTCCAAAAAGAAAGATTTTTGCAATGTTTTTAATGAGGAATTCACCATATTTTATATGGTATTAAAACATACAGTACCTATTGGCAACTCTGCAACAGAAAGCTGATGAAATGTGCGCACTGACTGCGATGACTTCAGCAACTCGTAGGGAACGTATCAATATCACAATGCAAATAAACATTGTACATTCTTTGTGTGCCATGGTGTAGGCCTGCTGTGTGTCATCTGTATCATTCCACAGACCGCAACGCAGGAGTGCTTTTGGAAAACAGTCTCTTTTTACGTTCAAAGCCATGTGACTTTCTAAAGGCATGTTTATGCTGGAAATGTGGTGTACACGTACATTTCATGTCAATCCTATGACTGTGAGTTTTTCGATATACTTTGGTATATTGTGATTTATTGACCAGTTTGCATGCGGTTGTGAGTTTGATGAAAAATATGCGAAGTTGGCATGCCGTTGAAAGAGTCGGGCTTGCGAATGTGGTGCACAAAGGCCCGAATTCACTAAGGTGGTTTAAATTCAGACCATGGACTAAAGCGTGAAATGAACGTACCTTTGAAATGTGCGTATCAACGCATGTTTGTTTAAAATACTGAACGTCTGTTGGCGTACGCAGTCTCTCAATCATATTTTACACAGAAGAAATTTGCATAAACCAAGAAGATATCAATTCAAACTACCTTCGTGAACTAGGGTCAAAGGGTTAAGAGATAACAGCAGAGGCTGTGTGACTGACTTGCAACAATTCATCAGCTGCGTCTCGGCAAACAGCTCCATACCGATGATGGCGTAGAAGTAGTAGATGACAAGGAGACAGAAGCCAACACTGTAGAGCAGGGAAAATAAGAGATCTCAAGATATCAACCCGTTGAGGACGAGTCCCAAGTATACTCGGGCAAGTGTCAATGGGAAATATGTGTTGTGGCAAAATCAGCCCATCCTCAACGGGTTAACCTCAGGGCGCGTTTGAGCGCTCTCCTAAAGCGAAGTGAACCAAAACAAACTTATGCCAGAGGAGCACTGAAACGCTCCTAGAGTATACAATACCGAACTGAACAGAGCCAAAGGTGGACCACTTCGTGTGCCAAAAGGGTACCAAAAGCATACCAAAAGTTCACATGTGAAGAATGCGTATATCTGTACATGATAATGCAAAAGAGTTCATTCTCTTTGTTCGGGACATCTGTAAGTACTTTAAGGGCACCATGTGAATTACCCTCTTGCTACAAAATGCATTACTCCCTCTAAAAATAACTTATGAGGTACACTTTCTCAACAGAACGCTCGAACGCTCCAAATCTGGCACAGGTCAATTTGGTACAGTTTGGTTTGGTACGCTTTAGCTCGCTTTAGAAAGCTCGAATGCACCCTCAGCCTGCCATATATTATCATCAGAACTGCTCATTGGAGGTACAGTGTACATTCACTGTTGGTATTACATAAATGTACCATGCCGAATGTGGCTTGAATAGAAGAGGTACATGGTGACGAGACAAATGCCAACGGCGTAGTACAGAGAAAGGACACATCAATATATATACAGACGCTGAAATTACTAAATAAGAGTACCGTTGTACATTAGCCATACATCTGCCATAGAACATTATTGTTCAACACAGAATCTAAGAAATACAGCTTACTTTGTGCGTTAGAAATGATGCAAACAGCATTACCTTGCCATCCTTGGGGTCAGCTCATACAGAGTGCCAAAGACATCACGGTATCTCCGGTTTATCTTGAATATTCTGAAATTAAAGAAATTAAAATACTTAGCACGCTTACTGGAGGAAAACAACTTGAGACAATGCTGCTCTCTCAATCTATTAAGTTTGTCTTATCCATTTGAACTGAAATTTTAACAGTGAGGGAAAAATCAAGTTACACCTCTTAAAAATAGATTGGAATGTGGATTGGATCAGTGGATTGCCTGCCAACAAATGGCTTGAGTGCAATAGCTGCTTTTCCTAAAGAAGCTCCTTCTCTTTCCTTCTTCTTTTTCCATTCTTCTCATTTTTACTATCATTATCATCCTAAGCAGTGTCTTTATGATTCTTGTTTTCACTCCCAGTAACTACATTTCCGACTAAAACTTGCAATGCACGCATATTGAAGGGCAACACTAAAGCACTTTACACTTATGAGCCCCAGCCTGTTGCCCAATTCCTCTTAATCTGTGTGTTGTATTATTGTTCCACAGTGATTCCCGCCACTGTACTTGTACTTCAAATTAACACACAAAACTTTCCACAGTTGGGTATGATCATACAACAGAAGTTAGGGCTTCCACCCAGCCTTTAGTTTACATCATCAGCTTCCCTGCACTGCACCTCGCCCAGAGCACGCACTTAAGTGTGCATATGTAAACTTCCAGTGCGTGCAGCAAGAACTCCTCAGTTTGTTGACCTTAGATGCCAAAAGATTTAAAAAAAATCTGTTACAAATCCATACAAATGTTTTATGCAAATCTGTTCACAACTTTCTGAGTTATTCTGCTCACAGACAAACCAACGCCGACGATCACTTTGATAACCTTGTTCTTCCTTAGATGACAACTCATGCTGGCTGACAAACATGTAGGCTATAAACCGATGAAAAGAGATTGGGGGCTGGGGGCGGGATAAACCCCCTATAGCTCACTCACCTCAGCAGTCTGACCGGGCGAAGGATGATGATGTAATGGAAGGACTTGTCCACTACCTGTGTGACCAGGCCAATGAAGGCAGTCACTGTGATGAGGAAGTCAAACCTGGAAAGAGATACAATGAGTAGAGTTGTGTCTGTACGTCATGTGGGGGTACTGTGGTATGGCGGATGAGACTCTTGACTTTGAAACAGAAGTCCAAGTTCAAGTCCTGCTGAGTGTTTCAGTCCTGGGACAAGATGTTCCTATCCTCCCAGGTTTAAAATGGGTACCTGGCAATGCTAGGGTATTAAGCAATAATGGCAGGGCCCTCTGGAAGACCACTAACTAGTGCTGATAAGGATGAAGCTACCCTGGGTAACTGAAAGACCATATTATCACTATTATTACTATCATAATTATCATTATCATCACTAATCATCATCATTATTGTCATTACTGTCATTATTATTATTATGGATCTATTTTGTGCTTTTAATCATTCTATGTCTGCACGTATGCACACACATTAAAATAATAATTGCACTTAGTGCTTATGGGGAGTATTTCAAGACACATCAATTTTTCTGGGCTGTCCATTAGTAAAGTACAGCTCCATATACGTAAATTTCTGTGGTGTGATCACATTGAGCGCAATCCATCCCTGACTATAACATTGCTAAACCTAAACTGTACAGTCACCTTTTCTGCCTCATTTTATTAACAAGAATGATCAAAGTTGAGTGACATTATAGCTTGGATAACCAGAGCTTTAGTGATTTTTTTTTTTCAGAGTTGCGAGTGATGAGTGGCATGAACGTTGATATACTCACAAGTTCCATCCATTGGTAAAGTAGCCCTTTGGACCGAGACCCAGTATCTTTAGTACCACTTCGAGAAGGTAGACTGTGTGTAAAAGAAACACATGGCAGTGACCACTCATGTTCAATAATGTAATATCTAGCATATGACCAACTTTCTATATCAAGACAAATACACATTTATAGCAAACATGTTATAGTTATTAATTCCATACCATCTTGATGACAACAAACTTTGATTTGTAAAAAAAAAAAAAAAAAAAAAAAAAAGGCAGAGAAAACAATGAGCCATACTGCCAAAGACTAATGCTACCATATGAAAGATTAAGCTTCATGCACCATTTAAAGTCATTATAGTATACAGATTTGGACTGCTGTGGGGGATATTGTTGATATTTTCGCCCGAAGGGACTTCAACTCCATGCTATCATCTGAGGATCTTGCTCTGAGGGTGATAGCATGGAGCTGAGATCCCAAGGGTTGATCTTGTCATAATGATTTCATTTGTGCAAGTGGAGAAATAAAACAGATTATATCTGAAACAGAAATATTACAAAAAAAGCTTTCACAACTCACATGCCACAAAGGCCCAGTCATACCAGTAGACTGAAAAGACCTGATTCACAGACTGTGGCGAGCTGGAGCCTGTTGAGAAACAGAGATATGAATATCACTGATCAAGTTTTGCACAATACATTTTCACAATTTTGAATCATATGTTTTCACTGGGGAACAAATTGAAGTTTTGGCAATGAAGAAACATATGTTCTTATCCAGTTTCAGAAGAGGTCAGATTGTATTTCCCAACAAACTATTCCTCCTTCCTCCAAAGTTAAATAGTAATTGAATTTTCTGTGTTTGGTTTTATCAGTAGTGCGTAATTCTGAAATATCATGAAAGTAAATGCAGTGTACTGCTGATACTAAGCTGTGGAAGTGGGCTCAGATTTTAGCTTAGACATGCAAGAAAGGAAGGTTTCTGACCACACTCCGAAAGGTGCGAAAATTGCAATCTTGCTTGTACATGTATGTCTCATATTCCCTGCAACTCCATGTCCCACCTCCACCCCCCTCCCCCAAATCAATTCTGCTGGCATGATGCCAACTCGGCTCTCTCACACTGTGAGAAACTTGGAATCTTCTCCATTCAGTGACTTGTCTCCTTGACTGCACCCCCTCTCAACCCCCTACTCCCACCCCTCCCCATCATCCAATCATACAATAATCTTCTCCCCATCGCTCCGGAGTTTACCGGGAGGAAGTGCCGGGTCAAGACAGGTCGCCGCGATTGTTGGTATAGGATTAGCCGTCCGACGACGGACGTCGGATCAAGGCGGCCGGTCCGCTCTGGATTAGCGGGGATCTCTGTGCGAGGCCCAAGCAATATCGCCGGTGTCAGCTTTTGCTCCGTAGAGTGGGCCGAATTTCAGCCTTGCTCTGTACAAGTCAACCGAACATTCTACTCTAAGAGTACTTCTGATCTCGATATCAGTTGCAGTTGTGGGGAGGGGGTGGGGAAGGACCGAGGGTTTGGGTGAGGATGCTGAAGGGGAGCGCTGGTCTGTAGTTCTGAAAACTCCACTCCTACGGCTGTGAGGTGCAACTATGCCATTTACCGCGGGTTCAATAACCCCTACTGCAAAGGGGGGCATCTTGTTACAGTTTTCTTTTTTTTTTTACCCCCTCCTCCATTTTCTCTTTGCCGTTCTTTGGCATCCTTTTGAGTTAGGGACAATTGTCGCCTTCCTCCGGCAAATCCCCTCCGTGATTGATGCCAGCGACAGGTACCAAGTGCCTTCCAAGGTGGGTGAGAGATTGAGTTATAATGGCAGTAGTGCTCTTCAAACATAGGGTGTGAAAAAGCAACCAAAAAAAAACAATAATACAAAAAAAATGCTCTCTGCAAAGCCTTACACGAGGAGTCCATTGTCTCTTGAGAGGGTTCTTATCAGACACACACAGACACATACAATTCACACACAGACTGACTCTACATCACTTTCTGTTGTCGTGAATAGGACTTCAGGCTTTACCCTCTGAACTGCTACAGTTACACAGACACACAAACACGCGACACACACACTCACACAATGCGCCAGCAGATCACACAGGACGGCTGCATGACGGGCCTTCATACACTTCACACAACAATCTCTTCAAAGATCACAGCTGTTACGTGCACTTCTTCACGCACGAATATCTACACACTATGATTCATCTATTTGGAAGCCTGGAGCTCACGTATCCACATTGTATCCACCTATCAAAGCCAGGGTATATTGCCTACATTCTGGTCCAACTGATTACTCATGAAAATTTCCCTATTCCAAATGAATGCTTGTGAAAAATTCTTTGGTCCAAATGATTGTTTGTGAAAATTTCCTTGGTCCCAATGTTTGATCGTGAAAATTTCCTTGGTCCCAACGATTGTTTGTAAAAATTTCCTTAGTCCAAATGATTTTTTTTTTGTGTGTGTGTGAAAATATCCTTGGTCCAAATGATTGCTTGTGAAAATTTTGGCTTGTTCCTAATGACTGATTGTGAAAATTTCCTTGGTCCCAACGTTTGATTGTGAAAACTTCCTTGGTGATGCAAGGAATAGGAAAAGGAGGGGAAATGTTTTTATCAGAAGTCCCTTCCAAAGAAATACAGATATTTTGAGCGAAACTGGATGAGGATGAAGGGAGCGACATCATGTCTCGAATGATAAATGTGAAATAAGTGAAAATTTGTCATGTGGAAGACTACCACTAATCTAACATGTCTTAATTCCTCTGAACTAAAACAATAGATCGGGTCATTTAGGTGTGACACTACTTGTATACAAAAAGTATTCCTCCTTACTTTTGAGTAACATAAAACCATTTCTTGATCTCTCCACTAAACACAACAAAACAACTTCAAAAACAAATTGTCCATAATTTTTCTCACCAGGTCACAAGGATTTTATGTGATTGTAGACCCTTCCAGGTAGAAGGGCTTCAAATTATCAGGAAAATTGGGGGGGGGGGGAGAGAGAGCTCTTACTTTTTTAGGGGATTAAAGAAAATTAGCAGCATAGCACAGAAACCAGCACATCTAGTAAATTACCTAAGGCTTCTTGTAAGAAGCCAGATTGATTCAATGTCACGTAAGACTGACATACAGTGTATCAACGAATTTTGTAGCATATTCATCAGTATAAGGGGCTAGCAAAGCGGGAATGCCAATGCTGCATTTGAATGCAATTTACATGACTGTTTTTGTTTTTTTTTTTGTTTTTATTGAGCAGTACATACGTTGTACATATAAGCAAAGCCATTACATCTAGTGTGTCAATATGTTCATGAAATCAGAACAACTTAACCCCGCAATGACATACATGTACTTTGAGGAAGTTTTCCAGTTATAACATTCACAATTCATCGTAAAACATTCAATGATCGGAAGTAATATTTGATCAGTAAATCTGTTTGTGTGTTCCATTTACGGCCCTGAAAACGAGATTCCTTTCTTAAGCTGGTATAGTGCACAGGTAGGTAGTTTAGACCTTTCCTCAGAATGATACAACTGGAAACTTCTTTATGAAGGAGGGAGATTTCCAGTGAATCTATTCGGACACCGAAAAATAAATTTCAACCGCTATTCTCAAAATAAAGGTGGAGCGTATTCTTGAAAGACGTGGGGTTAGTTTTTCATTTCTTTTTTTTTTTTTAACTCTGAGGTGCATCACCTATAAAATTTCATATGAGATGTTGAGAGACATTATTCTTCAACCATGAAAAATTCTGTAACATTTGCAAAGGAGATATACAAACTTTAAGAGAACAAAAAACACAACAAAACATTGTACTTTCTATCCACCTACAACACTGCACTCGGCTGTCTTGGGGCTCTGCAAATGTCTGCACAACTCTCTCCTCACAAGGCACTTTGATACGGCTTTCACGACAGACACGAATCAAATGTAATGGGATCATAGTGATGATCAATGGTACTAAAGGTCTGAGTTCACTGGTATTTACTTGAACTCCCTATTTCATTTGGGTGCGTAAACATTTCTGGGTTTGCGGGGCTAATTAATTGAAAACACCCCAATTACTATGACTGGGTTTATAGCCACTAGATGTGGGCGGTCTAGAAATTTGCTCTTGTGTTTATTTTCGCCTTCTCTATTATGTTTCCTTCGCTAATGAGAGGGGTTCTTCCCCACGTCACATCACAGCCTGACAATTTGTCTGGATTAGGATTGACTAATCCCCTAATCCTCGCACCCGCATCAAATCCCGACCAGGAGGGATTAGCAATCCTTTCTTCTCTGCGCTCTCGTTTCCTCGCGGCAATCCTGCCTGTCTCCCTCTCTCAATGCAAATCTGCTAACCACCACCCCCCAATCTCATGAGACTCGGCTACCCCTGAAAGATGTGCTCGCGTCGACAGAGCACCCTCCCTCACTCTCGTCGATGAGACATTGGTGCGCTGATGAATTCCCGCTCTACCAGCAGAATAAAATTATCACTCTTTTTCGCGGCAGATCCTTAGAAGTGACTTCAAGAGAGTTCTAGCAGTTAAAGATTACCCAGAGGATCAACGCGCGTAAGTCAAAACCCACCACCTCAGATTACAATGTTTCTCCGAGCAACGCACACAATTACTGTCTGGTTCACAGACAAGTGTTGGAATCGGTTTCTCCAAAAACTAGCTTTTAATCTCTTATCTCCCATCACTATCGCATCACTCACAAGAGTGGATTTCCACTGTTTCTTGCATCTGATTGGCTGGAGGGAGATCCAACAAAACTCACAGTAGATTTAAGCCACAACCTCTGGGGCTGAGGCATGCTTTTTAGGCATTAGGCAGCTAGGTCCAAATCACACAGTCTGTTCAAATTTGAGAACTTCCAAGCTACCAGCAAGCATGGGCCCACATCTCTTCATTTCTATCAATTATTTGTATCAATAAAGAGCTCTTTTTTTCTGTATATCAAAACCTGTAAAGAGAAAATAGAATAAGTGACTTCAAAGCCCAGCAAAGTGTTTATAACAGAAAATGTTTATTTGACAGATTATATCTAAGATTTTTCTAGATAGCTGACTTGATGGTACATATGATTCTAGTACCAAGGGAAAGGCATGACTAAATTAAACCTACACGTACATGTAGAATGAACAGAACAATTGAAGTCTTGTCAACCATTTGTATCAAAGTACTGTAAAGTTGCAGCTGACAGATTTTTACAACAAATTCTGAATTCATACCAGTTTGGGCAGACAGACAGAAACATAATCAATAATGTTTGATAGTTTCATAGTCTAAATCATTCTCAATTGATATGTAAAAGTTTCTCTTCCCTAAGAATATGCTCTATGTGAACATGTTACAGAAATTTGACGAATTGACAGCCCCCATCCCCCATTCTGTTTTTTTACTTTCAGCACTGAGGTCTTTGCAATTGATGTTCCTAACTTCGTGGTGGTGGTGGTGACAGTGGACAGAAACAAAAGAGATGGGGGTGAGAAAGGAGGGGGGGGGGGGGGGAGGGGAGAACTGAGGTGAGGAATACTATAGGCACCGGAGCTCACCTGAGAACATGATCGTCTTGACAATGAAGACCAGGCCGTTGACCGCGATGACGATGTCTGTGTAAAAAGCAAAAAAACAAAAACAAAAAACTATGGATTAGAAAAAAAGATAGAGAGACAGAGAACCAAAATTGTCAGCAGGCGTGGTACTCCTGCGACATCTAGTAACACCAGTATCTATGGTGACTCTACATCAATCGCATCAATGGACTGCACACCATAAAGAGATTGCACGATTCATAAAATGCCTCTAATACATTGTATCTGATTTGAAACTTACAACAAATGTTTCATCAAAGTCAACAGATATCCAAATATCATAAACCATCTTTTCCTCTTTTCTACATTTTGATATAATATTTCATGTAGAAGATAAAAATGACAATCTCTCATATGGTGCATATGAGTCACTTTCCATGCCATAATTACACAACATTTACACAAACCTTGCTGTCTAAAAAGGAATTCTCACTATTTCTTTAGTACTCATATGGAAAGGTAACAAAGGAGCATGAACTACATCTCAGCAAAAATACAGTACCAATGCACAGATGGTCTGTGTGACATCACCGGGTTGCCAATTTAGAGAGTTCCAAAGAAGCAACTTCCTAAACTCTTGGCAAACACATAACTCAGGGAGGGATTACCCAAACACATATCTCCTTTTCACTGGGCTGGAATTCTTGAACATGCTTGTATTCACTGAACGTGTTGGGGGCACTGGTTCCATTTCGACCACTTCATTCGCAAGAGCACACCGTTGCCGGTTGTGAAAGCCGACACCCTTCGCCTACCAACCTTACAAACCCAGCCACCACGCCCTAACCCCTCTTCTTACCCCCCAGCACCACAAGTGGGGAGGTGTTTACCCTTGCTAAGTGGTGGATTAACCTTTGGACACCTGCTGCTCTTAGTCCCTAAAACCAGAAGAAAGCACTGCACTCCTATTCACACTAGAAAGAAGAAGAAGAAGAAGAACAAAGTCAAGTCTTTCTTTCCCCTTGAAAGAGTATAACCTTTTACCCATGGACATTGCTGTTGCCACCAAAACCAAAAGTTCAAGTGATAATGTTCATATGAAGAGTTTGTTTGCAAAAACCGATAAGTCCATATTTACCAAATGGAGATATTTGCGATTAATGGTCAAGAAAAATAAAGAGAATGATAAGAAAAATTTTATTTCTTTTGACCACAACTTTAAAAATGTACCTTTATATGTAGTGACCGATATGTCATTTAAAAGGTATTATTTTGTACTTTATGACAGAGTCCGTACTTCAAAATCTTCAAAAATGGACTTATCGGTTTTTGCGAACAAACTCTTCATATGCAGATGATCATATTGATGATGATAAGGTAATAGATAAACAAATGCTTACAAATGCTTACAATTACCATTGTTACTATTACATGCACATTGACCATCATCACTACACCGATCTTTAATACTAAATAAGAGTACTCCTAGTCTTATGATGGTGATGCCATAATAATCTAAGCGTTGCTTACAAGAAAAACACACAAACAAAAACAAAGAAAAAAAAATGCTTTCACATACTGTATACGTCATATATTTCGCGAGTCTAAATTTTCGCAAATCGGGAATTCCCGACAATTTCGCGAGTGGTTAAATTCCTGATTGTGGAGTCCTGTACTGAATGGAGAAATGTACACACGTACGTAACATTCACATCGAGGATCAGAGTCAATATTTTCGCTTGTCTTTAATTTCGCGAATAGCACCCAACTCGCGAAACAAAAACTTCGCAAAATATTCGGCGTATACAGTACATTGATCATACATTAAAAGCTTTTTTCTATTTTGAGGCCATAATTAGGACAAAAAAGTAATTCATACTTTTCTCAACATAAAGAAAAGGCATCACCAATAAACAGAGCATGCATTTCTTCAGTTACATTGTTTCACATTTCATTTTTATATCACAGAAAAAAATAACTCCATGAAAAAGGCAAATGCAATGCAGTGTACAGAAGAATGAAGTGAATTGACACCTGCAATAAGGGGTTTTGTTTCAGTTAGGTATGTTGTTTTTGGTATGTGTGTATGTATCTTATGCATTTAATTCAACTTCTCATATTCACTTAAAGCTGATATTTAAAATGGATATTTTTTCCATTCAAGTACAGGGTAGTTCAATGTACATACACTGTACAAGTATTCTCTTATGATGCACATTAATGTATAATATACAATGAAATACATTTACTTCATTTTATCTACATCCTATACACAGATTAGTGCCAACTTGAAAACTGAACCTGATCAACTACGACAATGGAACATGTGTGCATGAGAGAGCTTCATCTTTAGTAGAGTTAGCCTGAGACAACCAAAAAGGCATATCATCACACTGTTCTTTTCTTCTTCTCCTTCTTCCTTTTTTTTTTTTTCTTTCTCATGTGAAAAGGTTGAGGCGGAAAGCCGGGGCAAAAGCCACTTAATCTTTCTTCAAATCCTGCCACTCTTAATAGTCCCCCATGGTCGGTCCGGCGAAAGGGGAGAGATGGAGTGAGGGAGAGGGTAAGGAGGAGAAAGTACAGACGACACCGCCATATGTCGCTTCGCTTCCCAGCAACGACGTGCACTCTAATCATCACACTTATCCTTCCCCCTCCATCCCCACTCACTGCCCCCCCCCCCTCTGCGAAGCTACACATACAAACCTATGCTCCTTTTCCTTGTCCTTTTAGCTCTTCCGCTCTCTCGCGTCCTCCCCCGAACAATTGCCGCCGCGTCGTCCGTGGCGACATCTATCATCGCCGTTGCTCTTCCGTACCCACCTCCCGAACTCCCCCTTCTTATTGCTTCCTCTGGCCACTTCTAATTCCCCGCCTCGCGCTCCTCTCTCGCAGGAAAACAACCAAAGTGAAACGTCTCCAAAATTGGGACTAAATATCCACGACATCTCTACCCTCATGTTGTTATTGTCTCTGCCTTTTCCTTCTTCTTTCTTTTTCTGTCATCATATTCGTGCCTAATTTTCATTACAGCGCAGCCAACGACCGGCAGAAATCAAACACTGACGAAATGTGCGGAGGGATCGGGATTGTTTGGGGGATTGTTTTTTCGAAGATTAATATTCGCCTTGGGGGGTGGGAAGGTAGCATTATTTTTTTTTCCCCCCATCTTTATTTCTTTCTTTTTTCTCCTCGGCTTGCATGCCGTTTGAGGTGTTACACCACCTGTTAGCAAAAGGACAGACAAAAAGTCGTAGCCTCGGACACTCTCTTGATGGTTACTTGCTGACAGTTCCTCTCAGTGCCGTCTCCATGGGCATGAAGAGTCTTTCTGGGACACAAAACATCATCTGAAACTGGCATGGACTTTTGTTTGGTACAGGCATGACCACTGCACTTTTCCCACTTCTCTTGTCCCCCCCCCCCCTTTTTTTTTTCAAGTGAACTTAAAAAGACATGGAAGATATACCTATACATTCTTTGTCCTGGCATGACTAAAAGGACCACCTTGCACAAAACGAAAACAGAAGTTGGACGTGGAATTTGTTTTCTAAGGAGAAGTCAACCTGAAAAGGAAGACAAAAGAAGAAGAGGAGGAGTAGGAGGAGGAGGAGGAGGTAGATGAAGAAGTAGAAGAAGAAGAAGAAGAAGAAGAGAAGAAGAAGAAGACGAAGAAGAAGACGACGAAGAAGAAGAAGAAGAAGAAGAAGAAGGAGGAGGGGGAGGAGGAGGAGAAGAAGTAGAAGAAGAGAAGAGAAGAAGAAGAGAAGAAGAAGCAGAAGAAGAGAAGAAGAAGTCAAAGAAGAGGATGATGATGATGATGATGATAAAGAAGATGAGGAAGGAGAGAAAAAGAAGAGTGATGACAAACAGTTGTACAAACAGTGACATTTGGGTACAGACATGGACAGATCAGAAACGCCAAGATCTCTAAGATGCATTGGACGTGAGAGCACATACTGGAACATGTGTCCAGGCATAAACACATCCAAAGAGTCATGCATCACCAAAGGGGCAACGCCATATGGGCCGGACAGCGAGACAACCGACATGGAATTGTATGACTGGTTCTATGCTCTTTGAATGACCACTTGGCAAAATGGGACAGTCAGGCATAATTAATCCACGAGGTGTCAGATAACCATAATCCTCATATCTGTGTTGGTTGGTGTCATATTTTTATATAATTTACTATGTAATTTTCAACATTCATTCTTGGTTTTTCACAAGGCAAAAGATTTATTGAACTTTAACAAATTCCAACTAATCTTTGTCAAATATAGGATATGGAGTCAGATTCAGCACTGCCATCACACACTGTGAACAAGATAATCATTTTCTGTAGCACGACACCCTAAGAGTTAAAAGGCTAAACCAACATTTTGTCCCATCTGTATTTTTGTTGCTGCACATCCTGTGTGCACACAAAATCACAGCATGTTTAAATCCTCTACCGTATCAATAACTGCTAATGCTCTCGTGCTGAAAAGTGAGATTTGGAATGGCAACGACCTACCACAAATCTGGCACCAGCCACTGACATACCTACTGCAAATACTCCTTATCAGGGCTGATGACAATACCAAGTCAAAATCAAGGAGGTACACAACAAAGCTATTTGGGAGATACCTGTGTATCACAATAATATTAGTGATTTTTTTTTTTTTAATTCTTTTGTCAGAACTTGAAGAAGTTCATCTTTCAGGCAGCATACTGTAGAATCAGGAAGACTTGGTACATGTATGTCTTGATTTTTATCTGCATTGTGAATTCAATACCTATTCCTCACAGTTTATGAGAGAAAAAGGGATTCTCATACATTTTTGGGCACTCCTTAATTGGGTTGCTTCTCTCCAGTCTCTAGGTGTGCTTGGCGTGTGAGTGCTTTGTACATCAGTCTTGAGCAGACACTAATGATTATCTACAGACACTGGTGTAAGGTAAGATTTGTAATTTGAAATAATTCTGTAAATAAAGATTTGGCATAAATATTCTTAGGGGAATGAAAATGGCCCAAATAAATTCAAACAGCAACAACAACAACAACAACAATGTTAGTCTTTTCTCAAGACCATCAAAGTACATTGTAATCATAGATTTAGAGTGATCTTAGGGTATGGAAAGTCAGCCTGCAATCTTTCATCAGGTTTGGGAGTTTTGATTGTTGTGTTGTTGTTTTTTTAGTGTGTGTGTGTTTTGTTCTGTGCTGTTGTGTTTATTTTGTTTTGTTGTTTGTTTGTTTTGGAGTTGTTTTCTTCTTTTTCTTTTTCTTTTCTTTTTTTTGGAGGGGGGGATGGGGGTATAACAAGACTTTAGGACTTACAGACGATGGCAGCAAATATTCTTGACACGACCATGCGTTGGAGGAGCCTGAAGGGGAGATCCAGGGGGCTGAGGAGGGACTCGAACCACAGCCGCTGCTCCTTCTCCGACTTCCACTTCAGCCGGGATACCTCAAAGATGTTGTGGAACTCCTGCGATGAAGAAGGGATGCCGGAGAAGATAGGCATCACTGATTAAGGGGGGGTGGGGATGTTGCTAGGATACCTGGTAAGTCTTTCATATATGCCTACAATCTTTTAACCCGAGCAAGTCTTGGGAGTAATTCTGGTGCAGAAATTATCATTTCCTCATCGCTGCATTGGCAACTCTGAATTAATTTGCATATCTCATACTGGAAAATGATTAGGTAGAACTGTCTGATTCTTTTTTTTCATTCAAGCTGCACAAAATTGGAAAATAATTACAGAAATTTGTCAATTTGAGGGAAAACAGGAATTCTAACTTTCAAAGTGTATCACACAAAACCACAAAAACGTGGCGTGCAGGACTTGATGGCGAAACGTTTGCTTCATAGTATACAAAAGTCTCTCATCTCGGAACGAATTCATCCTTGAATTACCATGTATACCTTATTTCTTAATAATGAGTCAGAATTTTTTTTAAATCAGGACTTCCTGAGAATGTCACAAGCAGTTAGCTTCATGATCAAAGAGTATGGCAATGAATGGAGAAAATCATACTCGCGCACATCGCATACATGTCCCCATTAGAGATAATATTTTCATGTGTTGCTGAATTCACAAATAACGCCAGACTCACAAAAATTGGTGAAAATACAGACCTGACGATATATATGGCATATAGAGTATTACAAATTACATTTTACATCATTTCATTAAACTGAAATAAAAAGTATTGCAACAAAACAATACCGATACGACATATAACGCTTTCTCGTGCTCACCTGCAGGTCCAGTTTCCCTGTGCCACTCGTATTTAAGGTCTTGAACATGAGGAGGACATCTCGTTTGCTTTTGCGCGGTGCGTAGTACTTCAGGACCCCTTCAAAGTGAGGGAAGGTCACTTTACCTGGATGCTAGGAGAGAGAAAAGATAAAAAGTGAGAGAAAATAATTATGTAACTCTCAACGGTGAGGCGGCGTCTAGACCACTGCTCAATTCATACCACATTTCTGATGTTAGAGGCAATATTTACCATTTGCACATGAAACAAAACCCAGCTTTGCTGCTTCAAAATAGTTCTAAAATGTGAGTTACATGTAGAGATATAAAAAAAAACGTAAAAATGCTAATCAGTATAAATCAATGCACTTAATAATTATTGTTAAATATGCAATATGTGAATAATAGTTATAATAAGAACGTTTCTAGCATACACCATCTACAGTAAGTGTTACGGTTTATTGAGAAAATTAGTGATATCTCCTCTAATACTGTATACATTGTTATTTTCACGTACAGATATTTTCGTGAATGAGGAGGTCACGGATATTTTCGCGAATTGACACAGTGGCCTACATAAGCGTACTACTACCTCAGAGTATGGTGACATTTTCTTGTGTTGCTAAATTCGCGGTCCAACTGAGATTCGCAAAAATTCACGAAAATTAAACCCTCGCAAAAATAACAGCTTATACAGTATATGGTACATTTGTAGGACATTTTGTGATGCAACTGACTTATACATATGCATCAAATGTAATGACTCGAACATTTTTAAATCACTGCTCCTAACGGTAAACAGTACCTTTAATAAAGACCCAGCAGCTTGGGAAGTCTTGGAATGGGAAGGCTGGCCCTATTTGGATATATTCGAGAATCCCCATAATAAACTGCATACAGCTTTATCACTGATCTCTACATAAGTACACAAAAAGCCAAAGAACCTCAACAGGAGTTGACCATTACCAATGAGTCTCATCAATAAGCACAATATCTATCTAATGTGACCTTGCATCACAAAATCAACAAAAAGTCGCCAGACATGGATTTTTAGTTACACGTAAGGGCTGATTCTTACAGAGCAGACTCTAAGCTTTAAAGGGAAGATAAACCCCAAGAGCAATGTGGATTGAGTGAAAGCAGCAACATTAGTAGAACACATCAGTGAAAGTTTGAAGAAAATCGGACAATCGATGCAAAAGCTATGAATTTTTAAAATTTTGGTGTTGGAACCGCTGGACGAGGAGACTACTAGAGGTTATGACGTATGAGTGGACAACAATACCAAGAAAATATAAAGAAAATTCTACAAAAATCCATTTTTCATGAAAATTACAAATTCCATCAACTTGATATTGACATATGTTAGGGGTAGCAATTATTCCCCCTGCTTTCTGAAAGAGGCTGGTCCATTGCTCTTTCATAATTCTAGAAAAGTGAATTTTTGTTGAATTTCCTTTATATTTTCTCTGTATTGTTGTCCACTCATACGACATATCCTCTAGTAGTCTCCTCATCCAGCGGTTTCAACACCAAAACTTTAAAAATTCATAACTTTTGCATCGATTGTCCGATTTTCCTCAAACTTTCACTGATGTGTTCTACTAATGTTGCTGCTTTCACTCAATCCACATTGCTCTTTGGGTTTACCTTCCCTTTAAAATGATGTATCACTCAATTCAAATGGAGTACCCTAACCTATCTAAATACTAGATATAAAGCACACACTCTGGAAAAGTGTGAACTGAGAAAAGAGATGCTGAAGTACAGAGTCTATTCAAGCGCTTAATCTTCACCAAACCGTGCTAGCTGTGTAATGAAAGGGACAAAACACAGGATGTCAAACACCGGAGCAACAACATGAAGGGATTATCAGATTATCCTGAAATTGAGCATGTTCTAATCAATTCTGTCCATGATTAATGCCAACTTTCAAAGCAGTAGTGTTATCCTTTCAAAAGTTATTAGACTTGAAAGTGAAGAGTGTGCAAAGGATTTCAAGAAATGAAAGAGGGACTCTAAGACATACCCGATCATTCTATTCTCCCCCATAAAAGGGTTGTAGAAGAACTGCTGAAAACACACTTTCCCATCAATGTTATGATCCCAAATTAAAGAATAATCTAGAAGAAGGATAGCTCTTTCAGAAAATATGAAAATCTCTATATTGAGTAGGTTGACCATTTCACCTTTTTTGACTCCTCATGTAAAATCAAGGGTGCGACTTTTTGTTCGTTTTGTGATGCACGGTCACATATATCTGATAGACTCTCATGATCATCAAGTTGTTTGTTTTTGTTTTGTTTTTTGCCCCAGAGTGCAAAATTTCTTTATATTTCATTGTTTTTCAAACCAGCCTTGAGATCACAAAATACCAGTGTTCTCCAGTCCCATGCTGAATTTGTTATAATGAGAGTCCACTGTACTGCAAGGTGGGACTTTCCTATCAAATTGGATCCATGATGCTAGCAACAAACATTGAAAGGGGAATTTACCTAAAATGTACAATGTACACATGGATTCAGTGAATGCAGACATCAGTGAAATTTGAAGAAAATCGTGTGGTCTGTTCAAAGGTCATGAATTTGAAAGTGTTGGTTAAATCTATGTGCTGTCACTACTGGACAAGAAGACTACAACAATTTGTGATGTCACAGTAGGGCAACGATATTCAGAAACTATAAAAGAAAATTCACCCAAATTTTATCTGTTTTAATGAAAAGAGCACATTCCTTTACCTTGTTACTGATATACATGCATGTTAAGGGTAATACCATTTCTCCTGCTTTCTGAAAGAGGTAACCTGAAGTGCTCTTTCATTATGCCAGAAAATTGAAAATATGTTGAATGGCCTTTAATGGTGAACCTGGTGACACATCCCATATCTACAGACATCTACATTTTAAAGGGATTGTACAGTTTCGGTTGAGACCTAATTTCAGATTTCTAACATTTTTTGGTGAGACAATGAAAAACCTCGTATGAAATATGAAAGAGCATGTAATTTTATGAGGAATTCAATGTTTATTTGATGAAAATTGGTTTTGAAATAGCTGAGATATCCAAAAAGAGCGATTCTAATAAAGTGTGGGACCCACACTTTCACACGATCGCTTTGTTTTACCTTGTTTTTGGATGTTTCCATCATTCCAAACCCGATTTCCATCAAGTAAACTTTGAATTCCTCTTAAAATGGTATCCTCTGTACTATTTCATAAGTGTTTTCTTGGTATCTCACAAAAAGTTAAAAGCCCAATTCTCACCTCCACCAAAACTGTACTATCTCTTTAATGTCTCTCTAGAAAAGATGAGAGTGACAAAAAAAAAATGAGAAAAAGAAAGTGATTTGTTTGCCAAATACCTTGAAAGCCCAAAGCCAAATGTTTGCCGTATGCCCTATTAGTTGTGAGCCTGTTGTGATTGTTCAAATCCCTTAATGGCGGAATCCAAAGGGGGTTTTAAAGTCACTTTAATGGGTAGCACTGAGTGACGTGGGGGGGGGGGGGAGGGGAGGAGGGGGAAGGGGGAAGAAAGCCAGTAGAGAGATATGTGATGGGATAGGGATGCTTTGCGGCGATGACACGCCCAGCACCGATCTTTTTCACCGCCGTCGACGCTCTCCCGGTGCTTCTTTGCATCCCCCGAGTGTCTCGAACGAGTGCGAGGATTAACGCGGGATCAGCAGCATACCTTGACAACCACCGATTTTTGTGATTGGTGGGTGAAAATTGGATGTGTCGTTATGGGATCAGTGTGTATGTGTGTTTTGTATAAACTGTCTGTATATTTGTGTGTGTGTGTGTGCATTTTTTTTTTCTCTAATACAGGGGGGTATTTTGCTCTTGATGCTTTTTTTTTATTTTGTTTTGTTCTGTTTTATTTCGCTTCCTATACCATGCCACTGATTGCTGGAAATTCAGTAAAGATTTCCCAGTCTTGCAAAGTGAACATGCTATTGATCTCCTTCATTTGATATGGCATATTTAATACTCTGAATCTTCAAACCTACTGACTGTTTAATCTGGACTACGTGTATGTAAGGAATCACTGACCTATCCATATAGTTGCCTGTTTTAGAACAAAGTACTCGGCAAAAAGCCAAGGGAAAAAAATCATATCATCAGGCAAGAGGTAGCTACAAGTATGTCAAAGAAAGCCTGCTGAAGTTCAATGACCTACAGTGTGTACAGATATATGAGACCAAAGTACAGAGTGCAAATGTACCCACTGAGGTACAGTTGTATGATGTTATCAACCATATATTACAGGTGACTCAAGCCATCAAACTCCTATCTAGTAGATACAAATTCTATTGGGAATATCAAAATTTTGCTAGGCATGGGGTTAAATTGCAGGAATAAATCTAGAGTATGGAAGGGATCGTATTTGGTGTAGCTCTTTGTATAAAATGAGAAAGCTTGGATAGACTGATTCATACATTAAAAAAATCATGCTTTTGCCCAAGTACTTCTTTCAATAGTCAACTTTTGCAAAACTTTTCCCTTCTATCAGAAATACTTGTTGCCAGGTTATTACAAGACATCATTATCGGGAATCAAAGGATGTCATCATCTGGTGATTTCATGTCAAAAACAGAAATTTAGTGAAGACTTTATGTACTGTAAATCAATAGTAGACTCATAAGATGCCGACATTGCCACATCTTCCATTTGCAAATGTGGTTGTACCTAATATCACTCACTCTTTCATAAATGTGTCTGAAACTTTAAAAGTTCCTCAACTTTCTTGTCTTAGGTCCAATTTTGGTGAAACCTCTACCATTCTCTATGTCTGATTTTGACTCCCTTTAACAAGACCAACTTGAATGCATTGTGGCATCGCACTTTAAGGACGCCACCCAATACCAGCGCTCTGGCAAAAGAGGCTCGTCATAATCTGCCACTGATGAGGCGTCAGATCACCGCCGATCATTCCCCGCTCCCGTCCGTCAGCCATCGCATCGGAGGGGATAAGCGCAGCGGCTAAACTTAGGAAATGAGACAGTCGTAACTCGAGAGCGCCTCGTCTTAATGCAATTACGTCTGACGATGTATCGCGGAAGACAAGTGCGAGGGATGCCGCGCGCCGAAGAGAGAGTCTGGAAGACCCTCCTTGTGTTTTTCTTCATCATTATGCGCGCTTTCTGCTACAATCTACGAGATGATCCATGATTCCAGCAATACAAAGGAGATTCGACAAATCGCATCAAATAAGTCCCAATGATCACGGTTACGGCATCTGATGACAAACGATCAGGGCAATGTTGGTAGCAAGCAGCTCTCTTCTTGTGCAAAATCTTTCATGTAAATGCCACACAAACTCGGTAGAAGTCAACTTTTACACGTACTTCAGGAAAGCTGTCGCTATGTTTTCAAATCAAACTACAGTACCTCGTGCATTTGTCAGAAGAATCTGTGACATATCTTGAATTTTCCTGAAATTTTCTTTAAAAGAGAACATCAGACACCATCGATAACATCTTGAACAGACACCTGTTTCGGATCTCTCTCATAAACTGTCCTTTATGATACTTGACTTAGTTTAGGGTGCTTCAAAATTACCTCTTTGCTGGAAAAGGGCAACTAGAACTAAGTAAGGAGCAAGTAAACCATTAGTGGGTACTGGCCTGTATCCAATGGTAATGTATGGTACAGGACACTTGCCTGTATGCCTATCCAGACAAGTGAGAGAGGTGTCAAAGATGTAATACGCTGGATTGAATGTGGTACCAGTGGTGAAAACACTCTTAAATGGTGGTGCCACTGGTGAGAAAACCAATAGTGGTACTACTGACAGGAATACAAATGGTGGTACCACTGACAAAAACACCTTTGATGGTACCATTGGTGAGAACAGGAATGGTGGTACTATTGATGAGAACATGAATGGTGGTACTGTTGATGAGAACCCTTAGTGAGAACAGTAAGGGTGGTACTTCAAATGAGAACTCTATTGGTGGTACCATTGGTGAGAACAGTAATGGTGGTACTATTGATAAGAACATGAATGGTGGTACTGTTGATGAGGACAAAAACAGTGGTACCATGCATTGGGAAAACACCATTAGTGGTACCACTGATAAGAACACAAATGGCGGTGCCACTGATAAGAAGATGAATGGTGATGGGGACATCCAAATCATGGTACCATTGATGAGAACACCAATAGTGGTACCACTGATGAGAACACCAGGGGTGGTACCATTGTTACAAACATTCAGTGTGATACATACCATTGGTGAGAGCACCAACGATGGTACCACTGGGAATAGCATCACTGGTGGTAATACAGGTGAGGATGCCAATGGAGGTACTATTGGCAAGTTGAAGAAAGGAGGTAAAACGATGGTGGTCATAACTTACTCTTCTACTGCACAGGAGCCGGAAGGCTTTGCTCGTTGCTATTCTCTTGTGCAGCATCAGCTTCTTGAATTTGTTCTTCTCTATTGCAGTGAAAGTGTCGTAGACAACAGCCAGTAGCTACAGAGGAGCAAAAAACAACAACCAAATACAGGTATAAATATCACAGCTCTTAGAATTAGAAGAACATCAGAGGAAGGACTGGCAGCCAACCTCTAATTTGCTTGACAATATAAAGTCTGCTTGTTTAAAAATGTCCAATCTCCCCCAACCCCCTACCCCGCACACACACACACACCTTGTGACAATCCTTGACGATTCAAGATGTACCACTATCTTTTATGGCCCTTCAATATTTCCACATTTCTATGGTTATTGTTGAAGTACTGTATCAATGATTCAATCCTGTATAAAATATCTTTTGTTGTATAAAACATAGTAAAAACTTCAAAAAGCTTGTTATAGCACTTGTCTGTGTCTTTGAATTACTACTAGGTGAACATATGTACAATTGAAGGTTGACTTATTCATGTTAAGTGTGCTCCTTTTTAATGACAAGCTTCTATCTTGCAAATGACAACATTTTTGGCATGTTTACACATTGCACTTTGACAGCACAGACTTACATCACATAGGAAAATGAAATGAACCACATCAGAGCAAATCATGGCATTGCTCAGAACAGGTTTAAAATCAAAGTTTGTCATGCTCAAGTACAAAAAAAAAAATGGAAGAAATACATAATGATAAAGCTGATTTGCTGTCTAATAGGCTGTATGTCCAATCCTCCCAGAGGTTTCATTCACTCATAGGACATTTCCACATCCTTTCCAAACATTCCTAAATAGTTAATACAAAAGTGCAAACAAGTGGGGGCATCCCCCGATTGCACTTCCCCCGCGAGGACACATCCTGCCCAATCGCCCGCTCTACACATGCTCAACATTTTCTACCCCTGTCTTCCATTTCCTGGTACAGCAATGTCACTACAATAGCACCCCTCCCCCTCTCTCTCTTTAAAGTAAGCCCTGACAGCCAATATCACTACCCTTGCGAATAAACCCACTCCTCTGCACCTCATATCAAGTGCTTAACAGTCCCTGTGATACCTAGCGAGAGAGGGAAACTGCATGTGCTTCGGATGGTATCGATTTGTCATCACCCTTTGTTACTGCGGCCTCAAAAAAAAAAGAGAGAGAGAGAGAAAAAAAAAATAAAGAAAAAGTGATTGCTCAACAATAACCTGAGGGCATACCTGGAATAATTTTTTGCTGGCAGGTTCCCCTTCCCCACATCTTTTTTTTTTTTTGGATCTCATTTGATCTCTTCGAAATCCTTCTCTTGAGGTCTGGCATGGTGAAATAGAATCATGACTAAACCTCCCATAATGGACTAGTCCCGTTTCCTCTTGGTAACATGCTGGTTTGACAGCTACGTTTCACTTTTGAACTTTCGCAAAAATTGTCCTGGTTCTGCTTCCAAGTGCTGAGCTTCCAACTCTGACATCAATTTTGTGGTCTGTATTTGTGACCAGCGACAATGGTTCCAGGCAAAAGTCGCAAGAGCAAATTCCCTCCTAAGCGGGGTACAAAAATTTTGACCATTATTTTTGTCGATTTTGGTTTTTTGCAGAAATAGAATCCTTGATATGTTTTCTACACATACACTAAATTTCATAGCATAAGACTTTCCAAGCGAAAATGGAATTTTAAACATCCCATATTGGATTGCACTCGTCAGTTTCGATCTTCTTTCGAACGCCGCACCAATGTGCCCAGTGTTGCTATGGCGCAGCGTGTCGCGTGTGATTGGCTAGTGGGTCGCACACATTTACATAGTTCGGCTTTCGGAGACACGTCTCACAGTGTTTCCGGAATGTTTTGTCCACGCGTGCATGCTCCATTGTTGTTGCTACAATAGATACGCTCGCTTTGCAGTGTAAGCTCTTTGACTTTTACTAACCAAGCTCTTCTACCGCTACGTTCCACAGCGGAAGTGAAACAAAAAGTGAACAAGAATGCTAACTTCTAACGTGAAAACAGATACATGGGGAACATGGTTTGAACCCATCAGAATCGCAAATCGCCACACAAATGGTGCAACATGCGATCAAAAACTCACATTTCAATTGCAGCAAAATGACATAATCTTGTAAAAAGGAAACATACAATATTCTCGAAAATGCGGGCTCGTGGTAACTAATTGTGACAGAAGGTTGACTCATGAGACAGCAGAGGAGAGAAAAGGAGCGGACATACAATTGCGCCAAACTAAGTAGTCATGTGTGTGTGTGTGTGTGTGTGTGTGTGTGCGCGCATGTGTGTGTGTGTGTGTGTTTTCTATGATAAACACCATCGCACAGTGCTACACATGCACGGCTTGAAAAAAAAAAATTAGCAGGAGGCGTGATCCTTGTCATCAGCTCGAGCTGTTAGCAATTTTTGTGCCCGAAAGGGTCCCCAATGATGAATATACAAATCAACCACAATGGAAACGCAATTTGTAAAGATGTGGACACTGGACATGAATGCGCCATCTGCTCTTGTTACTGTATACGCTATAATTTTCGCGAATTGCAGCTGTCACACATTTTCACGAGTGGTTAAATTCGCGATTGGGGGACCAGAGAAAATATGAAGTGGCATAGAAAGTGTGAATTTTCAACTTGTTACTAGGCCACTAGCAAATAAGAATGATACTAGTTATACACTGCATGAAAAAAAAAACTTCACAAACTCTGCGAACTAGTAAGTTAGAATTCAACATTTATGATTTTTGAAGTGGTTAAGTCCATCGCGCTAGATTTCTGACGAGCAGTACGAGGGGTACGAGTAAATTCAGCGGCAACCAGCTGCTGGAGCATACGAAGCCCCGGCCCCTAAAGTTGTAAAGACGTAGCAGCATGCAAACGCAAGAGCTAGAACTAGTACATGTAATCAAGGGTGACACGCCACGCGTTTGTAACGTTGTGGTGCAATGGATTGGCTCTCTACAGTATTCGTAAGTAGACGTGGACGTGCTATACGTACGTAAACAAGCTTAGCCAGTATGGTCTGTTCGGTAAGCCGTGACATGGTACACTAGTACTGAAATGTTTGTATCATCAAGGCAAGGGATTTATTTTGGAAGGTAATATTTTCGCGTGTTGTTAATTTCGCGAATAGCTCCCGACTCGCGAAATTTGCGAAAATAAAACCCCCGCGAAATATACAGCGTTTACAGTATGTGTACACACAGGTGGGGTGTGTGGATGCCATTGGGTAATGCGTGCACCATACACACATACTCCAGCAGGCTTGCAATTATCCTATCCGCCATCTAGAAAGACGTATTGGTAAACAAACCCGAACGAAACCCATTGTGTTCTGCTCCGCACGCTGAGTTTTTTCAGCCATTATTGTACTTCTCTGATATCCCACCCAAAAAACAAAAAAAAATTAACAAAGTATCACGAAACAACGAAATAAAAAAACAAACAGGCTTTGAAACTGTAGCAATAAAGAGTCTACTGCAAACCAGATGTTCAGGTGTATTCAATTTCGCAGAGCCAAGATTCATGCAATTACGTAAAATGCACACAAAGTTCATATCTACACTATACATGCATTGCATGCCAGTGGCAATTCACGAAAATTTCATGCTGCAGAACAGCCGTCGGCTCCAATTCCTAAAAAATTTAATGCCGCAGAAATATCTCACACTGCATTATGTTCGACAGGCTTTCTGTCCTTACAGTTGTTGTTCGCAAGAGTTCACCAAATTTTCTCGCTCATATCGCGCACACACACTCACCAGGTTTATGAGGAAGTAGAGCTCGAGAACGAGAAAGACGATGAAGAAGATTGCAGAGAGCGGGTTGTGGTTGTAAGCCGGCATCATGACATCTGGAAAGCTGTAAAGAATCAGTTGGACCAAAACTAATTGAAAGGGCGAGCAATATCTATACCTTTCTGGCTTTTTGCAAGAAGCACATTTGTGATAAGAATAAAATGATTAGAAATGGAGGGGGACACCAGTTCTATTTTAATTTAATCTCTAGTGCAATAATGATCTTTCTAAAAATAGACCTATACAAAACAGCTTTAGTGATGCATGGATTTTACTGCTGTGAAAGTAGTAACTGCTATGCAATGCAACAAAATTGTACTATGATGATCACACAAATAGATGTTTTCTACATCATAATAATAATTTTACCTTATTTTGGATCTCACTATTTCAATCATACCATTAAGAATTCAGATATTCATAGAATATTAAAGGCAATTTCTACAGTCATCATATTCAGCACAGTTCCTATTTTATTTCATACAACAATGTATATTCCTCACATAGACACTATGCCACATTAATGAAGCAACTAACATTCTACATACATACAAGATTGCATATCACTTAAATTTTTGCTATGTTCACGGGGCATCAACCCCAATCAAAGCCATTCCACTTACTTTGCCGTTGTCATTAAAACAAAGAGATTTACGAAGCTGTCCTGCAGCGTCTGGAAATAGATATCATCCTCCACCGTGACAAATAAGTAGAATCCTGCAAGAAAGATATAAAAATTGGACTGAAGATGAATAAGAATATAGCACAAATGTTGTACCAGTGAATGCAACAAGTCTCTGCTCTCTTGCACTCTCATTACCACATACATGTATGATATTTATAGTGCCACAGAAGTCTTCTTTAGTTCAATTCATTTCCAGTTTCAAGATACAAAATATCAAAAATTCTAAATTCAATATATGCTGACATATGCAATTCAGTATACAGTAAGTCACAGGAATCATAAAAATCTGAGCAAATGATGTACGGTATTTGTTTCCATGTTAATGTACTCAAACATTGCACAGATCTTATCGAGAGGTCACAAACACACGAACAGAGGCGAGAAAGGCAGTAGGACATTGCTTTTAAACAAAAAGAAAAAGAGAAATGAATAAACAGCTAAGCTCATAACAAGAAGGCAACGCACAAAAACAACATCCTGTGTACCTGCACGCTTACGTAACACCTCAATTATAAGTTTGTGCATTGTCATCAGTCTGTGTATTACCAGGATACTCATGCAAGACTAGTGCATTTTTATACACACTAGGCAAAAGGCAGGAAGGAAGGGCTGCCTGCTGAAGGGGTTTGCCGGAAAATCATCATCTTTACTGCAAAAATCTTCTTCTCACTGAGATGGAACGAATTCAGAATCCACATGACACATTGACACACTCTAGGTATCAATTTTGAAATCATGATTATTGTTAGCTGACAAGGCTGAAGTCACATGGCTGCCATGATTTGTACACATGCAGGTATTTGTAAATATCATCAGCACAAATACAGTAGATTCAGCGAGTAAAGAAGTGCCTTCTTAACCCTGGTGATGGGGCAACTTTAAACAGGGCCAAAGAGAACTGGGGTATCCATCAAAGCAACATATGTATCTTCACAGAAATGTATTGCCACACCATGGCTCGACTACCTGCTCTGTCTTACTCCCCAGCACGCTGCTTCTGGGCCCTGTTGCACACAACTATGATGCCTTTACAATCATTTTTCTATAATCGATGGTAACCACCACTGATTTCTTGGCTCTGATTGGCCATGGAATAGTGTTGCTATCAGGATGGTAGTTACCGGTGCTCACAGAGTTACCATTAATTGTTAAGTTACCACAATTTTATGTAACGGAGCCAGGTGGCTACTAATCTCTGAAAACGTGCAGTGGTGTCGTTTACACCGAGAGCACTTGCCTAGTATTGAGAATATGATCATGAAGTATGCAAGCAGAAAGAGCATCTCCATGATTGGCGGTAGAGACTGGATCATCTGGCGAAGAACTCTGGGATTTAAAAAAACAAATAAACAAGCACACAAAACAAGTCAAAGACAAAAGAAAAAGTCACTTTACAGTCAGGAATGAGAAGCACAAATATGAAACACTGCCCTCTTTAAACAGCATTGATCCCAATCAAAGTTGGAACTGGAATGGTATGTGCAGCATTTTGGCCCAAACAAACAAACATTTCATTTAACAGTGAGATGAAAAGTAATAACATCATTCTCATCATTTTTCATGGTATAAGGTGTCACCTAGTTGCCTGTAGAATGAAAAAGTCTAATCAATGAACTCTCATGGATACCTCAGAGTTCAGCAGGCCATTTTCTGTCAAGGAATATATCACAAATGAGTATAAATCACTTTGAGGTACAATGGGCCCCTTTCCATCGATAAATCTTAAGTGGTCATGTAAGTTTCAGAGGGTAAATTACTTGCAATACCTCCAGCAAATGAATGATCATCTTTTTTTCTTTTTTTTTTGTTTCAGTATACACATCTTTTGGAGATATACAATGTATCACTGACAAATGTACATTCAAAGACAGGGCTAGTGCTGCGCACGTAAAACAATAAATGTAGAATATGTTCACAAAGGTAGCATCATGAGTTCTTTATTTTTCTTAAAGTGCTGTAACTCTACAATTAGATCTCTCTCATACAATGCAAGCAGGAACCCATCAGTTATTGAACACAGTAATGAACTATAACGATACATTTGTATAGTATATTTGCGGTTACTTTTGCAGATTGTCAGCAATTTCAAGCATTACAAGAAAGATTGTAAATAGAGAGAAAGAGAGTGGGGAAATGGGATAGTTAGGATGAAAAAGTTCTTTAAAAATTCAAATAAATGAAGTTATCATCACCTTCTCACTCCCCCACAGTAGTGGCAGTCCACCAGAAATATCGGCCGCAACGCCCTGGTCACCCGGAAGTGTGACCGCTGCCGGGCAATGACCACCACGGCCTCACTGTACATCACAAAGAGCACCATTGCCTTTGGAGAGTGGTGGAGTAGAAAAATATCACCTCTGGATTTAGAGTGGATGTTTCTCTCTCAACAGAGTTGGAAACTGAAATACTGTATACTTCTCTAATAAACCTCAGTCATTTATATAAATAAAATATCACCTCTGGATTTAGAGTGGATGTTTCTCTCTCAACAGAGTTGGAAATTGAAATACTGTATACTTCTCTAATAAACCTCAGTCATTTATTGTGGAAACAGCACTGATGATAATAAATGCTAATAAGATGTATTATTTAAGGTTTTAACTGCTATCATCCTTATTCAAAACAATCCCATTATGAGGGGGAGTATATATATATGTTACATACTAAATGAACAATACAATATATGTACACTGTCAACAACTGATCTGTACTGATGATAGGAAATTATCACTTCATTTATGTGTGCACGAAAGGGTTAAAAAACTTCTTCTCTTCTCTAGCCCTTCTCAGGCTCTCATGCCCAATAGCAAACAACTAAAAACTACTCACTCCACGGTATTATACAGACTGCATTCTACCACAAACATTTTATGTATTGGCATTCTTCACAACATACAGTTTTGTGTAACAAAATTTTGACAATGATGTTGTTTTTGTTTTTTTTTTATTCTGGTTCACTGAATGCTCAACAGGATCTCATCTTCAACATATTTAACGAATCAACGATTCCAGTGACATTCCAGCCAGTACGAGGTTATGGCCACAGCAACTCACTTTCAGTAGAGTTCTCTTGTGTTTGATGAAAGACTTGACCCCCAGCCATCTCATCTTGAGGCCCAGACCAAAGGCTATGATGGTCAGCCCAAACAGCTCTAGGGAGGCGTGGATCTGGAAGTAAATGTAAAGCACATTTGTATATAACTATATTAAACCAGAACAACAACAACAAAAAACCCTTTTGAATTGTGGTTGAAATTTGTTGTTTTTTTTTGTTTTTTATTGTTCCATATTCCACATTTTAACAAATACATAAAACATAAACATCACAATACAAAAGCCTGGATGAATTGTCGAGTACAGTTTATAAGACAATAAAACATGTGAAATATGAGGAATCTACATAGAAGCATATTGCTTGTAGGGTGTAGATTCCCAGATGCGGATATATTATGTGAGATTATTTCTTACTTGGTATATGTAATTAAAGGAATGACAATTCATTCCAAGGAAATGCCATGGACTAAAAGGAATGTAGCCATGGTCAGACTGGCAAAAGATCAAAAAGATGAATATTCAAGATCGCAAAGTCTATGCGATCTCTGGTCGTCTGTCCACACTGGCAGCCAAACTTCTTAAATTTTGGTTTGAGAAGTTCGTCTGTCCACATTGGCAGTCAAACTTCTTGATTTTTGGGTTGAGAAGTTTGGGTCACTAGTGCCCGTGTGCAAGGAAGGAGAAAGAGTACACCATCTGATGGCTAGTTATTGTGATTAACAAGGCAAACCTATAAATCACAATGGCTGCGGATTTCAGAGGCACAGTCGACAAACAGGTGGTGAACTGGTGACGGGACAACAAACTACATGAAGTTTCAGTTTCAAGCGTTCACACTGGCAAAAGATTGAGAAGTTTGGTTTTTTTCGGGGGGGGGGGAGGAAAATCCCTAGTTTTGAGCGGTAAGTTTTGCAAGAAGTTTCATGGGAAGTTTGCGGTCACACTGGCAAAACTTCAAGATCTTAAAGGACAAGTCCACCTTCATATACATAATGTATGGATTGAGTGAATGCAACAATATTAGTAGAACACATCAGTGAAAGTTCCGGGAAAATCCAACAATCCGTATAAGGAAAATACAAAGAGAATTTCACAAAACTTTGTTTTTTTGATAAAGTACACATTTCTTCGACTCATTACTGACGTATGTTAAGGGAAATATTATTCCAATTGCCTTCTGAAAGAGAGAAGTCGAGTGTTCTTTTGTTATGCAAGAGAAGTGAAAATATGTTAAATTTTCTTTATACTTTCTTTATATCGTTGTACTCATGTGACATCACAAGCTATAGTAGTCTTCTCATCCAGCCGTGACTGAGCAGAAACTTCAAAAATTCATAACTTTTGAATGGATTGTCCGATTTTCCTCAAACTCTCACTGATGTGTTCTACTAATATTGCTGCATTCACTCAACCCAAATGTCTATGAAGGTAAACTTGTCCTTTAAAGATCATGATTTTAAACTTTGCGATCTTTCTGCCAGTGAGACCGCGGTTGTACACGTAAGTCACCATTCATGAAACAAAAACAACAATACCAAAGTCCACTTTGCATTAAACAGGTATTGACATGTTCCTACACGGACAGATAACACATCAAACTCTATGCACATTATACAACATTTACTGTCAGTACCTTTTATAGCATATATGTCTAAATCTCCACCATTTACCCTTATATCTTTTACAACAATGCGTTTGACAATTACAATTTTATTGTATCTTACATGCAATGCAATGTGACTGCATCTTGATATCTAATGACACAGAATTCAATGATTACATATACATTGTAACTCATAAAGTGATATTGTGATTCTAATGATCTTGGACTGAAATCATTTCATTTTTTTTCCTTTGGTAAAAATGTGACTACAACAGCCTAGATGAATAACATTAGGTCAAAAGTTTCTCACTTTTTTAGTTTCCAAATGAAATTTATAATCAAGAACTGACATTTATTTTCTTCTAATCTGACAAAATTAAAATGAAAATAGAGGAAACCCTCTCCCCCACCCCCTCCCCCATAAATTTCCATCTTTCACCCCAATCTCCCTCCCCTACTCCCCTTGCACTTCTGAAAGGCAGTGACCTCTAACAGAGATGTATTTAAACAAAGATAGTGATCAATAAAAGCTATCATAAACAGTGACATGAGAGATATTACAGGGAAAAAGTCTGAACAGCAAGGACTTTGTGCCAGGCTAAAGCCGACCGACCAACATTTGACTACACTTTGATTTCACTGCGTAATTACGAAACTATAATCTACTTGACAAATTTATATATTTTATGGGTTTCACATTTGAAATCTTAAATGTTTTTTGCTGACAAAGCTGCAGTCAGATGTCTGCCATACTTTTGTATGAATTGTATTTGTAAATATATCAATATAGCAACTACAGATAACAAATGGTGCAACCTGGCACATGGTATCAAAACAAATTATGCATTATGTTTGAACTGTTTTCAGCACTTGACTTTATTGTTGAAGCAATCGTTTATCTACATGATATGTGTTGAATCAGTTGTGCTGACTGATATCTGTGACGCCGGCATGTCAATACTGCAGAAAAGAGTGTGGATCTGGGATAGATTTTGAATGTGAATTGCTCCATCCTCATTCACATTATCTTTCTGATGCACACAAAAAAATACAAGATAAGAGCTACACTGGTAAAAGTAGTGTGAAATACATGAAAATTTATGCTGCAACAATTTCAACATAAATACGATAAATGTCATTCTGGGAAGCCTGCTGGACAAACCCACATGGATCAATGGTGAATGCAGATTTTGCATTAATAAATGACAGATTCACAAGAAAGTTGCTACTGATATAATTCACCTTTGCAAATAAGGATAAAGAGTCATAGATGATAATTTTAATGATTAAATAATAATAATAATAATAATAATAATAATAATAACAATAATAATGTAAGATATTGTAGGAATAAGAATAAAGTTTGCTCTGTACAAGAAACAATTATTTTCTATAGCCTCAGTCCATATGATCTCATATTTCTGCAGTGACATAAAATCTTAGTGGCTGATGCTCGTGGGCTGAAACAAACACTGCACCTAGCAGATCAGGGGTGAAACACTGGTGATTGCATTTCAATAGCTAGACCTGCTTCTTCTTTCACCCCCTCCCCCCCCCCCCCCCCCCATGGAGTTGACGGGAGGGGAGGGGGGAGATTGGCAAAAGGCAAAAGTGCAGCATACAGGCTATTAGCACTTCTCAATCTCTGTAACCGTCAACTCCTGGCAAGGTACTGAAAGAAGATAGTAGATGGACGCAGGTTCGAGAACAAATCGGCGGACGACAAAAAAGCGCGACTCAAGACATGTTGATCAAGCTGCTAAGCCCTCAAGCCTCTCTCCTGCAATCTAAAAAAAAAAAAAAGAAACGAAAAAAGTTTAAAAAAAAAAAAAATGTCTATAAGACCTAACAAATGTCAGATTCTGGTGGGGTCCCAAAAACACTTGAAAGGGATAAGATAATTAGCACCAAAAGAACATGTGACCATAGACCCCCCCCCCCCCATCATACCTCCTTCATACCCCACCCCCGCCCCCTCAAAAGGGAAAAAAAAGCAAAAGGCAAGACCCTTTACAACTTTTGGTGGTTAGTTTACAATAGAACTGTGTTGAGGGGCACAAACCAGTGCTGCTGCTGCGCGAGAAAACTCACACCCGGAGTGTGTGAACAGTTTGCGCGCGATGACGGAGGCCCTGTTGTGATAGAACGTTGCCGAAATTGGCTCTTATTTTCACAGGCTCAGATATTATAGTAGAGCGAGAGATAGGCAAAAGAAAGACAGTGAGAGAGAGAAGGAGAGAGAGAATCTAAAAGGAGAGATGGCAGAGATTAAAAAAAAAATAGAAGGCAGACGCAAGTGAAACGAAGAATGTCGCAGACCGAGAATGGAGTCGCGAGAAGGCGACAGAGCTTGAGGCTATTGACCAAAGAAGTGTCATATTGCCATGGCAACAGGAGTAGCTGGTACTGATGCTTTCACCAGATGCTGTTTGGGCTATTGTAAGTGACACAGCACAAAAACAAAATTGAAACAAAACTTATAAAGCACAAAGGAATCCAGCAAATTTATGTTCTACGGCAAGTTATTGTGACCATTCCCTGACAATGCATACGTACAGCCTTAAAAAATCAAAACAAGCAATTCAATGTTTCCCTGCAGACTCTTCACAACAATTCTGATTGTTCTACCAGATGCCGTTATGGCTTTTGTACACACTACGCACCACAAAAAAAAAAAAAAAAATTAAAACAAAACTTTAACAATACAAAGCACAGCTCGAATCCAACAATTTATGTTCTACACGAAGTTATCATTACTGTTCCCTTACAATGCATATTTTTAAAAATGTAAGTAGTTTTAATGTTTTCCTGTAGAGTTTTCACAACAATTCTGATTGTAATCTGCTTTTCAGCTCAAACTATTCCAAATTGGTATCCCTATGTACATCAAACTGCTTTCATTCATTCTAGTGTACTATAGTACTCACGGATATCTCCTTACTTAGATCACAAGGAAAGCCTTTACCATACATGTACATATCTCCTTTCAGAAGTCAGGCAACTACAATTGTATGCAGACTGATATTTTGATAGAACCAACTGATGTATTGATGCATGCTATTATTACTGTTCAGATTACAAGTCGGTGATCAAGTGTGGAGGAAATACATTTGTACATTATGCTTCGTATTGTGGAACTCAACGTGTGCAGAGACTCCTTCTACAGCTTGTGAAAAATCCTGCTCTCATCTTCCAATACAATAGCCATTCTTCCTCTGTATGCACCACATCAACTGGACCATGCAATGACAGACAATATTGTAGTTTTTTTCTATGATATTTTGCCACAGAACAAATAATGCAAGCATTTTGCATTTTATGTAGAAACTTTTGTGTTTGGGGCAAATGTACATGTACATGTACATTGTAGCACAGTTGTATTATACAGCGGCACCACCTACTGTACACTGGTGCAAAATTCACAGAGCAAACTGCACCTCAATGTGTTTTTCATCAATACAGGTATATCCCCATCATGTGCTGCATCATAACATTGTTGCAAACTTGCAACCACAATATGTGATGTAAACAACTTTTCACTTGGCTTCGAAAAAAAAAATAATAATTTGTGATCAGAAACTACTCAGTCCTGTTAAATCTAATTTCTGTTGCTAGAGCTTGAAAGTTCCCATAAGTGTGTGACAGAGAATGAAAGAAAAAATGAATGAATGATGAATGAATGAATGAATGAATGAATGAAGGAAGGAAGGAAGAAAGGAACGAACGAACGAACAAACAAACGAACGAACGAATGAATTCTATAAATGAATGAATGAATGAATGAATGAATGAATGATCTCTGAGAAAGATGGATCAACAGATTGATGGATGACTGAATGTACATGTCTGCTGCCTAGCTCATATTTTCATTGGCTTTCCATTCCTGTCACGATACATGCAGCAATAAACCTGGGTTTGTTCTACTCTGAACTGTATCAAGACTCAACTGACATTATGCATACCATAGTGTTTGGGTAAACTGTTAATGATGAGGGATGATTTCTCAACAACAGACATAATGACTTCAAAGTTCAGTTGCACTTGAAAATAGACAATGGCACACAATTACACCCCAAAAAAGCAAATAATCCACAGGATGACACACTACAATGTATTAATGTACAATTGTACATGCAGCTTGCATTCGAGGCAACAAATTGTATACTTGCAGGCAAGACTTTATTTTTTAGAGCACTGTGGGAAAAATCCACAGGATGACACACTACAATGTATTAATGTACAATTGTACATGCAGCTTGCATTCGAGGCAACAAATTGTATACTTGCAGGCAAGACTTTATTTTTTAGAGCACTGTGGGTAAAAATGGCATATATCCTATGGCATCTACAATTCACTTGTCTTTAAAACCATACTTTACTATGCAATGTTTTGCCTGAAAAAAAAAAAAAAAAAAATCTTATTTTTTTTTCAATTAAACAAAACCCAAAAATAAATACAGTAATTTGTGTCTTCTGCAAGATGAGACAACGTACAAAATCTAAATTTCCAAATCTTCACTGGGGGGAAATAATGAAAAAGATACAGTTGGTAAAATCTCAATCTTGACAGTTTGCAAGCTATTCTATCTTGTTTTAGTCAAGCAATGTAGATAGAGGCTTTGAACAAAAGAAAATCCACTGTATCACACTACTTGCACAACCTGTCATTCTTGTATAGACTATGAATGAAATGAAAAAACAAAAAACAAAAACAAAAAAATCAAATGATCAGAGAGCTCACTACAAAATGAGAACCAAAAGTAAAACTGCCTTGATAATCAATGCAATGTCAAAGTTTTTGTTGCATTTCATCATGGACATCTCTTCGATCAATCACTGTGATGATAAAACATTGAAACTGTGCAGGCTGGAAAGGGGGTACGTATGGGGTGCCATGTGAGCCCATCTTTTAGCAATGCATATATCGGGGAATACTGCGCACAATCTCCGAGGACCTTCAATTTACTGCAGGCACCATTTCAAGAAATGAACATCTGACGACAGCCCGGGCCGAGGACAGAGGAGGGAGACGGGATGAGGATGAGGAGATGAGATGGTGATGGCTGGAAGAGGTGGGATGGGATGGGGGGTGGGGGATGGGGGAAGATGGAGGAGAGGGAAGATGGAAGAGGGGTAAAGGGAGGGGGAGAGTTGCAACCCACAAGCGGGAGTGGATGGGAGCTAGGAAGAATTTAAGTGATGTTGGAGATGAGATGGTGATGGTTTGAAGAATACAGGGGTGGGATGGAGGATGAGGGGGGATGGGGCGGGAGAAAATGAAGGAGGAGTATAAAGGGAGGGGGAAGAGTTGTGACCCACAAGTGGGAGGGGATGGGAGCTGGGAAAAATAGATGATATTGGAGATGAGATGGTGATGGCTGGAGGAGTACAGGGGTGGGATGGGGAAAGGGGGGATGGGGCAGGGGGAAGATGAATGAGGGATAAAGGGAGGGGGTAGAGTTGTGACCCACAAATGGGAAGGGATGGCAGCTTCGAAGAATAGATAATATTGGAGATGAGATTGTGATGGCTAGAAGAGTACAGGGGTGGAATGGGGGAGGATGATGGGGAGGGGGATGGGAGGGGGATGGGAGGGGGGAAAGATGCGACCCACAAATGGGAAGGGGATCGGAGCTTGGAAAAATCAACAAGAAGCAATGAGATTTTGGAAAACTTTGTACAATGCATTTATAATACATACAAATATTTCTATCTTAGTGACTTGTGTACATGTATACAACATTATACAACTTTATTCTATGCCCATACATGTACATACACACTCATACAATGATCCACAATTGTACCAACCTGTATGCTCACTACTTTCAATGCAATGTGTAGTGTACATTGTATTTCAAAGACCAAGCTTGACTTTCTTCTACCCAAGTTCATAGCTCACTGTTGCAATCAAGTGCGCTTCACTGAAGGAACAGCCAAAATGTTCAGTTGGGTATATCACAATAGAGTGCTCAGAGCTCAAACCTCCTATACTGTCATGCACTGTGGAATATGAGTGTGACAGGCTCTGTTGGTTTGTAGGTATGATGCAGTTTTCTTCACAAGCTGTGGGGCATCCTGGATGTATCATAAATCATTTAAATGTAACTGCACAATTGGTACAAATGATCAATAATGAACAACTATTAAAACAGGTGTTGAACAAACTTTTTGATAAAACAGAACCAAAAAAAAGGAGACTACATAGTAGGTCAATCCTGTCAATCCATTGAGAGCTTCTTTGTACACAGTGTTTGAAATTATGTTAGATAAAGTTGTAGGAAAGACAAGGTTAGGCAGGGCCTGGTAGGACTACACGCTATTGAAAATAGTAACTAGAATGAACTGAAACAAAGGCCAAATGCAAATGAAGCATGAAATAAAACCCAACACTTTCAGCTTTAAGAGTGTTGTACTGCAAGTCCAACTCCATATTTACTAAATAAGATTCAGGAGTCTTGGATAATCAACCCTTAAAACTGGAAAACAGTAATATGTGACTGTGCATCACTAAACGAACAAAAAGTCGCACGCGCTGATTTTGAGTGAGGGCTGAAAATAGGTGAAAAGGGTCAATTTGGTCAATCTTGACCTTTTTTATATTTTCTGAAAGGGCAAGTCTTCTTCTACATTATGCTAAAGTCTGGTATCATAAAATGAACAGGAAAGTGTGTTTTTTAGCAGTTTATCTCGAACACTTTTTATAGAATAGTGTGATTAGGTGTGTCTTTAGAGTCCCCCTTTCATTTCTTTAAAAAACCTGTACACACACTTCACTTTCAACTCTAATAACTTTAGAAAGGATGATGCTAATGCTTTGAAAGTTGGCATTTATCATGGATAGAATGTGTTAATAGAACATGCTTAATTTCAGCTTAGTCGAGCTCATAATCCCTTCAATGTGGTTGAACCGGTGGTTTTCATCCTGTGTTTTTGTCCCATTCATTCCACACGTAGCACGGCTTGGTGAAGATTAAACGCTTGAATAGACCCTGTGCTTCAGAGCCTCTTTTCTCAGTTCACACTTTTCTGGAGTGTCTGCTTTCTTTGCAATATTTCGATAGGTTTAGGAGTGTCCATTTGATTTGAGTTATACAGTGTACATCATTTTAAAGCTTGAAGTCTGCTCTTTCAGAATATGCTCTTAACTAAAAATCCATGTCTGGTGACTTTTTGTTTGTTTTGTGGTGCAGTGTAAAATATTGTACTTGATTACTGACAGGGCCACCCTGTAATGAAATAAAATTATATTAAAATACACATATGTACAAAAAAAGAAAGTCGCATGCTTTGTTCACTGATTGGCACCCATCAAGAATTATTTCTTCCACACAGATTGACACAGATCATGTCAGGAAGCTCATTGTCAAACAGATTACCTTAAATCACCACAATCATTGTAATCCCTATTATTGGGTCATCATGGCCTTCCTGTTGGACCAAGGAACAGTACTACACCTGCAATGTATGATGCATGTGTGGGTTTGTGTGTCCGATCTACACTGCACAGTATTGTACGACTAGGTCAAGTGCAGTTTAGATTACTGAATGCTGATAAAGATGCTTGGCAAGTTCATGGTGCTATACACGGCAAAAGAGTCTGGGCACACAATGGTTTAATATAGTTTTGGTTGTGGTCCTACAAAAGGTGGGTCCCACCTTTTATTAGGACCACTTTGTTTTAATATTAATAATTGTCAGTGCTTATACAGCACATTTTCATAACACATAGACCCAGTGTTTTGGGATATCTCGGCCATTTCAAACTGATTTTCATCAAATAAACGTTGAATTCCTCTTACAATTGTACACTCTTTCATATCTTAAAGTGGTTTTGAATATCTATTTTGAAATGGTAGAGATATAAAAAATCAAAATGGTCTGAATGAAAGGTGGGTAGTAATATATTAGGACCACAACCAAAACTATACCATCTCTTAAATTGGTTGATGGGGCAGTGAATATCATCAATGGCACTCCATTCCCTGACTTGACCCTGCCAGTACAGTGCACGTACTGTAGAGTAAAAGGCTCAGGTTGACTTTTAGCGATATGCGTCATATGTAACACGAGCTGAGCGCTGTAACGTTATGAGCACTGTATGCTCAAAGGGTAAGCTAATATAATGGGTCATATACCTTCCAGGGAAAGTAAATCCCACTCCTGTTAAGAACTATAAATGCCCCTTCTAGATAGTGTCATACGATTGATTACAGTATTTAAAGCCCATAACCCCTGCCTGCAAGTACCAATTGATACTGTACGAGCTGAAATTTTTGCGTACAGATATTTTCGCGAATTGCTACTTGGCGGACATTTTCGCGTGTTGTTAATTTCGCGGTTGCGTGGGTCTACCTGAACTTAGTTATTCGCGCATTGTTATTTTCGCGTGTTGTTATTTTCGCGGTTCAAAGGCGATTCGCGAAATTCGCGAAAATAAAACCACCGCGAAAATTTCAGCTCGTACAGTATATCATGCTATGAAAGGAAACTATTTCACATCAAGATGCAATAAAAACAATAAGCTTTTAACATTAAAACGCTCCAGATATGAGGTAAAAGAAAATTGTGTTTGCACCACACAACCTTGCAAAATGAAAGCTGCCTTCGTTTCCTATTTGGCTCCGTTCATTTCTAAATTTTCAGGAAATTCAGAAAGGAAGCTATGTATCGTATCTAACATTTGTATCTACAACAACAATTGTATGTACAGGCAGTTTCAACCTATGCTGCAACAAAGGTTCGTCTTTCACAGATCATTTGTGTAGGTGGACATGCTATGCGTGGGTTGCTGTAATTGAAAACATGGCATTGCTTATCTTGTTTTGCAGGCAGAGTTGGTCTGGGCCATCACAACGGCAGGACATTTATAAACCAAGTGTGAGATTCAGATTATAAATTGTTATTCAGTGGCAACCAACATCTTGAATGCATCAACACAATTAATTGAAGACCTGAATATAAGAACGACCCAAGTCCAATTTTTGGCCAAATTCAGTTTGACATGGGAAATTGTAGCTTATGCATGGACTCATCTTGTGTATAAATGATAAATCCTTATTACACTGTACCCCCAGAAGTGCCTGAAATAAATGAGTTAAATCTTATATGAATGTAAGAATGAAGGACTTGGGTCATTCTTACATTCATATTACAGCGCCCTCTCTCGTCCTTCTCTCATCTCTATAGCAGAATATCATGTATATGAATCAAAGAACGACCCAAGTCCATCACACAAAATGGCCTCTCCACGACTAATGTAAATGTTAATTGCCATAATGATATATGTTCTAATATACAATGTTGCCTTCCCATCACAGTTAGATAGAATATTATTGGACAAATTAAAGAAGATATGAAGGTTTTTTAAGTTTACTCGAAATGGTCTTCCATGGACTTGGGTCGTTCTTATATACAGATGCTCAATTGTGAGAACTCTTAAACAGTGTGTAGGTGGAGAATGCTGTAAAGGTTTCTAGGAATAATGAATTAGACACAGGGTCTCTCTTGAGTCAAAGTATGATTTTCTGGGTACTCTTTCTTTTTATTTTTTAATCAACAAATATGAAGTAAAGCATGGGTCAGCACAGACATACAAATGTATGTATCAACATCATCTGGCACACAAATAATTCAGTATCACCCTGATATATTTGCATTTAAACTGCACTCAAATTTTTGTGTTTCAAAAATCATCACTACATTTGTATGTACCATCCAACCTTGAAAGCCAAAGCACACATATTATCCAATTTCAAATATTCTTGTCTGTCCATACACTCTCCTTTCACCTACCCCCCCCCCCAAAAAAAAAGAAGAAGAGAATGAATAAATAACTGATTACTACAGTTATAACTATGGCAAATGAGTCAAATTAATGAATTCTTGTGTCAGTTTAGTTTCTTGGGTTTTTTTTTTTTTTTCATTGCAACTGATTGACAAATTGTTAAAAAACTTTGTTTCACAACATTGGCTGGCTTTGCTGGTAATTAGTAACAATCGCACCACCGATAAAAATGGTCACAGCTCATTAAACTGTTGATTATAATCACTGTGTGTTGTACGCTGCAATTATTGCAAAACATTTTACGTATACGAAAGGATAGTGGGTGGGGGAGAGGTATTCAGCACAAGACTTGTTCAGAGGTACAGTGCACTCACGTTATAGTGAACATTTATAACAAAACCCTTGTTCCAACAAAGTAAAAATTCATGTCCTAAAGTTCACTATCTATATATTTATCTTTATATACTTTAATGTTCAGCTATAACGAAATTTCAACGTAACAAAAGAAAACTGCCAGTTCAGAGGACTTTGCTATACTAGGCTTGCCTGTATTAGTAGTTTGCAAGTTGTTTGTAATCAAGAACATGATTGGACACGAAACCATCGGGATTGAGGATGACGACTTACAATCGGTTCCAGCTGGAGCGCATCCACCGCCGGCTCCTCCACGAGGGCCAGGAGCATGACGAGGAGTGCGGCCGCCAGGTCCATGATGTAGAAGTAGAAGTTGTGCACCATGACGTAGGCCGGCAGGGCGTCCTGGCTCCGCGGGTGGGTGTCGAAGCGGTCGTTGTTCTCCCCCTCCTGCAGGTAGATGGCGGCCTCGCGGTAGTTCAGGTCCCAGTCCTGGCTGCCGCCCAGGGCGGGCATAGAGAGGGAGGAGGTCTGATGAACCAGGAAACCAGGACTACGAGCCACTGAGTCATTGTTGATGATATCTGCAAGGCAAAGTGACCCCAGATAATTTTTTAAAAAGTGATTTCAATTGTTCTTGCAATTTTGTTTTTGTCTGCTAATTTTTAAAATGACTGACTGAAAATAAGACAAAACAAAACTTAACTGTGGGTATAATTCCTTTGTTGACATAAAATTGAAAACAAAACATACAATAATTCATAATTCTTGTTTTGTTGCATGAAAGAAGCTATGATAAATTTCATGGAGAAAGGGTTACAGTTACAATTGACCTAAAATACATAAAATTAATGATATTTTTGTGTAGCACTCAAATTACCATAATTGCATTGTTGTTGAGTTTATGACATCATTAAAACACTTAAGCCAATGCGCATAAATTTGCAGTTGCAACTATATTCAATATTTCCTGGACACATCATAAAACCTTTAAATTCTTAGTTTCTTTTCATAATAGTTCTATTATTTTGTTCATCTGCTTTTATTCTATTTATTAGACTGAATCAGCTGGAATGAATGCATGGATTTGGACCTAAGACCATGTAGCCACAAAAGTGCTCTACAAAAGTCCCTGGAACTGCTGACAAAGGACATCCTGTATGAAGTACTAGTGTCTGAGTACACCTGCTGATTTTTACAGGTGATTAAACAGTCAGATGATGACTGGCACACTGACAAAATTTGGAGCACTGACTTACCAATTTTGTGAATTCTTGTCACCTTAATTCTACACATTGTTTGGAATCAAAATCAGCTATAATCCACGCTTCTTTAATAGATCAGCTACTAGTAACTATACTTCTAGTGTGGTTGTACAAGTTGTTGCAATTTTTAACACCTTTTACTAGATTTGTGTTTTTTCTACTGTGGACTCGTAATCATCAAGACATACAAATGTACACAGTTACCACTGATATAATTTCAGAGGCCAGTCCTTTGATTTGAAAAAAATGAAAAATAAATAAATAAAAAAAAAAAAAATTAGATGATGTAAACTATGAAAGTCATGATGGCTTGGAAGTACTACTGACTGACCCACTGTGTATTAGTATGACAGTGAAAGTGACCTGTGACACTTGGGGTTGTTCCAAGACAATCTCATCATCACAAATAGCTGCACATGGTTGTAATGTTGACATGCGCTACGTGTACTGGTAGTGACATGACACAACACTGCCAAGAACTCTTTATGTATAGCCAATGCATGCATATGAATCATTTTATTATTTGTTTTTACATGTAAATCATAGAATTAGCACACATTAATTAGTTTTATTGAATACAGGACTGATTCATTCAGTTTCAGTATTACTAATGCTCTACATATAGTCTTTGTGAATAATTCATAAGTGTATAGTCTTAAATAGTAACAACGGATTGTCCGATTTTCCTCAAACTTTCAATGATGTGTTCTACTATTAATATGGCTACATTCTCTCAATCCTTATGTTAATGAAGGTGAACTTGTCCTTATACTGTACAAGTGATTTTCTATTATACTTTTACATCTTTGGACTTCCTTTTGGGCAAGTAAAATTTATGCTTGGGCAAGTGTTCTGCAACATTTTATAAATCTGCTTGCCCGACCAGGTACAAAGGGTGTAAGTGGTAAAAAAATTAAAAAATAAAAAATAAATAAATAAATAAATTTTTAGCACCCTGCTATCTGTTCATTGATTGATATCAACACTGACAGATGTAGTTTGTTGTGGATATCACATAGTCACTTCGATCCTGTACAGGGCCCAAGGGGCAATGTAAATATCAATACTAGATCTATAGCTGCCAATTTATTTCTAGCAGACCTTATATGGCTATTGTAGGCTATATGTTTTCTTTTGAAGACAAAACAACAGTTACTGTGATTCGGATGCATGTGTGTCTCATCATGGATGGATTTTTGACATTCATCACTGGTGGGTAAGCTGGCCGTATGAAACGGTTACCTGGGAGACATTTCGTGCAGTATTTTGTCAGATATTTTATCTGACAAACTGTTACAAGCTACTGAAATCATTGCATTTGATTGGCTGAGCTGAAAGCAACTAGTCTATGTCAGAAAAACAAAATATATATATAGGCCCTATATCATGTTTCATAAAATGCTCTCCAGCATGGGGTGCCAGGGCAGGAGTCTTCACTCTTCTGATGAACTGATCACAGACAAAGTTCACGAGTGAGCGAATCTTTTTTAGCCTAACGACGTACACTGTCACTGGGCCCAGTGTCTATAGCTCTGAGCTTGACCACAGTGCTGAAATTTGAACACTTGTGCAAAAATTGAATGCAGTGTCTATTATATGGATGGTCCGATGGAGGTGGGAAATGTTGCCTGGTCAAACAACATTTCACACCCGGTTAGTACACACGACTGTCCACGTACCATTGCGTACGTGACTAGCGTACAGGGAAAGTATCATTGAATTTACACGCAATTTACGCGCAAGGTAAGGTACAGGCGCTAGCAGACGTCCCTTTCGCGTTTTATTCATCACGATAACAAAACATGCGAGAAGATAAATTGTTCATAAACCCATGAAAAAATAAAAAAACATGACCCCTTACCACATCTCACAGATCGGAAGCTATGGCTTGCCTGGGATTCGGTCAGTAAGGGGCTCTCAAGTTCAACAGAATCTGCGATCACTTCATCCTCAATATCCGCCATGTTTACGTTCCCATCTGATAAATTCTCGTTTTCTCTCGATGCGTGAGGATGAGAATACGCGAGATTCAGACCCGCCAGTTGACCCCATCTCGACCTTTTGCTAGGCACTGACTGACTGCTGGAGTGAGTAACTAGGCAACGAACCGTATCACATAAATACCTGTAGGCGAATGAATATGAAATATTCCTTTAAAAGCCTTAGAACAAGATAACATCTTCAAAAAATACTGTTTGTAGTGTTAGTTGATATCCCTATTCAAACCATGATCATAGCTTCAGTTTATTTATTTTAAAATATGATATGAATTGAGAGTTATATTCTTGCAAGCGCACGGACATTCTACGCCTAATGACTGTTGTGAGGTTGCCTCACCAGTCCCGTTGTTTACGTGTTGTACTCGCGCCTCCTCTTCTTGCATGCGTACGGTGCATGGTGATGGTGTGGTGCAAGGTTTGCATGCATGAATGCATTGTGAATGCTCGATTTAGATCTAGGCCTATGTGCTGGACAAAAGGTAAACTAATCGTGATCGTTGACGATAGTTACGTGCCAAACTTTGTAGACATTGTGTTTTTGTTAACATGTCCGTGATCATCAAGAAACTAACGGTGGAGCAAAATTGTTTTGGGATCTACTAGATCTAGACTGCAGAAAACCTTTCTTTGGCCGAAGCGACCAAGTTACTTCGCGCATCCATTTCTACTTCTTCGTTGTAGGGCCTATGAAGGGTTGCCCCACCGGGTGACAAGTGTTTGTGTGATTTTATAGTTTGTCCACATAAAAATCAAGATGTCGTTCGCCGACATGGCAGTGATGGAGACCTTCCGTCTCCTGGACAAAGTCCGGGCGGAAGGTCCTAAGGAGCGTCCTGAAAGACCAAACATGGACTACCCTCACGTGAGACCCCATCGACCAAGCAAACCAAAGGAGCCCAAAGCACCCAAAACGGATCCCCTGCGCATTCTCGACCCCGGGAGAAAGAAACTGACGACTGTCGAATCCCAGCGCATTCTCGCTGTCCATGACGAAAGTATCAAGAAAGTGGAGGTGATGAGCTTGATGCCGTACGCCTGTGAAAATGTCAATCGTTTCAGTGCCGTACTTGGTGCAGAAACCGTCCTAGCCATGCAAGAGCATGGGAAGATTGAGGCGTCCTTCCGAGAGGCATTCAAAAAACTCAGCGACTACCAGAATACCGACAAACTTTCCCTGCGCTCGGGGGCAGGCAGCCGAAAATCCACACCCGGCATGTCGCTGCGTCAGGACGTGGAGGATGACCATTTTGAGGAAATGCAAATGATCGAGAGCAGAAAGCAGACGCCGGTCGATCGGTTACAGGAAAAAGTGGATTCGGTCACACTCGAGGACAATCAGAACGTTATCTTCGACGAGGAGGAGGAGCAGCTTGCGAAGGCAGTCGGCGTATACGAACAGCAGCTCAAGTTTTCATGCAGGAACATCCTGCGATTGCTCAGTCTGAATCCGGCAGCAGTCAACCAACTGCGTGCGGAGCGGGAGCACCGGGATCAGGAAGCGTCTGCTCTCATCGGCTACATGAAGGACCTGCGGGGATTTATCCTGGAGAGGCTCCTGACCACACCCCTGGAGGAGAAGGAGAAGACAGACTATCTGCAGGAGATCACCATCAGGGAGCAGAAGAACTCGGAGGTCATCAAGAAATTGTCAGCCGAGCTCCAAGAGGCCATTGAAGATAAAGATATGAAGGTGCGGTTAAAAAAAAAAAAGTTTTCAGAAATTTGCAAAGGCATTCGCAGAGTGTACAATCTTGATATAAAATTGTGTAGAGCAGACCTGGGCGATTTGGGGGGTGTTTCATCAATTTAGTCAGCACTGACAAGTTGTCAGCACTGACTATTTCAGCAAAATCCTTGGTTTTGATTGGCTGAGATGCTCTGATCACTGACTGTTACTATGGTTATTGTCAGTGACTGACAACTTTCGTGAAATGGTGCCCTGTTCTATGTCTTGAATTAATGTTATATCAGCTGGAAATTGTAGATAATCTGATAATTCATTTTAATAATAAAATTTGTTTTGTCTCAATCCAAAATTCTAATTTATTTAATTATTGGAATGATGATGCCAGAAATTCAGTCAGTGGTCACTCACACTAGAGTCACAGTATAAATGTATTTACTTTCATTCAAAGACGAGAATGGTGATTTCTGTGACAGTAACCGTAAATTAGTTAAATGGCATTATTATCCATGGAACAATGTGGTAGCCTCCTGCTGTTGATGTTACTTCGTGCAAAGGGACACAGTTGGTAAAAACGCTATTTCTATGCCAACTCAACCTACAATGTATGTGTTGATCCATTTTCATCCTGTAGATCTCCAAGCAGAACGATGAGATCCGTCGCCTCAAGGGGGACCTCCACCAACTGGAGAAGTTCTCCGAGGAGCACATCCGGCGCACCAAGTCCGAGTCGGAGAAGCAGCAGCAGGCGGACCTGAAGAACTCGGAGGTGAAGCAAAGCAAGCTGCAATCGGAGCTGCAGGCCCTGCGCACGCAGCTGGCCAACCAGACTTCAGAGCACAGGGATAGTGAACTAGCTCTCAGAAAGGTGTGTAAATGAAGGAAGGTTCTACAGTTTCTCCTTTTTATCTTTTTAATGAATAGAATTACAACTTTGGAATGATCAACTGGATCCACATTGTAGACAACAGATCAACTCATGGTTTGCAGTTATGATATAGAGGAATGAACATCAACATGTGCCAAACAGCCTGAGGGCTTTTATACATAGTGTCTCTAATCTTGCATTTGAATTTCCTTCTTTTTGTGTTTGAAACATCTTGATGGTAATTGAGGTGATCCAAAATATTTTGTCAATGTACAAAACATGTACTGTATATCAATAAGTGATGTGCTTGACAATAATGACTACTTTCATTTTTTTCTCTCACACATGTGCATAATCCACAGAAAGCAAGTTCTGTAGCATGAATTTTCTCTTTTTATTCAAAGTTACAGTGTCCATGTACATCAATGTCTGTGATACCACGGTCAAAATGTGTATTAGATAATTATACAGTAGTTAGAAAAATACTACAAACAATCATCATTTGGCTGATTACCTTGCAACTTTACTTGAAACATGTTAAGCAATGAGGGAAGTTCTGTATCATTTGAATCAAGTGACAAATTGTTGGAGGAAGGAACTGCCAAATTCTTGCAGAAAATCTCTTTTCACATTGTTATCTATGTCTTGTACAAGTAATTTTGATCCTTTCACATTTCAGAGGAAGTACATGATTGAGACGGAGGTCGAGAACTGGATCCAGAAGTACGACCAAGACATGGGAGAAAGACAGGTAAGGGAGACATTAAAAAAAATCTGTATTTCGAATTCAAATTTAGAATGTTTGTCAATTCATTTTAGAAGCTTGCAGTTTGAATATAATGCATAATTCATATTCAGTATTGATTGTTGTGTTCATATTTAAATATACATGTACATTATATGCATTAAACTGCCAGCTTTAATCTAAATTTATGAGCATTGAATGAGGAGGGGTTTAGTTATTTTGGGATGTGTTTCTTTTCTTCTCCTTTTTTTGTTCATTTTTTATGCTATTTTTTGACTGGTAATGGAAAACAAATAATAGGCACAGCAAAGCTGTGGTGTTTTTGCTCAAAGTGGATGGATGTAAACACAACGTGAAGCTTCAGGCACAAAATGATACCTGCCAATCAAAGTGTAAGCCTGCACAATTTTTTCAAGAAAATGACACATTTTTACATGCTTCTCCCCGCCCCGCTGCAGGCAGAGTTTGAGGACGTGGATGCCATCTACACGGAGGAGAAGGCCCAGCTGAACGAACTCGAGGAGCGCTTCAAGACACTGGAGGAGGAGTACAAGCGCATTGTGGAGGAGCGCCGCATCGCCCGCGAGAAGAAGGAGCGCGAGGAGCGGGAGCTGGCCATGATGATCAAGGCCGCCACCATCGTCCAGTCCTTCTGGCGCTCCTACAAGTGCCGCAAGGCCCTCAAGTCCAAGAAGAAGGGCAAGAAAGGGAAAAAGGGGAAGAAGGGAAAGAGATAAAGATGCCCACACTCGTCATCACCAACATCGTTCTGTAAAAGGCAGGCATTGAAGAACTTGAACTCAATTATCCTGGAGGGTCACTCATGAGATGATGGCCTTTTTCTTTGATTTTGCTTCTTTCTTTTTTTTCGCTCACTCCATCCGAAGCAGTCTTTCAGTCAAATTGCTAGATTTATGCAATAATGAGATGCATGTTTGTTTGTTTTTTTACCTGCCTGCCTTTTTGCAAATTTTGTCTGAAGTTTGTATTCCAACATAGAACAAGAGACCGTCCTAGGGGTTTTCTGCGGCAGTTGTCGACTGACATGCTGGAGATATCCAGAAACATTCCTTTGATACCTCAAGCACCATCACCTTTTATGAAGTGCCATTTGGGTACACCGCTTTTCAACTGTGTATCATTTCACTACATGGATATGAACTGGAAGTCAGTGCTAGAAACTCGTTTCTGAATAAGCTCTTTTCAACCTATGGAGACACCTTTCTATGCAGCCACCTCTCATTCTACACACGACATTGCTGTTGTTTACCATTCTCTGGTGAGAGGTATGTTGTATAGAGTGGACACTGATTTTCATGGTGGGCTGTAGTCCAGTTGTGAAATGAGAGAAAAAGAGTAAAAGCAATATTGAATGTGATTTAGTTCTTCCCAGTCCCTAAGGTTTTGGCACTGAGTACCTCTGCTTCAGTACATGAACCAAAAGCTAAAGTATGTATACTCAACTGCATATCAGTTGTAAATATAAAGTGGTAGATTTAATGTAAATCATATAGATGCATATATTTAAATATATTATGCCTTGATCCAAATTTTCTTGATTGTCTTCTTTTTTTCTTTTTCTTAGTCTGTGACACTGAATGATTATTGAACAGTACTCTGAAATGTGTGTATGTGTGTACAAGTATGTTTGTGTGTGTGTGTGTTTCCGCTAAACAAAATCACATGACTGATGTGCTTTGAGCATATGCATTGTAATTTTTGTTTTGTCAGTGAAATGTCTAAACTTCACTTCCTATTTGCCAGATGAGACAAATACAATATTGTACATTCAGTGCTTATTATCACTATCGTACCTCAGTATGTATACGAGAAAAGGAGAGAAAGAGAGAGTACAGTTGTTGATATACATGAAGGGTTTGTTTGCATTTTTTAAGATTTTGAAGTGCGATCTCTGTCATAAAGTTCAAAATACAGTAATACCTTTTAAATGATATACATGTATTGATCACTACATATAATGGTATATTTTTTAAGTTATGGTCAAAAGAAGCAAAAATTTTCTTATTATTCTCTTTATTTTTCTTGACCTTTAATCGCAAATATCTCCATTTGACAAATATGGACATACAGTGGACTCCCGTTATAACGAAGTCCTCGGGACCGGCAGTTTTCTTTCGTTATAACGAAATTTCGTTATAACCGGATGAATAAACAATAAAAATACATAGAGTTGATAATGTTGCGGCCCTAAATTTTATTTCGTTGTAACCGGAATTTCGTTATAACCGTGTTCGTTATAACGGGAGTGCACTGTATCTGTTTTTGCAAACAAACTCTTCATATATAGATAGTACCTACACGTATATCTAATCATATATCTAATCATAGAAACACCTCTGTATGGAGCTATCTCTCATTTTACTGTTATTACTACAAATACAAATGGCTAAAAAAGTCAGTCAAGTCAATCAAAATCAGTCATGAAGTTTAACTCTTTATGTGCCACATTCGCATGCCTGACGCAGTCAACGGCATGCCACGTTCGCATATGTTGCTCAAATGCACAATCCTGCCCAAACCGATTGATAGATTGCCAAATGCCACATAACAATTAAAGCGTGGCTGCCAATTCTGTGTCTATCACATGTAGCTTTCATTATGCGGTCATTGAATATTAGGGGATGTTCCCAGTTGGATTTTTGTGTAGTATCAAGTCTCTGACATTGTTTTGTATGCAGAAGTCATGCCTGTACATAATTATAGCTACTGGTCATTTGGAAGAAAGGGGAGGGAGCCCTCCTCCCCCCTCCCCCCCCCCCCACACCTTTTTTTTTCTCTCTCTCTCCCACTATTCATAGGAATGCATAAGGTGTAACCACTTTGGGCCTCCCACTTTTTTTTTTCACCAGAAAAAACAAACAAACATTAAATGCTTTTGACGTTGGCCAGCCGATGAAGCTTGGGAATAGCTTCGTTTTTTTTTTTTTTTTTTGCTTGTCTGCTGAGGAAACCTCGAAGTGGCACCAGAAAGTAATATAAAGTGCCCCCCCCCCCCCCCACTTTTCAAAACGTGGCGCTGGCCATGCTTCATCTCACTAGTATAATGTGGTTTGAACCAATAATGCTGCTCCATGAAAACGTGCATTAATTTCATGTTCAATTCATATGAAACTTCTACTCTTTTGTGTGAGGATATTCTGATTATGGAAGTCAACTCAGTCATGGAGTGGAATGGCACTATGTATATCCAGAAATGCTTGTACAAGCACGTCGGTTGATTCTACTTTGCCTCAAGGGCAATATTCCCCATTGCCAACTGGTTCTGCTCCGACTCGGGCAATAGTACTGTATATAAGCACGGTCGTGGTATCTATGGTTGATATTATTTCTGCTTGCACAAAGTGACTCTAGAGAATGAAAGAAAAAGAGGGGATAGAGAAAGGGGAGAGTGAGGAAGAGAGAGAGAAACAAAGAAACCCACGTTAAACCAGATCAGGCACACACACACACACACACACACCGTGACATTATCATACTACATGTATTTCGACAAAGGATTGATCTAAACCAGTCCTGTTCTGCAGCAAGAGCTGCCGAGGCAATCAGAATTTATGAGAGGAAAATAAAAGCTCTGCCGCCCTCTTGTGTTTCCCACGCGACACTGTTACAGGTGCACAGTGCGTAACGAGGACGCAGACCGTCACCCGAGCCTCGTATAGCGTCATTTCTCGCACATTATAGTCTGCACGTTTGGAATAATCTGAGAAATAACATTACCGTACGTTTCGCTATCATTATCTTTGTTTGCCAGCTTTTACCTTAACGGACTTGGGATGTTGTGTGCTTGAAACTGAGTGAAGGAAGAAGATTAATCTGAAATAGAAAAATGTAGGCCTGCTAATTAGTGTATTCTTCTGATTTGCGGAATTACTTTCGGCACAGACTCTGCCTGAAAGAAGAAAATAATCGGGCTTACAGAGCAGGATAGTACATAACAGGGTAAAAAAAGAGACTTGTATTCATTCACTCATCAATTTTACGTTTGTAGCATTAATTTATGCAGACGTAATGTACATAATTCTACAAGCAAGCTTGCAAACGACAAGATTTTGCTGTTTATTTTTATCCTTTTTTTTCTCTCTTTCTGTTCCTTTTCTTCAGCAATGCAATGAACATACTCCTTATACTGCGATACTCTATCTGTTATACCGGACTTTCCAGCGTGAACAACCTGACAAAGGGATATACTTTTGAATGAGCAGAAGGGAGTTTCGGCATTAGGGTCAAAGCAGATGTGAAGAACTTTGCCAAATGGAGGCAAAACGAAAACGAGACACGCAGTGAGTGATGGCTATTGAAAAACAGTAAACATCCAAAAACTACAAATCCAGAAAGGTCTAGCTAGAAGTGCGGTCAAAAAAGCAAGAGAATTATAACGCTGCAGAGTTCTCGTGATTTGATTCTGCCTTTCACAAGAAACAAAATAGAGAGTATGGATCCATAGTACACAATTTAGACTTACTCCAGTGAATCTATCTGATAAACTGATGTCATGCTTGTTTCCCCCTGTAATTGAATAAAACATCGTTTGGATTAGGATCACTCGGCAGATTACCGTCTGTTTTTATCTGGGCCCACTGTATGCGCACGCTCCTGACAGATAAACGCAACGTGAAGTTTAACCCAGCTTGCTTCGTCACGCTCGCAGATCCGCGCTGAATCGCGTACCATTGATTATACGACCATAATTAGGTTACAAAT